>NC_058519.1:3155659-3471225 GCF_904849725.1 Hordeum vulgare subsp. vulgare | reverse complement strand
AAAGCATAAAACATTGACATTCTGAACCAACCAAGGAAGGAAAAAATGAACAACGTAACATTGAATTTTACAAACATTCAACATTCAGTGTACAATTTTTGACTGAAATTTTGTAAAGCATCAAATGAGGGCTCTTAAAAATCCTGAGTGTTGGTTGTGGAATGGGTGGTGGATGTTGGGGGCTAAGGCGCAACGTGACTTCACTTCATAAAGTTACTAAAGTTGCGTCCTTAAATAAGTGATGATGGGATGCAAACATGTGTCAGTGTGGGGCGATGCTCCAATGGTTGTTTCAACTTTTTATAGATCTCGTCTCAAGGGAACGGTGGCTATTATTGCCTTTAAAGTGTTCCTTTACTCTTGGGACACTACAATTTTGAATCAGCGACGTCGAAGGTAGAAGAAGACCAATATCCATTTCAATATACTTTTTTACTTTTTACTGATCATTTTACATTCAATTGTCCTATTGTCTTGGAAAATTTTAAGGAGAAGCGCCACATCATAACTCTCTCATGCAGTGCTCGTGCAACCCCGTTGCATTTTACATTCAATTGTCCTATTGTCTTGGAAAATTTTAAGGAGAAGCGCCACATCATAACTCTCTCATGCAGTGCTCGTGCAACCCCGTGCGCATGCAAGAATCTTCCACCTCATGCTTACATCATCGCATTAAATGCTTTAGTGAATTTTAAAAATGATTTATCTCACAGATTAATAATTTGATTCAATATTCGTTTTAACAGTTAGGTTCGTCTCGATGAGACCTTCAAAATAAGATTTCATGTTGACATGTTTCGTTGATTTTTTTTCATCGTTCCTAGTTACCATATTTATGTCATCATAGTTGTTATCTTACGAGTGTATAGTTGTCACAAAAATTATACATAGTTATCAGGACAATATTTTTATACTTTTAAAACATTGGAATGTTATGTCAATCTAAAAAGTGGGTATTAAAGCACTAACAATAGACAAGTGAATGCATGAACCAGCACAAATACAATGAATCAAGTTTTTTAGTGGGGTATATCAACATTCATACACCTGATAATCAAGTTGATTTAATGTCAGAACTATGTGACAAATAATGTGACAAGTGATAGTAATCTGTCAAGTACCGGCGAAAACTAAAGTTATCGTAACATGTCGACATGGGATCTAGTTTTGAAGATTTTGTCGCGAAAAAGTCAGTGTTGAAAGCGGATTATTAATTGAGATAATGGTTTAAGAGATAAATCTTTTTTAAATGCAAAATTAAAGATATATTTAATGACGCCATACTTGTGTAATGTTGCATGCATATAAGGAATGGATAGAAGTGAGCCGTCGCACAAAAAGACTAATATGCGGCGCCACTCCATAGTGAAGTCCTATTGTCTTTTGCTTTTCTAAATATTAATATTTAATGATGTCATACTTGCGTAATGTTGCATGCATATAAGGAATGGATAGAAGTGAGCCGTTGCACGGAAAGACTAATATGTGGCGCCACTCCATACTGAAGTCCTATTGTCTTTTGCTTTTCTAAATATTAATTTGTGTCTCTGTTATGTGCAAACCTGCGCTAGGCACGCAATAGTTGAAAGTAAAAAACCGAATAGGTACACAATTTTTCTTTCTAGTAAAAAGTATCTCATCGAACAAGACTAACACCTAGAGCATGTGTATTAGATGATGTACTTCTACATGAAAAAAAAATTACATTACATCTAGATTTTTGCTACAAGCGATGCACCGTGTTGCTCCTTACGAGCTGCTCGGGCGGACACAAGTGACCCTCGCAACCACACCACAAGCCGTGTTTGATACTAGTGTATTTTAGAAAATTAGTGGGGATTATTTCGGTCAAATTCCTAAATTCACATATATCCCATAACATCATTCGATTCTAGTGTATTTGACATGTTATATCCCCACATTTCCTTACAAATCCTCAAATTCTGATGCATTTTTCTTAATACCTAATACACCACCCCTACCTAATGGATTGGAGATAAATGGGGATTTGAATGGATTGGGTGAAGGTTGGGGTTTCATCAAATCCCTATGGGGATTATTTCCATCAATTCCCTCAAAAACCTAGTACCAAACAAGGCCTCACGGTCGTCAGTTCACGGCTTTCGGGAAAGCCCGCTGGTGGCAGGATCTGCGCAAGTGCTCGAGTGAGCACGTGGTGGTCCTCCCCGAGTGGGCGGTGTCCGGTGGTTGTACATGCGTGTCCACGCTGGAGGATGCGGAAGCGGGTTGTGCTTGTGGGCCCGGGCCATGGCAGCTCGACGGGGTTGAGGTGTCGACGTTGTGCCGTTTCCAGACCCCCTTTTTGTGATCGGGAATGCTACATCTACGTAAGGGTGCTACGTGATTTAATGTAAGAGCCGAGATGACAGTTTCTGTTTGGATGAAATTAGGGCGGGGGGTCCACTCCACTGAAATCAGGGGGGCGATGAGATTAGTTATGTGAAGATTACGTAAGGATTAGTAAAGCTTTACGTAGATGTAGCATTTTTGTTTTGTGATCGTTGATTTGCTCGCCCAGGCAGGGGTGGTGTTTGGCTGTTGTGTCAACGTCATGTATGGTGATGTGGAGCAGTGATGGTGGTGGTCACCAAAGGGGTGCCGCTCGGATGGAGTTTGTGATGGACGACATGTGTCGCATCGGTGTCGTCGAATCCAAGGGCGTGAGTGACACGTGATACGTATTAATAATTTATAAAGTATTCATGCCGTGTTTGTCTATATTTACAATGTTTTTATATGGTTTTGATGCATTTTATATGATTTATTTAGAAATAACCCGGACTGACGCTGTTTTCAGCAGAATTACCGTGGTGTTGTTTTTTTGCACAAGATGAAAGTTCTCGAAATCCTCCGAAACTTTTATATAATTTTTCTGGAGGAAATAAGCATTATTGGAGTGAATAACCATCGAAGGGGAGCCACCACTGGGCCACAAGCCAACAACCCCCCTAGGTCGTGGTGTGATGGCTTATGGGGCTCACGTGGATCCGTTTGGCGTGATTCCAACGCTGAAAAATCCTATATATACTAGAAACTCCAGAAATAAAGAGAGACCTTTCGCTTCACCGTCACAACTCTCTGTATCGACGAAAATCTAACTTGAAGAGAAAACAGTCGCAAAAACAGGAGAGAAATAGAGAGAGATCCAATCTCGGAGGGGCTCTTGCCCCTCCGGGATCCATGGTGGCCAAGGACCAGAGGGGAGGCTCTCTCCCCTCTCTTCCAGCGACGCCATAGTGTCGTCGGAGGAACCATCGTCGCGGTGATCGTCTTCATCAACATCACCGTCTCCGTCACCTTCCCTCATCTATCTATGGTGGTCCAATCTCCCGCACCCCGATGTAATCCCTTACTCGAACATGGTGTTTCATGCCACATATTATTAATCAATGATGTGTTGTCATCTGCTACAGCAACAAAAGACCTTCCAACAGCGTCAGAAACAGTGCTTACGGTAGACTGTTCTTTACTCCTCAGCAACGGCACCAGAAATCCTTCTGCTACGGCTACGCCTTTAGGGACTTCCTAGGCAAATATGCAAAGGATTTCCCCGCGGCCTTGGAGCCTTGCGTTGGTGTTCCCTCGAAGCGCAAAGGGTGATGTAGCGCAACGGTGGTAAGTATATCCCTTAGTTTTGAGAACCAAGGTATCGATCCAGTGAAGAAGTATCACAAGTGCCTGCACAAACACAAAGAGCTTGCTCCCAACACTATGAAGGGGTTGTCAATCCCTTATAGATTGTTTGTCAACTGAGAACTGAAATCAACAAAGTAACAAAGCAAAGTAAAAGCAAAAGTGGAAACGATAGGTGTGAATAGACCCGGGGGCCGTAGTGTTCACTAGTGGCTTCTCTCATGAAAGCAAGTAGACAGTGGGTGAATGAATTACTGTCGAGCAATTGATAGAACCGCGCAAAGTCGTGACAATATCTATGGCAATCATTATATCTATAGGCATCACATCCAAAACAAGTAGACCGATACTTTCTTCATCTACTACTATTACTCCACATGTCGACCGCTATCCAGCATGCATCTAGTGTATTAAGTCCAAAAGAACAGAGTAAAGCCTTAAGCAAGATGACATGATGTAGATGGACAATCTCATATCTACGACAAAGCCCATCTTGTTACCATTGATGGCAACTACACGATGTGTGTCTTGCTGCCCCTACTGTCACTAGGAAAGGTCACCACATGGTAAGAACCCAAAACCAAGCACTTCTCCCATTGCAAGAATCATAGATCTAGTTGTCCAAACAAAACCCAAGACTCGGAGAGACTTACAAGGATATCAAATCATGCATATAAGAAATCAGCAAAGACTCAAATATATATCATAGATAATCTGATCACAAATCCACAATTCATCGGATCTCGACAAACACACCGCCAAGGAGAATTACATCGGATATATCTCCATGAAGATCATGGAGAACTTTGTATTGAAGATCCAAGAGAGAGAAGAAGCCATCTAGCTACTAACTATGGAGCCGTAGGTCTGAAGTGAACTACTCACAGGTCATTGGAGGGGCGATGATGTTGATGAAGAAGCCCTCCAACTCCAAAGTCCCCTCCGGCAGGGCACCGGGAAGGGTCTCCAAATGAGATCTCGCGGAAACGGAAGCTTGCGGCGGCGGAAAAGTGTTTTCGTGGACGCCCTGATTTTTTCTGGATTTTTAGGGAATTTATAGGCCAAAGACCTAGGGCAGGGGGGCGCCAGGGAGGCCACAAGCTTGGTTGCTGCGGCCTCCCCCTGGCCGCGACAAGACAGCTTGTGGGCTCCCTGTGGGCCCACTTGCTTGGCCCTCAAGCCTCCCGATCTTCTTCCGTTCTGGAAAAAATCATTTTGGGGATTTTATTCCGTTTGGACTCCGTTCCAAAATCAGATCTGAAAAGAGTCAAAAACACTTAGTTAATAAGTTAGTCCCAAAAAAGATATAAAAGGTAAACAAAACATCCAAAGTTGACAAGATAACAGCGTGAAACCATCAAAAATTATAGATACGTTTGAGACGTATCAAGCATCCCCAAGCTTAACTTCTGCTCGTCCTCGAGTAGGGAAGTGATAAAGAATTAATTTTTGATGCTTTCATGCTACCTAGCATAGATGTCCTTTGTAACTCCTCTTATGTGACGTGAATGTTCAGATCCATTAGATTCAAAACAATAGTTTGCTATTAATGTGGAGACAATAATACTTCAAGCAAACTAGCAAAGTAATCATGAACTTTCAAAATAACAAGGCCAAAAGAAAGTTATCCCTACAAAATCATATAGTCTGGCTATGCTCTATCATCATTGCACAACAAATTTAAATCATGCACAACCCCTATATTGGCCAAGTAATTGTTTTCACACCTTTCTTTCTCAAACTTTTTCAACCCTCACGCAATACATGAGCGTGAGCCATGATTTGAGCACTATAAGTGGTGTGGAGTGTGGTGGAGGTTGCAAGAAAAACAAGGAGAAGATGGTCACATTAACTAGGCATATCAATGAGCTGTGGAGATGCTCATCAATAGATATCAATGTGAATGAGTAGGGATTGCCATACAAATGATGCACTAGAGCTAAGAGTATGTTAAAGCTCTTAAAAAAACTAGTGGGTGTGCATCCAACTTGCTTACTCACGAAGACCTAAGGCAAATTTGAGGAAGCCTATCATTGGAATATACAAGCCAAGTTATATAATGAAAATTTCCCACTAGCTTAATGGTGGTGACAAAATGAGAGACTCTCAATCATGAAGATCATGGTGCTTAATATGCACAAGTGTGGAAAAGTGGTAGCATTGTCCCTTCTCTCTTTTTCTCTCATTTTTTTGGATGGGCTCTTTGGCCTCTTTTTTATTTTTATTTTTTTTATTTTGGTGGGAATATTTGGCCTCTTTTATTTCCTCACATGATACAATGCTCCATCAATGATGATCATCACACTTACAACTCAAAACTTAGAGCAACAATGACTCTATATGGAATGCCTTCGGTAGTGTACCGTGACAATGATCTAGCATGGCATGGACATTAATGGAAACATCATGCTAGCTATATTACGATCATGCAATGGCAATGTAGACGTGGTAGCACATGTCATGGTGGTAGTTGCATGGCAATATATCTCGGAATGACTTTGAAAAAGCCATAGTAGGTAGGTATGGTAGCTGTTTTGAGGGAGGCTAATGGTGGGTTTTGTGCACCGGCGAAAGTTGCACGACACTAAAGAAGATAGTGATGGTGGAAGGTGAAAGTGCATCTAAACCATGGACTCAACATTAGTCATGAAGAACTCATATACTTGTTGCAAAAGTTTTATTAGTAATCGAAACAAAGCATTCAACGCATACTCCTAGGGGAAGGGTTGGTAGGTATAAACCATCGCGCGATCCCGACCGCCACACAAAGGATGACAATCAATAGACTAATCATGCTCAGACTTCATCACATAGCGGTTCACCATACGTGCATGCTACGGGAATCACTAACTTCAACACAAGTATTTCTAGATCCACAACACCTTACTAGCATAGCTTCAATATTACCATAACCACAGCTCAAAACTAGTTGAGATGAATCAAACTTCTCTAACTATTCAATGCACATGAAGGTGGACGTTTTCGTATCCCTTTGGATAACTACCCCTTTTGAGACTACTTTCAAAGCATAGATCAACTACAAAGCCACGCACCGCCGTGCTCTAAAAGATATAAGTGAAGCACATAGAGCAAAATCAACTAGCTCAAAAGATATAAGTGAAGCACATGTGAGCTGAATTGTCTAACCAAAGGATATAAGTGAAGCTCGACAAAATCACGGTGAGTGCATGTCTCTCTCTCTAGGTGTGCAGTAAGGATGATTGTGACGCAACAAAAATAAAAGACTCCTACGATACAAGACGCTCCAAGCAAGACACATAACATGTGGTGAATAAAAATATAGCCCCAAGTAACGTTACCGATGGATTGAAGACGAAAGAGGGGATGCCTTCCCGGGCATCCCCAAGCTTAGGCTTTTACGGCATCCTCGAATCATCTTGGGTTGCCTTGGGCATCCCCAAGCTTGATCTATTGCCACTCTTTATCTTTTTGTCCATAAGAACTTCACCCAAAACTTGAAAACTTCACAACACGAAACTTAAACAGAAAATCGTGATAACATTAGTATAAGAAAGCAAACCACCACTTCCTTACGTACTGTAGCAAACTTGAATTCTACTTATGTTGATGTTGGGTTACTGTATTTTCAATCTTCCATGGCTAATACCCCCGATACTATCCATAGTTTCATCAAAATAAGCAACCAACACAAAAAAAAAAACAGAATCTGTTAACAGCAGACTAGTCTGTAGCATTCTGTATACTTCGTATACTTCTGGTACTTCACAAATTCTGAAAACTTACGACAGCCTGAAGAATTTACTTAGCAATCAGCAGCAAAAATAATCAACTCAAAATCTCTTACAGAAAAAAAAAATTAAAATTCGTTTCGTGAGCAGAAAGTTTGTGTCTTTTCCAGCATGACCAAACGATCATCCCCAAGACTAATCATAACGGTTTTGCTTGGCACAAACGCAAAAAGAAACACAAAAAACACAATCATAACAGAATTATGAAAGTGTGGAAAACACAAAATAGAAATAAAAATGATAGATTCGTTGGGTTTCCTCCCAACAAGTGCTAATGTTTAACGCCCTTAGCTAGGCAAAAGGTGATGGAATCACGTATAGTCATCTTTGGTGCTCAAACCATAAGTAGCCCTCATCATAGATTCATAAGGCAATCTTATTTTCTTTCTAGGAAAGTGCTCCATGCCCTTCTTTAGGGGAAATTGAAATCTAATATTCCCTTCCTTCATATCGATGATAGCACCAATAGTCCTTAGGAAAGGTCTACCAAGAATAATGGGACATGAAGTATTGCAATCTATGTCAAATACAATGAAATCCACGGGTACATAGTTCTTATTTGCAACAATAAGAACATCATCAATCCTTCCCATGGGTTTCTTGACAGTACAATCCGCAAGATGCAAATTAAGAGAACACTCTTCAATCTCATGAAAACCAAGAATATCACATAAAGATTTTGGAATCGCGGAAACACTAGCACCCAAATCACACAAAGCATTGCACTCATAGTTTTTGATCTTGATTTTGATAGTAGGTTTCAAATCATCATGAAGTTTCCTAGGTATAGAGACTTCTAGTTTGAGCTTCTCTTCAAGAGATTTCATCATAGCGTCTACGATATGCGCGGTAAAGGCTTTGCTTTGGCTATAAGGATGTGGAGAGTTTGCAATGGATTGCGTCAAAGAGATGCATTCAAACAAGGAGCAATTATCATAATTGAATTCCTTGAAATCCAAAGTGGGAGTTTCATTACTACCCAAAATTTTGATTTCTTCTACTCCACTCTCCACACCTCTATCATCAAGATAGGTGGACTCCGAATCATTGGGGCGTTTTTCAACCAAAGTGGATTCATATCCAGCCCCTCCATCAATAGGTTTGACACGCGAAAACAAAGATTCAAGAGGAGACACACCAAGCACTTTAAGATCTTCGTGATTTGCATCACAAATTTCAGGTTTAGCTGCCATCTTATTGACTAAGGTAGCCTGCTTGTCAGAAATTTGGCCCACCAATTTTTTAAGGTGAGCAAGCTGAGAATTTAGTGCAAGGAAATCTTTGGCCATATCATCAACTTCTTTAGTCAAACAGACCAAAAAGGAATTTTGCTCTTTTAATTCCCTACGGAAGTAACTATTTTGGTCAAACTGAGAAGACATGAAACCTTTGACATTAGTTTCAATCTCCTCCAATTTTCTGAAATAGTTTGGTTTGGCCATGAGGAAAGGTCTCTCACAAACAAGCCTAGGAGCAGGCGAGGAAAACGGGCGAACGGAAACGGCAAAAACGCAAAAGGCAAAAGAAAACGGCAAAGGAGAAAGGCAAAAGAAAACGACAAATGTGAAGTGGAGGAGAGGAAAATGAGAGGCAACTGGCAAAAAAAGTAAATGCAAGAGATGAGTTTGTGAGACCTACTTGGATAGATCTCTCCTTCCCCGTCAACGGTGCCAGAAATTCTTCTTGCTACGGCAACAAAAGGCCTTCCAACGGCGCCAGAAATAATGCTGACGGGAGACTGTTCTTTACTCCTCAGCAACGGCACCAGGAATCCTTCTGCTACGGCTACGCCTTTAGGGACTTCCTAGGAAAATATGCAAAGGATTTCCCCGCGGCCTTGGAGCCTTGCGTTGGTGTTCCCTCGAAGCGGAAAGGGTGATGTAGCGCAGCGGTGGTAAGTATTTCCCTCAGTTTTGAGAACCAAGGTATCGATCCGGTGAAGGAGTATCACAAGTGCCTGCACAAACACAAAGAGCTTGCTCCCAACGCTATGAAGGGGTTGTCAATCCCTTATAGATTGTTTGCCAAGTGAGAACTGAAAGCAACAAAGTAACAAAGCAAAGTAAAAGCGAAAGTGGAAACGATAGGTGTGAATAGACCCCGGGGCCGTAGTGTTCACTAGTGGCTTCTCTCATGAAAGCAAGTAGACGGTGGGTGAACGAATTACTGTCGAGCAATTGATAGAACCGCGCAAAGTCGTGACGATATCTATGGCAATCATTATATCTATAGGCATCACGTCCAAAACAAGTAGACCGATACTATCTGCATCTACTACTATTACTCCACACGTCGACCGCTATCCAGCATGCATCTAGTGTATTAAGTCCAAAAGAATAGAGTAACGCCTTAAGCAAGATGACATGATGTAGATGGACAATCTCATATCTACGACAAAGCCCATCTTGTTACCCTTGATGGCAACTACACGATGTGTGTCTTGCTGCCCCTACTGTCACTAGGAAAGGTCACCACATGGTAAGAACCCAAAACCAAGCACTTCTCCCATTGCAAGAATCATAGATCTAGTTGTCCAAACAAAACCCAAGACTCGGAGAGACTTACAAGGATATCAAACCATGCATATAAGAAATCAGCAAAGACTCAAATATATATCGTAGATAATCTGATCACAAATCCACAATTCATCGGATCTCGACAAACACACCGCCAAGGAGAATTACATCGGATATATCTCCATGAAGATCATGGAGAACTTTGTATTGAAGATCCAAGAGAGAGAAGAAGCCATCTAGCTACTAACTATGGACCCGTAGGTCTGAAGTGAACTACTCACAGGTCATTGGAGGGGCGATGATGTTGATGAAGAAGCCCTCCAACTCCAAAGTCCCCTCCGGCAGGGCACCTGGAAGGGTCTCCAAATGAGATCTCGCGGAAACGGAAGCTTGCGGCGGTGGAAAAGTGTTTTCGTGGACGCCATGATTTTTTCTGGATTTTTAGGGAATTTATAGGCCAAAGACCTAGGGCATGGGGGCGCCAGGGAGGCCACAAGCTTGGTTGCCACAGCCTCCCCCCTGGCCGCGGCAACACGGCTTGTGGGCTCCCTGTGGGCTGATGTCAGCTGTGCTTCCCCCGCAACGGCGACAGGAATAGTCGCGTCGACGGTACCAGGAATCCTTCTGCTACGGCTATGGACCCTTGCGTTGGTGTTCCCTCGAAGCGGAAAGGGTGATATAGCACATTGGTGGTAAATATTTCCCTCAGTTTGAGAACCAAGGTATTAATCCAGTGGAGGAGTATCACAAGATCCTGCACAAACACAAAAAACCTGCTCCCAACGCTATGAAGGGGTTGTCAATCCCTTATAGATTGTTCGCCATGTGAGAACTGAAAGCAACAAAGTAACAAAGCAAAGTAAAAGCGGAGGTGTAAACGATAGATGTGAATAGACCCGGGGGCCGTAGTGTTTACTAGTGGCTTCTCTCGTGAAAGCAAGTAGACGGTGGGTGAACAAATTACTGTCGAGCAATTGATAGAACCGCGCAAAGTCGTGACGATATCTATGGCAATGATTATATCTATAGGCATCACGTCCAAAACAAGTAGACTGATATTGTCTACATCTACTACTATTACTCCACACGTCGACCGCTATCCAGCATGCATCTAGTGTATTAAGTCCAAAAGAACATAGTAACGCCTTAAGCAAGGTGACATGATGTAGATGGACAATCTCATATCAACGACAGAGCCCATCTTGTTACCCTTGATGGCAACTACTTAATGCGTGCCTTGCTGCCTCTACTGTCACTGGTAAAGGTCACCACATGGTAGAACCCAAAACCAAGCACTTCTCCCATTGCAAGAATCATAGATCTAGTTGGCCAAACAAAACCCAAGACTCGGAGAGACTTACAAGGATATCAAATCATGCATATAAGAATTCAGCAAAGACTCAAATATATATCATAGATAATCTGATCACAAATCCACAATTCATCGGATCTCGACAAACACACCGCCAAAGAAGATTACATCGGATAGATCTCCATGAAGATCATGGAGAACTTTGTATTGAAGATCCAAGAGAGAGAAGAAGCCATCTAGCTACTAACTATGGACCCGTAGGTCTGAAGTGAACCAATCATGGGTCATTGGAGGGGCGATGATGACGATGAAGAAGCCCTCCAACTCCAAAGTCCCCTCCGGCAGGGCACCGGGAAGGGTCTCCAGATGAGATCTTGCGAAAACGGAAGCTTGCGGCGGCGGAAAAGTATTTTCGTGGCTCCCCTGATTTTTTGCTGTATTTTAGGGAATATATAGGACAAGGATCTAGGTCAGGGAGCGGCCAGGGAGGCCACAAGCCCTGCCACCGCCGCCTCCCCCTGGTGGCGGAGTGGGGGCTTGTGGGCTCCCAGGAGCCCTCATGGCTTGGCCCACAGGCCCCCTGATCTTCTTTAGTTCGGGAAAAAAATAATTTCGGGGATTTTATTCTGTTTGGACTCTGTTCCAAAATCAAATCTGAAAAGAGCAATAAACACAGAAAAAACAGGAACTGACACTTGGCACTGAATCAATAAGTTAGTCCCAAAAAAGATATAAAAGGTACATACAACATCCAAAGATGACAAAATAACAACATGAAACCATCAAAAGTTATAGATACATTTGATACGTATCAAGCATCCCCAAGCTTAACTCATGCTCGTCCTCGAGTAGGGAAGTGATAAAGAATGAATTTTTGATGCTTTCATGCTACCTAGCATAGATGTCCTTTGTAACTCCTCTTATATGACGTGAATGTTCAGATCCATTAGATTCAAAACAATAGTTTGCTATTGACGTGGAAACAATAATAATTCAAGCAAACTAGCAAGGTAATCATGAACTTTCAAAATAACAAGGCCAAAAGAAAGTTATCCCTACAAAAGCATATAGTCTGGCTATGCTCTATCATCATTGCACAACGAATTTAAATCATGCACAACCCCGGTATTGCCCAAGTAATTGTTTCACACGTTTACTTTCTCAAACCTTTTCAACTCTCACGCAATACATGAGCGTGAGCCATGGTTATAGCACTATAGATGGTGTGGAGTGTGGTGGATGTTGCAAGACAAAAAAGGAGAAGATATCAATGTGAATGAGTAGGGATTGCCATACAAATGATGCACTAGAGCTAGGAGTATATGAAAGCTCTTGAAGAAAACTAGTGGGTGTGCATCCAACTTGCTTGCTCACAAAGACCTAAGGCAATTTTGAGGAAGCCTATCATTGGAATATACAAGCCAAGTTATATAATGAAAATTTCCCACTAGCTATATGGTGGTGACAAAACGAGAGACTCTCAATCATGAAGATCATGGTTCTTAATATGCACAAGTGTGGAAAAAGTGGTAGCATTGTCCCTTCTCTCTTTTTCTCTCTTTTTTTGGTGGGCTCTTTGGCCTCTCTTTTTTGGTGGGCTTCTTTGGCCTCTTTTATTTCCTCACATGGCACAATGCTCCATTAATGATGATCATCACACTTTCAACTCAAAACTTAGAGCAACAATGACTCTATATGGAATGCCTTCGGTAGTGTACCGTGACAATGATCTAGCATGGCATAGACATTAATGGAAACATCATGCTAGCTATCTTACGATCATGAATGGCAATGTAGAGGTGATGGCACATGTCATGGTGGTAGTTGCATGGCAATATATCTCGGAATGAATTTGAAAAAGCCATAGTAGGTAGGTATGGTGGCTGTTTTGAGGGAGGCTAATGGTGGGTTTTGTGCACCGGTGAAAGTTGCACGACACTAAGAAGATAGTGATGGTGGAAGGTGAAAGTGCATCTAAACCATGGACTCAACGCTAGTCATGAAGAACTCATATACTTGTTGCAAAAAATTTATTAGTAATCGAAACAAAGCATTCAACGCATACTCCTAGGGGAAGGGTTGGTAGGTATAAACCATCGTGCGATCCCGACCGCCACGCAAAGGATAACAATCAATAGACTAATCATGCTCAGATTTCATCACATAGCGGTTCACCACACGTGCATGCTATGGGAATCACTAACTTCAACACAAGTATTTCTAGATCCACAACACCTTACTAGCATGACTTCAATATTACCATAACCACAACTCAAAACTAATTGAGATGAATCAAACTTCTCTAACTATTCAATGCACATGAAGGTGGAAGTTTTTGTATCCCTTTGGATAACTACCCCTTTTGAGACTACTTTCAAAGCATAGATCAACTACCAAGCCATGCACCGCTGTGCTCTAAAAGATATAAGTGAAGCACACAGAGCAAAAGTATCTAGCTCAAAAGATATAAGTGAAGCACATGTGAGCTGAATTGTCTACCAAAGGATATAAGTGAAGCTCGACAAAATCACGGTGGGTGCATGTCTCTCTCTAGGTGTGCAACAAGGATTATTGTGACACAACAAAAATAAAAGACTCCTACGATACAAGACGCTCCAAGCCAAAACACATAACATGTGGTGAATAAAAATATAGCCCCAAGTAACGTTACCGATGGATTGAAGACGAGAGAGGGGATGCCTTCCCGGGGCATCCCCAAGCTTAGGCTTTTACGGCATCCTTGAATCTCTTGGGGGTCCTTGGGCATCCCCAAGCTTGAGCTCTTGCCACTCTTTATCTCTTTGTCCATAAGAACTTCACCCAAAACTTGAAAACTTCACAACACAAAACTTAAACAGAAACTCGTGATAACATTAGTATGAGAAAGCAAACCACCACTTCCTTAGGTACTGTAGCAAACTTAAATTCTACTTATGCTGATGTTGGGTTACTGTATTTTCAATCTTCCATGGCTAATACCCCCGATACTATCCATAGTTTCATCAAAATAAGCAACCAACAAAAAAAAACAGAATCTGTTAACAACAGACCAGTCTGTAGCAATCTGTATATTTCGTATACCTCTGGTACTTCCAAAATTCTGAACAACTACGACAGTCTGAAGAATTTGCATAGCAATCAGCTGCAAAAAGAATCAACTCAAAAGCTCGTACAGAAAAAAATGACAATTCTTTTCGTGAGCAGAAAGTTTCTGTCTTTTCCAGCATGACCAAACGATCATCCCCAAGACTAATCATAACGGTTTTGCTTGGCACAAACGCATAAATAAACACAAAAAACACAATCATAACAGAATTATTAAAGTGTGGAAAACACAAAACAGAAAGAAAAAGGATAGATTCGTTTGGTTGCCTCCCAACAAGCGCTTTTGTTTAACGCCCTTAGCTAGGCAAAAGGTGATGTAATCACGTATAGTCATCTTTGGTGTTCAAACCATAAGTAACCCTCATCATAGATTCATAAGGCAATCTTATTTTCTTTCTAGGAAAGTTCTCCATGCCCTTCTTCAAAGGAAATTGAAATATAATATTCCCTTCCTTCATATCGATGATAGCACCAATAGTCCTTAGGAAAGGTCTACCAAGAATAATGGGACATGAAGGATTGCAATCTATGTCAAGTACAATGAAATCCATGGGTACATAGTTCTTATTTGCAACAATAAGAACATCATCGATCCTTCCCATGGGTTTCTTGACAGTAGAATCCGCAAGATGCAAATTAAGAGAACACGCTTCAATCTCATGAAAACCAAGAATATCACATAAAGACTTTGGAATCGCAGAAACACTAGCACCCAAATCACACAAAGCATTGCGCTCATAGTTTTTTATCTTGATTTTGATAGTAGGTTCCCACTCATCATGAAGTTTTCTAGGTATAGAGACTTCTAGTTCGAGCTTCTCTTCAAGAGATTTCATCATAGCGTCTACGATATGCGCGGTAAAGGCTTTGCTTTGGCTATAAGGATGTGGAGAGTTTGCAATGGATTGCGTCAAAGAGATGCATTCAAACAAGGAGCAATTATCATAATTGAATTCCTTGAAATCCAAAGTGGGAGTTTCATTACTACCCAAAATTTTGACTTCTTCTACTCCACTCTCCACACCTTTATCATCACGATGGGTGGACTCCGAAACATTGGGGCGTTTTTCAACCAAAGTGGATTCATATCCAGCCCCTCCATAAATAGGTTTGACATGCGAAAACAAAGATTCAAGAGGAGACACACCAAACACTTTAAGATCCTCGTGATTTGCATCACCAGAACGCACCCTTTTAAACCATTCATGTATAGCGCGAATTTGGGCGGTTCTTTCTTTGCTCTCATTCATGGAGATACGCATAGCTTTCAAAGTTTCATCCAGGTTGACCTTGGGAGGAGCGCATCTAACTTTCAAAGCATCAATATCACAATACATCCTTTCAACACTCTTAGCCAAATCGTGAATTTTGAGTAGTTTTTCCTCTATGGACGCATTGAAAATCTTTTGAGAGTTAATGAACTCTTTGATATTACTCTCTAAATCAGAGGGTAATTTGTTGTGATTTCCATAAGTGTTGTTGTAGGAATTTCCATAATTGTTAGAGGAGTTACTAGGAAAAGGCCTAGGAACATATTTTCCTCTAAAAGCATTGTTGTTGCCAAAATTATTCCTACCAACAAAATTCACGTATAAACTAGCGTTGCTACTCTCAATCAAAGAAGATAGTGGCATGTCATTAGGATCTACGGTAGCGTTTCTACTAGCAACCAAATTCATCAACTCGTCCATCTTAGCACTAAGCGAGTTAATTTCTTCTATAGCGTGCACCTTTTTGCTAGCAGGTGACCTTTCAGTGTGCCACTGAGAGTAGTTGGTCATGATATTGTCTAGGAGTTTTGTAGCGTCTCCTAACGTGATTTCCATGAACGTTCCACCTGAGGTGGAGTCCAAGATATTGCGAGAAGCGAAATTCAAGCCAGCGTAAAAGATTTGTATAATCATCCACAAACTCAAGCCATGAGCGGGACAATTTCTAATCATAAGCTTCATCCTCTCCCAAGATTGTGCAACGTGTTCATGATCAAGTTGCTTGAAATTCATGATATCGTTACGTAAGGAGATGATCTTAGCCGGCAGAAAATACTTGGATATGTAAGCATCTTTGCACTTATCCCAAGAATCGATACTATTTTTAGGCAAAGAAGAAAACCAAGTTTTTGCGCGATCTCGCAACGAGAAAGGAAAAAGTTTCAACTTAATCACGTCATTATCCACATCTCTTTTCTTTTGCATATCACAAAGCTCAATGGAGGTATTGAGATGGGATGCGGCATCTTCACTAGGAAGGCCAGAGAATTGCTCTTTCATAACAAGATTCAGCAAAGCTGCGTTGATTTCATACGATTCCGCACTAGTGGCGGGAGCAATCGGAGTACTAATAAAATCATTATTATTAGTGCTCGAGAAGTCGCAAAGTTTGGTGTTTTCAGACATGACGACTTCAACAAACAAACAAGCACACAAGCAAGCAAGAAAACCGGCAAAGGGAAACGGCAAAGGAAAAAGGCAAATGAAAACGGCAAATGTGAAGTGGGGGAGAGCAAAACGAGAGGCAACTGGCAACAAAATTAAATGCAGGAGATGAGTTTGTGAGACCTACTTGGATAGATCTTGATCTCTCCTCCCCGGCAACGGCGCCAGAAATACTTCTGATGTCAACTGTGCTTCTCCGGCAACGGCGACAGGAATAGCCGTGTCGACGGCACCAGGAATCCTTCTGCTACGGCTATGGAGCCTTGGGTTGGTGTTCCCTCGAAGCGGAAAGGGTGATATAGCACAGCGGTGGTAAGTATTTCCTCAATTTGAGAACCAAGATATCAATCCAGTGGAAGAGTATCACAAGATCCTGCACAAACACAAAAAACTTGCTCCCAACGCTATGAAGGGGTTGTCAATCCCTTATAGATTGTTCGCCAAGTGAGAACTGAAAGCAACAAAGTAACAAAGCAAAGTAAAAGCGGAGGTGTAAACGATAGATGTGAATAGACCCCGGGGTCGTAGTGTTTACTAGTGGCTTCTCTCATGAAAGCAAGTAGACGGTGGGTGAACAAATTACTGTCGAGCAATTGATAGAACCGTGCAAAGTCGTGACGATATCTATGGCAATGATTATTGTTGGGTAACGTAGCATAAATTCAAAATTTTCCTACGCATATTCAGATCTTCCTATGGAGAGACCAGCAACGAGAGAGGGGTAAGAGCATCTTCATACCTTTGAAGATCGCTAAGCTGAAGCGTTGCTAGAACGTGGTTGATGGAGTCGTACTCGCAGCGATTCCGATCTAGTGCCGAACTACTTCACCTCCGCGTTCAACACACGTGCAGCCCGGTGACGTCTCCCGCACCTTGATACAGCAAGGAGGAGGGAGAGGTTGGGGAAGAACTCCAGCAACACGATGGCGTGGTGTCGATGGAGAGACGAGGTCTCCCGGCAGGGCTTCGCCAAGCACCGGCAGAGAGGAGGAGGGAGAGGAGCAGGGCTGCGCCGAGAGAGAGGAAAAAACCGTGTGTCTCAATGGCCAAAAGTGCCCGATGTATATAGGGGGAGGGGAGAGGGGGTGCCACCCCTAGTGTTCCCACCCTAGGGGGTGCGGCAGCCCCCCCAGATGGGAGGTGCGGCGGCCAGAGGGGGAGGAGGGGGGTGGCGCACCAACTGGTGGGCCTTAGGCCCACCTGGCTTAGGGTTTGCCCCCCCCCCTTTTCTCTCCCCTGCGCATTGGGCTAAGTGGGGAGGCGCACCAGCCCATATAGGGGCTGGTTCCCACCCCCACTTGGCCCACCTTATCTCCCGGGGTCATTGCCCCCCCTTCGGTGGTCCCCCGGGGCCACCTCCGGTGGTCCCGGTGGTCCCGGTACGTTACCGTTGACGCCCGAAACACTTCCAGTGTCCGAAACCATCCGTCCTATATATCAATATTTACCTCCGGACCATTCCGGAGCTCCTCGTGACGTCCGGGATCTCATCCGGGACTCCGAACAACTTTCGGTAACCTCGTATAACAATTACCTATAACCCTAGCGTCATCGAACCTTAAGTGTGTAGACCCTACGGGTTCGGGAGACAGGCAGACATGACCGAGACACCTCTCTGGCCAATAACCATCAGCGGGGTCTGGATACCCATGGTGGCTCCCACTAGCTCCACGACGATCTCATCGGATGAACCACGATGTCAAGGATTCAATCAATCCCGTATACGATTCCCTTTGTCTGTCGGTATAGAACTTGCCCGAGATTCGATCGTCGGTATACCTATACCTTGTTCAATCTCGTTACCGGTAAGTCTCTTTACTCATTCCGTAGCACGTCATCGTGTGACTAACTCCTTAGTCACATTGAGCTCATGATGATGTTCTACCGAGTGGGCCTAGAGATACCTCTCCGTCACACAGAGTGACAAATACCGATCTTGATTCGTACCAACCCAACAGACACTTTCGGAGGTACCCGTAGTGCACCTTTATAGTCACCCAGTTACATTGTGACGTCTGATACACCCAAAGCACTCCTACGGTATCCGGGAGTTGCACAATCTCACGGTCGAAGGAAAAGACACTTGACATTAGAAAAGCTTTAGCATACGAACAATACGATCTAGTGCTATGCTTAGGATTGGGTCTTGTCCATCACATCATTCTCCCAATGATGTGATCCTGTTATCAGTGACATCCAATGCCCATGATCAGGAAACCATGATCATCTATTGACTAACGAGCTAGCCAACTAGAGGCTTGCTAGGGACACATTGTGATCTATTTATCCACACATGTATTATTGTTTCCTGTTAATACAATTATAGCATGAACAATAGACGATTATCATGAACAAGGAAATATGATAATAACCATTTTATTATTGCCTCTAGGGCATATTTCCAATAGTCTCCCACTTGCACTAAAGTCAATAATATAGTTACATTGTGATGTATCGAACACCCATAGCATTATGGTGTTGATCATGTTTTGCTCGTGGAAGAGGTTTATTCAACGAATCTGCAATATTCAGATCTATGTGTACTTTACAAATATCTATCACTCCACTCTGGACATGATCCTGGATGGAGTTGTAGCGGCGTTTGATGTGATTCGTCTTCCGGTGAAACCTGGGCTCCTTGGCTATGGCAATGGCTCCAATGTTATCACAGAAGAGTGTCATAGGACCCGACGCGCTTGGAACCACTCCAAGGTCGGTGATGAGCTCCTTCATCCAAATTCCTTCATGAGCCGCTTCCGAAGCAGCTATGTACTCCGCCTCACATGTAGATGCTGCCACGACTTCTTGCTTGCTGCTGCACCAGCTCACTGCCCCACCATTCAACACATATACGTATCCGGTTTGTGACTTTGAGTCATCCGGATCTGTGTCGAAGCTAGCGTCGACGTAACCCTTTACGACGAGCTCTTCGTCACCTCCATAAACGAGAAACATTTCCTTAGTCCTTTTCAGGTACTTGAGGACATTCTTGACCGCTGTCCAGTGTTCCATACCTGGATCACTTTGGTACCTCCCTACCAAACTTATGGCAAGGTTTATATCAGGTCTGGTACACAACATGGCATACATTAGAGAGCCCACGGCTGAAGCGTAGGGGACAGAACTCATCTTCTCTCTATCTGCTGCCGTGGTCGGCGACTGAGTCTTACTCAATCTCATACCTTGCAAAACTGGCAAGAATCCTTTCTTTGAGTTTTCCATATTGAACTTTTTCAATATCTTGCCAAGGTATGTACTTTGCGAAAGACCTATGAGGCGTCTCGATCTATCTCTAGAGATCTTGATGCCTAATATGTATGCAGCTTCTCCAAGGTCCTTCATTGAAAAACTCTTGTTCAAATAGGCCTTTATGCTCTCCAACATCTCTATATTATTCCCCATCAATAATATGTCATCCACATACAGTATGAGGAAAGCTACAGAGTTCCCACTCACTTTCTTGTACAGACAGGCTTCTCCGTAAACCTGTATGAACCCAAACGCTTTAATTACCTCATTAAAGCGAATGTTCCAACTCCGAGATGCTTGCACCAGCCCATAGATGGAGCGCTGGAGCTTGCACACTTTGTTAGCACCCTTAGGGTCGACAAAACCTTCTAGTTGCATCATATACAACTCTTCCTTAAGGTTCCCGTTAAGGAACGCTGTTTTGACGTCCATTTGCCAAATTTCATAATCATAAAAGGCGGCAATTGCTAACATGTTTCGGACTGATTTCAGCTTTGCTACGGGAGAGAAAGTCTCTTCGTAGTCAACTCCTTGAATTTGTCGAAAACCCTTTGCGACAAGTCGAGCTTTGTAAACGGTTACATTACCGTTTGCATCAGTCTTCTTCTTGAAGATCCATTTATTTTCTATGGCTCGCCGGTCATCGGGCAAGTCCACCAAAGTCCATACTTTGTTCTCATACATGGATCCTATCTCGGATTTCATAGCCTCAAGCCATTTGTTGGAATCCGGGCCCGCCATCGCTTCTTCATAGTTCGAAGGTTCACCGTTGTCTAACAACATGATTTCCATCACAGGGTTGCCGTACCACTCTGGTGCGGAGCGTGCCCTTGTGGACCTTCGTGGTTCAGTAGTAACTTGATCCGAAGCTTCATGATCATCATCATTAACTTCCTCTACAGTTGGTGTAGGCGCCACAAGAACAACTTCCCACGCTGTGCTACTATCCTGTTCGAGAGGGGGTGTAATTACCTCATCAAGTTCTACCTTCCTCCCACTTACTTCTTTCGAGAGAAACTCTTTCTCTAGAAAGGATCCGTTCTTGGCAAAAAAGGTTTTACCTTCGGATCTAAGATAGAAGGTATACCCAATAGTTTCCTTAGGGTATCCTATGAATACGCATTTCTCCGCTTTGGATTCGAGCTTTTCTGGTTGAAGTTTCTTCACATAAGCATCGCAGACCCAAACTTTAAGAAACGACAACTTAGGTTTCTTGCCAAACCATAGTTCATACGGTGTCGTCTCAACGGATTTAGACGGTGCCCTATTTAAAGTGAATGTTGCAGTTTCTAATGCGTATCCCCAAAATGATAGCAGTAAGTCGGTAAGAGACATCATAGATCGTACCATATCTAAAAAAGTGTGATTACGACGTTCAGACACTCCGTTACGCTGTGGTGTGCCAGGCGGCGTCAGTTGTGAAACGATTCCACACTTCCTTAGGTGTGTGCCAAACTCGTGACTCAAATATTCTCCTCCACGATCAGATCGTAGACATTTAATTTTTCTGTCACGGTTATTCTTAACCTCACTCTGAAATTCCTTGAACTTTTCAAACGTCTCAGATTTGTGCTTCATCAAGTAGATATACCCATACCTACTCAAATCATCGGTGAGAGTGAGAACATAACGATAACCATCGCGAGCTTCAACGTTCATTGGACCACACACATCAATATGTATTATTTCCAATAAGTCGGTTGCTCTCTCCATTATTCCTGAGAATGGAGTCTTAGTCATCTTGCCCATGAGGCATGGTTCGCATGTGTCAAATGATTCAAAGTCAAGATACACTAATAGTCCATCAGTATGGAGCTTCTTCATGCGCTTAACGCCGATATGACCAAGGCGGCAGTGCCACAAGTATGTGGGACTATCATTATCAACTTTGCATCTTTTGGTACTCACACTATGAATATGTGTAACATCACGATCGAGATTCATCAAGAATAAACCATTCACCAGCGGAGCATGACCATAAAACATATCACTCATATAAATAGAACAACCATTATTCTCTGACTTAAATGAGTAGCTGTCTCGCATTAAGCAAGACCCCGATACAATGCTCATGCTCAAAGCTGGTACTAAATAACAATTATTAAGGTTTAAAACTAATCCCGACGGTAGATGTAGAGGTAGCGTGCCGACGGCGATCACATCGACCTTGGAGCCATTCCCGACGCGCATCGTCACCTCGTCCTTGGCCAGTCTCCGCTTATTCCGCAGTTCCTGCTTTGAGTTGCAAATGTGAGCAACAACATCGGTATCAAATACCCAGGAGCTACTACGAGCGCTGGTAAGGTACACATCAATAACATGTATATCACATATACCTTTAAGGTTGCCGGCCTTCTTGTCCGCTAAGTATTTGGGGCAGTTCTGCTTCCAGTGACCCTTTCCCTTGCAATAGAAGCACTCAGTCTTAGGTTTGGGTCCGTTCTTTTTCTTCTTCCCGGCATCTGGCTTACCGGGCGCGGCAACAGCTTTGCCGTCTTTCTTGAAGTTCTTCTTACCCTTGCCTTTCTTGAAACTAGTGGTCTTGTTGACCATCAACACTTGATGCTCTTTCTTGATTTCTACTTCTGCAGACTTGAGCATCGAGTACAACTCGGGAATGGTCTTCTCCATCCCTTGCATGTTGTAGTTAAGCACAAAGCCTTTGTAGCTTGGTGGGAGAGATTGGAGGATTCTGTCAATTATAGCATCATCCGTAAGTTCGACTCCAAGTGAAGTCAGACGACCGTGTAACCCAGACATTTTGAGTATGTGCTCACTGACAGAACTGTTCTCCTCCATCTTATAGCTAAAGAACTTGTCGGAGACTTCATATCTCTCGACACGGGCATGAGCTTGAAAAACTAGCTTCAGCTCCTGGAACATCTCATATGCCCCGTGTTGCTCAAAACGCCTTTGGAGCCCCGTTTCTAAATTGTATAACATGCCACACCTGACCAGAGAGTAGTCATCACTCCGCGTTTGCCAAACGTTCAGAATGTCCTGGGCTGCCGCGGGATCAGGAGGGTCACCTAGCGGCGCATCAAGGACATAAGCCTTTTTAGCTGCTTCAAGGATGAGCTTCAAGTTGCGAACCCAGTCCGCATAGTTGCTACCATCATCTTTCAGCTTGTTTTTCTCTAGGAATGCGTTGAAATTGAGGTTGACGTTGGACATCTACAATATTTATAAAGACAACTTTTAGACTAAGTTCATGACAATTAAGTTCATTTAATCAAATTAAGTATGAACTCCCACTTAAATCGACATCCCTCTAATCATCTAAGTGTTACATGATCCATGTTGACTAACCCGTGTCCGATCATCACGTGAGACGGGCTAGTCACCATGGTGAGCAACTTCATGCTGATCGTATTCAACCATACGACTCATGTTCGACCTTCCGGTCTCTTGTATTCGAGGTCATGTCTGTACATGCTAAGCTCGTCGAGTCAACCTAGGTGTTTCGCGTGTGTAAATCTGGCTTACACCCGTTGTATGCGAACGTTAGAATCTATCACACCCGATCATCACGTGGTGCTTCGAGACAACGAACCTTCGCAACGGTGCACACTTAGGGGAATACGTTCTCGAAATTTTAAGAGGGATCAACTTATTGTGCTACCGTCGTTCTAAGCAATAAGATGTAAAACATGATAAACATCACAATGCAATCATATAGTGACATGATATGGCCATTATCATCTTTGCTCTTTCGATCTCCATCTTCAGGCATCGCATGATCATCATCGTCACCGGCGTGACACCATGATATCCATCATCATGATCTCCATCATCCTGTCTCCGTGAGGTCATCACGCCAACTACTACTATCACTACTACTATAGCTAACCGTTAGCAATGAAGTAAAAGTAGTAAGCACATGGCGTTGCATCTCATACCATAAATTTAAGACAACTCCTATGGCTCCTGCCGGTTGTCATACTCATCGACATGCATGTCGTGAAACCTATTACAATAACATGATCATCTCATACATCATACATGCAACATCACAACTTTGGCCATATCACATCACATGTCAAACCCTGCAAAAACAAGTTAGACGTCCTCTAATTGTTGTTGCAAGTTTTACGTGGCTGATTTGGGTTTCTAGCAAGAACGCCTTCTTACCTACTTGACAGCCACAACGATGATATGCCAAAGCTATTTACCCTTCATAAGGACCCTTTTCATCAAATCCAATCTGACTAGAGTAGGAGAGACAGACACCCGCTAGCCACCTTTATGCACGGTGTGCATGTCTGTCGGTGGAACCAGTCTCACGTAAGCGTACGTGTAAAGTAGGTCCGGGCCGCTTCATCCCACAATACCGCCGGAAAAGAATAAGACTAGTAACGGCAAGCAAATTGACAAATCGTCACCCACAACTTTTGTGTTCTACTCGTGCATAGAATCTACGCATAGAAAACCTGGCTCTGATACCACTGTTGGGTAACGTAGCATAAATTCAAAATTTTCCTACGCATATTCAGATCTTCCTATGGAGAGACCAGCAACGAGAGAGGGGTAAGAGCATCTTCATACCTTTGAAGATCGCTAAGCGGAAGCGTTGCTAGAACGCGGTTGATGGAGTCGTGCTCGCAGCGATTCCGATCTAGTGCCGAACTACGGCACCTCCGTGTTCAACACACGTGCAGCCCGGTGACGTCTCCCGCACCTTGATCCAGCAAGGAGGAGGGAGAGGTTGGGGAAGAACTCCAGCAACACGACGGCGTGGTGTCGATGGAGAGACGAGGTCTCCCGGCAGGGCTTCGCCAAGCAACGGCAAAGAGGAGGAGGGAGAGGAGCAGGGCTGCGCCGAGAGAGAGGAAAAAACCGTGTGTCTCAATGGCCAAAAGTACCCGATATATATAGGGGGAGGGGAGAGGTGGTGCCACCCCTAGGGTTCCCACCCTAGGGGGTGCGGCAGCCCCCCCCCCCCAGATGGGAGGTGCGGCGGCCAGAGGGGGAGGAGGGGGGTGGCGCACCAACTGGTGGGCCTTAGGCCCACCTGGCTTAGGGTTTGCCCCCCCCCTTTTCTCTCCCCTGCGCATTGGGCTGAGTGGGGAGGCGCACCAGCCCATATAGGGGCTGGTTCCCACCCCCACTTGACCCACCTTATCTCCCGGGGTCGTTGCCCCCCCTTCGGCGGTCCCCCGGGGCCACCTTCGGTGGTCCCGGTAAGTTACCGATGACGCCCGAAACACTTTCGGTGTCCGAAACCATCCGTCCTATATATCAATCTTTACCTCCAGACCATTCCGGAGCTCCTCGTGACGTCCGGGATCTCATCCGGGACTCCGAACAACTTTCGGTAACCTCGTATAACAATTCCCTATAACCATAGCGTCATCGAACCTTAAGTGTGTAGACCCTACGGGTTCGGGAGACACGCAGACATGACCGAGACACCTCTCTGGCCAATAACCATCAGCGGGGTCTGGATACCCATGGTGGCTCCCACTATCTCCACGATGATCTCATCGGATGAACCACGATGTCAAGGATTCAATCAATCTCGTATACGATTCCCTTTGTCTGTCGGTATAGAACTTGCCCGAGATTCGATCGTCGGTATACCTATACCTTGTTCAATCTCGTTACCGGTAAGTCTCTTTACTCGTTCCGTAGCACATCATCGTGTGACTAACTCCTTAGTCACATTGAGCTCATGATGATGTTCTACCGAGTGGGCCCAGAGATACCTCTCCGTCACACGGAGTGACAAATCCCGATCTTGATTCGTACCAACCCAACAGACACTTTCGGAGGTACCCGTAGTGCACCTTTATAGTCACCCAGTTACATTGTGACGTCTGATACACCCAAAGCACTCCTACGGTATCTGGGAGCTGCACAATCTCACGGACGAAGGAAAAGACACTTGACATTAGAAAAGCTTTAGCATACGAACAATACGATCTAGTGCTATGCTTAGGATTGGGTCTTGTCCATCACATCATTCTCCCAATGATGTGATCCCGTTATCAATGACATCCAATGCCCATGATCAGGAAACCATGATCATCTATTGACTAACGAGCTAGACAACTAGAGGCTTGCTAGGGACACATTGTGATCTATTTATCCACACATGTATTACTGTTTCCTGTTAATACAATTATAGCATGAACAATAGACGATTATCATGAACAAGGAAATATGATAATAACCATTTTTATTATTGCCTCTAGGGCATATTTCCAACAATTATATCTATAGGCATCACGTCCAAAACAAGTAGACCAATACTGTTTTGATCTACTACTATTACTCCACACGTCGACCGCTATCCAGCATGCATCTAGTGTATTAAGTCCAAAAGAATAGAGTAATGTGATATGTCTCCATCGTATCTACTTTTCCAAACTTTTTTGCCCTTGTTTTGGACTATAATTTGCATGATTTGAATGGAACTAACCTGGACTGACGCTGTTTTCAGCAGAATTGCCTTGGTGTTATTTTTGTGCACAAATCAAAGTTCTCCAAACGTCCTGAAAATTTACGGGGAGCAGTTTTGGAAAATATCAAAAATATCTCCGCCAAGTTCCACCTCAGGGGGTGGGACAGTAGGCCACAAGCCCATGCTCCGCCACCACCCCCTGGTGGCGGTGGGCAGGCTTGTGGGGCCCACAGGCACCTGCCGCCCCCAACTCCAGCTCTATAAGTTGCCTTTCGTCCCAGAAAAAATAAAAAGAGAAGTTTTCGTCGCGTTTTCGATACGGAGGCGCTGCCACCTCCTGTTCTTCATCTGGAGGGCAGATATGGAGTCCGTCTTGGGCTCCGGAGAGGGGAAATCATCGCCATCGTCATCATCAACCTTCTTCCCTCTCCAATTCCATGAAGCTCATCGTCGTTACTGGGGAGTGCTTTCAGCATTCTTCTGGTGCCGTTGCACGAGAAGGTTTGTTGTCATAAGTGAAAAGGACGTGGATGTCGCCTAGAGGGGGGGGTGAATAGGCGCTTTAAAATAGTTAAGGTTTAGGCTTGAACAAATGCGGAATAAAACTAATCGTTTAATATGTCAAGCACAAAACCTACAAACAACTAGGCTCACCTATGTGCACCAACAACTTATGCTAAGCAAGATAAACAACTAAGTGATAGCAAGATATATTACAATAAAGAATATGTCTATCACAAAGTAAAGTGCATAAGTAAAGGGTTCGGGTAAGAGATAACCGAGGCACGGGGAGACGATGATGTATCCCGAAGTTCACACCCTTGCGGATGCTAATCTCCGTTAGAGCGGTGTGGAGGCACAATGCTCCCCAAGATGCCACTAAGGCCACCGTAATCTCCTCACGCCCTCGCACAATGCAAGATGCCGTGATTCCACTAAGGGACCCTTGAGGGCGGTCACCGAACCCGTACAAATGGCAACCCTTGGGGGCGGTCACCGAACCCGTACACGTGACAACCCTTGGGGGCGGTTACCGGTACCCGTACAAATTGCTCGGGGCAATCTCCACAACCTAATTGGAGACCCCGACGCTTCCCGGAGCTTCACACCACACTGATTGAGCTCCGAGACACCACCAAGCTTCTAGGACGCCAAAGCATCCACGAAGAACAATATCAAGGGTACTAAGTACCAAAGGTAGTAAGCTTCTCAACTTCTCACTTCCACGTATCACCGTGGAGAACTCAAACCGATGCAACTAATGCAATGGCAAGAACACACGAAGTGGTCAAGTCCCTCACACTCAAATCCCTCCACAACAACAAAAGCTATGGAGAAATATGAGAGGAAGAACAAGGAGCTCACAAAGAACTCCAAGATCAAGATCCAAGGGGTTCCCCTCACATAGAGGAGAAAGTGATTGGTGGAGATGTGGATCTAGATCTCCTCTCTCTTTTCCCTCAAGAACAAGCAAGAATCATTGGAGGGATAGAGAGTAATCAAGCTCTAAGAATGTCAACAATGGAGATAGAACAAGAGCTCAACGGATGGATGAGACCAAGGGGAAAGAAGACCCCCTTTATATAGTGGGGGAAGGAATCAGACCGTTACCCCCACTTTCTGCCCGAGCTGCAGCGGTACTACCGCTAGCACTCCAGCGGTACTACCGCCAGCTAGCGGTACTACCGCTGGCTGCAGCGGTACTACCGCTGGCACTCCAGCGGTACTACCGCTGGGCCCCTGGTAGTGCAACGGCACTACCACCGCCAAGAAAGTCTTCGCAAAAAGGTCCGTCCACGAACAACCGCTAGGCAAGCGGTACTAAGCTCATGGAGCGGTACTACCGCTGACCAGGGGCGGTACTACCGCCATCCAGCGGTACTACCGCTTGGGCCAGCGGTACTACCGCCAACTCTAGCGGTACTACCGCTAGGTCCAGCGGTACTACCGCTCGCCACTGAAACAGCCATAACTTTCGCATACGAGCTCCGAATCGAGCAAACCCAAGCTTGTTGGATTCAGGACGACAAGGGCTATCCAAGGGAAATCTTAAGACCATGCGGTTATGAATATGCCAAAGATATAGAGATGTGAGATCTCTATGAATGAAGAACCGGCAAAAACTCCAACATCGAAAACATCATAGTAGATGCATATGGACTCCGTTTTCGATGAACTCGAGCTTGTCACGAAGATGACCATAAGCTCTAAAACTCACAAAGAGAAACACCAAACAAGAACCAAGAAGTATGATGCAAGGATGCAAATGGTTTGAGCTCTCAACGAACGATACGATCAAGCTACTCACTTGAGAGCCCCCCTTGATAGAACAGCAATCTATCCTAACCAGAAAACCTATCAAGGGCAAACCTATACCTTGCACCTCGTCCTCTTGAGCTAGATGATGATGATCTTGGCTTCCTCAAGATGGACCACCTTTCTTGATTGTGTTGGCTTGATGAAGACTAGTTGATTGCTCCCCCATACTCACTATGGGTGAGCCACTCTTCAGCATATCTTTACAAGTCCATTGCCACCATAATGGACGGCAAGCTTCAAGCATGCTATCTTCGTGCTGATCCACTTGAACTTGCACATCGCAATCTTGATGACGATCACAACTTGACGTCATACTCCATGGGTTGTATGAGATCTTCCCTTTGACGCAAGCCCATGGAAACACACCTAACCCCCACATAGAACTCTCACGAAGACCATGGGTTAGTACACAAACACGTAATGGACAATGCTTACCATACCATGGGATCACTTGATCCCTCTCGGTACATCTTGTACGCTTTGTGTGTTGATCATCTTGGTTTACTCTTTGTCTGAGATCTTGATCAACCATTGATGATGATCACAACTTGACGTCATACTCCATGGGTTGTATGAGATCTTCCCTTTGACACAAGCCCATGTAAACACACCTAACCCCCACATAGAACTCTCACGAAGACCATGGGTTAGTACACAAACACGTAATGGACAATGCTAACCATACCATGGGATCACTTGATCCCTCTCGGTACATCTTGTACGCTTTGTGTGTTGATCATCTTGATTTACTCTTTGTCTGAGATCTTGATCAACCATGTGTCTCTATGACCATTCTTTGGATAATACCTTGAATACCATCTTGGTCATCATATAAACTCCTTGAACCCAACAGATGGACTTCAAGAAGTGCCTATGGACAAATCCATACCATGGGATCACTTGATCCCTCTCGGTACATCTTGTATGCTCTGTGTGTTGATCATCTTGGTTTACTCTTTGTCTGAGATCTTGATCAACCATGTGTCTCTATGACCATTCTTTGGATAATACCTTGAATACCATCTTGGTCATCATATAAACTCCTTGAACCCAACAGATGGACTTCAAGAAGTGCCTATGGACAAATCCTATAAATGTAACTTAAGGCAACCATTAGTCCATAGGAATTGTCATCAAGTACCAAAACCACATATGGAGATATATGCTCCAACAATAAGCATTCGTCTAGCTAACGCTAGAGATTGCAGGATCATAACGCCTTAAGCAAGATGACATGATGTAGATGGATAATCTCATATCAACGACAGAGCCCATCTTGTTACCCTTGATGGCAACTACTTAATGTGTGCTTTGCTGCCCCTACTGTCACTGGGAAAGGTCACCACATGGTAGAACCCAAAACCAAGCACTTCTCCCATTGCAAGGATCATAGATCTAGTTGGCCAAAACAAAACCCAAGACTCGAAGAGACTTATAAGGATATCAAATCATGCATATAAGAAATCAGCAAAGACTCAAATATATATCATAGATAATCTGATCACAAATCCACAATTCATCGGATCTCGACAAACACACCGCCAAAGAAGATTACATCGGATAGATCTCCATGAAGATCATGGAGAACTTTGTATTGAAGATCCAAGAGAGAGAAGAAGCCATCTAGCTACTAACTACGGACCCGTAGGTCTGAAGTGAACTACTCACGAGTCATTGGAGGGGCGATGATGATGATGAAGAAGCCCTCCAACTCCAAAGTCCCCTCCGGCAGGGCACCGGGAAGGGTCTCCAGATGAGATCCCGCGGAAACGGAAGCTTGCGGCGGCGGAAGAGTATTTTCATGGCTCCCCTGATTTTTTGATGTATTTTAGGGAATATGTAGGCCAAAGATCTAGGTCAGGGGGCGGCCAGGGAGGCCACAAGCCCTGCCACCGCTGCCTCCCCTGGTGGCGGAGTGGGGGCTTGTGGGCTCCCAGGAGCCCTCCTGGCTTGGCCCACATGCCCCCTGATCTTCTTTAGTTCAGGAAAAAATCATTTCGGGGATTTTATTCCGTTTGGACTCCGTTCCAAAATCAGATCTGAAAAGAGCCAAAAACACAGAAAAAACAGGAACTGTCACTTGACACTGAATCAATAAGTTAGTCCCAAAAAAGCTATAAAAGGTACATAAAACATCCAAAGATGACAAGATAACAACATGAAACCATCAAAAATTATAAATACGTTTGAGACGTATCATGGGCCCACTTGCTTGGCCCTCAAGCCTCCCGGTCTTCTTCCGTTCTCGAAAAAAATCATTTTGGGGATTTTATTTCGTTTGGACTCCGTATCAGAATCAGATCTGAACAGAGTCAAAAACACAGAAAAAACAGGAACTGGCACTTGGCGCTGAGTTAATAATTTAGTCCCAAAAAAGATATAAAAGGTAAACAAAACATCCAAAGATGACAAGATAACAGCGTGAAACCATCAAAAATTATAGATACGTTTGAGACGTATCATCATCCTATGATGTTTGAGTAGAGTTATGTTGTCACTTGGGTTGATTGATGATCTTGATTAATTTGAGTGTATGTTTTATTTTGGCGCTGTCCTAAGGTGTCTTCCGTGAGGCGCACACATGACGTATACGCTGGAGTTGTTGCAATATATTTATGATTCACTTATAGTGGGTGGCTAGAGTGACAGAAGCTTACACCCGAGTAAGGGGTTTGTTTACGTATGGGAGTAAAGGGGACTTGATGTTTAATGTTATGGTTGGGTTTACCTTAATGATTTCTAGTAGTTGCGGATGCTTGCTAGAGATCCAATCATAAGTTTATATGATCCAAGTACTAAAGTATGTTAGCTCATGCCTCTCCCTCATATACAATTGCAAGAATGTTTACCGATCCTGTTATCAATTGCCTAGGATGATTCTGCACTCCATACCATCGTTATTCCACACTCGCTATTTGTAATATATTGTAATATATTCTTGTTGGGGAACTTCACATGGGAAACAAAAAATTTCCTACGCGCACGAAGACCTATCATGGTGATGTCCATCTACGAGTGGGGATGAGTGATCTGCGTACCCTTGTAGATCGTACAGCAGAAGCGTTAGTGAACGCGGTTGATGTAGTGGAACATCCTCACGTCCCTCGATCCGCCCCGCGAACAATCCCGCGATCAGTCCCACGATCTAGTACCGAACGGACGGCACCTCCGCGTTCAGCACACGTACAGCTCGACGATGATCTCGGCCTTCTTGATCCAGCAAGAGAGACGGAGAGGTAGAAGAGTTCTCCGGCAGCGTGACGGCGCTCCGGAGGTTGGTGATGACCTTGTCTCAGCAGGGCTTCGCCCGAGCTCCGCAGAAACGCGATCTAGAGGAAAAACCGTGGAGGTATGTGGTCGGGCTGCCGTGGAAAAGTCGTCTCAAATCAGCCCCAAAACCTCCGTATATATAGGTGGGAGGGAGGGGACCTTGCCTTGGGGCTCAAGGAGCCCATAGGGGGTCGGCCGAGTCCAAGGGGGGAGGACTCCCCCCCCAAACCGAGTTGGACTTGGTTTGGTGGGTGGGAGTCCTTCCCTTCCTTCCCACCTCCCTTTTTTTTTTCTTTCTCTTTGATTTTTATCTCTATGGCGCATAGGGCCCTTTTGGGCTGTCCCACCAGCCCACTAAGGGCTGGTGCGCCACCCTTATGGCCTATGGGCTTCCCCGGGGTGGGTTGCCCCCCCCCCCGGTGAACTCCCGGAACCCATTCGTCATTCCCGGTACATTCCCGGTAACTCCGAAAAACCTTCCGGTAATCAAATGAGGTCATCCTATATATCAATCTTCGTTTCCGGACCATTCCGGAAACCCTCGTGACATCCGTGATCTCATTCGGGACTCCGAACTACATTCGGTAACCAACCATATAACTCAAATATGCATAAAACAACGTCGAACCTTAAGTGTGCAGACCCTGCGGGTTCGAGAACTATGTAGACATGACCCGAGAGACTTCTCGGTCAATATCCAATAGCGGGACCTGGATGCCCATATTGGATCCTACACATTCTACGAAGATCTCATCGTTTGAACCTCAGTGCCAAGGATTCATATAATCCCGTATGTCATTCCCTTTGTCCTTCGGTATGTTACTTGCCCGAGATTCGATCGTCAGTATCTGTATACCTATTTCAATCTCGTTTACCGGCAAGTCTCTTTACTCGTTCCGTAATACAAGATCCCGCAACTTACACTAAGTTGCATTGCTTGCAAGGCTTGTGTGTGATATTGTATTGCCGAGTGGGCCCCGAGATACCTCTCCGTCACACGGAGTGACAAATCCCAGTCTTGATCCATACTAACTTAACTAACACCTTCGGAGATACTTGTAGAGCATCTTTATAGTCACCCAGTTACGTTGCGACGTTTGATACACACAAAGCATTCCTCCGGTGTCAGTGAGTTATATGATCTCATGGTCATAGGAATAAATACTTGACACGCAGAAAACAGTAGCAACAAAATGACACGATCAACATGCTACGTCTATTAGTTTGGGTCTAGTCCATCACGTGATTCTCCTAATGATGTGATCCAGTTATCAAGCAACAACACCTTGTTCATAATCAGAAGACACTGACTATCTTTGATCAACTGGCTAGCCAACTGGAGGCTTGCTAGGGATGGTGTTTTGTCTATGTATCCACACATGTAAATGAGTCTTCATTCAATACAATTATAGCATGGATAATAAACGATTATCTTGATACAGGAATTATAATAATAACTATATTTATTATTGCCTCTAGGGCATAATTCCAACAATTCTAACTCTATTTAGTGCATCAACTATTTTTATATTTTAGTTCTCCAATATCATGCAAAGCTATCATCTTTGTACCTACGACGTTTTATTTCTCGTTACTAGATAAAAGCAAATGTTCGGTGTATGTAGAGTCGTATCGGTGGCAGATAGAACTTGAGAGAATATTGATCTTACCTTTATCTCCTTGTGGGTTCGACACTCCATATTTACCACTTCCATCTTTGGAAAGTGCTATGATGATTCCTTGAACTTGGGGATTATCAACACGCTACAACGAATATGGTGGGGGTTTGGTTAATCGGGAGCTCTCCCAATATGGCGTTGTCCTAGTCTTCGGCGAGGGCACAAGGAGCCTCGTGTGACGACCCCATGTTGTGAATGTTGGCATGGCAATGTCTCCGGTGGTGTGAGGTGCTCTGATAATCCCCAAGTTCAAGGAATCATCATAGCAATTTCCAAAGATGGTGTTGGGGAACATTTCATGGGAAACAAAAAAAATCCTACGTGCAGCCAAGATCTATCTATGAAGATGTATAACTACAAGAGGGGGAATGCATATACATACCCTTGTACTCCCACTGTTCCTAAATACTTGTTGTTGTGGATAACTAGACTAGTTCTCTCCAATAAAAAGTATTATGGCACAGAGGGAGTAGATCTCTAAGCGGGAGCGTTAAGAAACGATGTTGATGTAGTTGAACGTCTTCGCGATCCAATCACGACACGTCCCGATCTAATGTCGAACGCACGACACCTCTGCGTTTAGCACACGTATAGCTCAATGACATCTCCTCCTCCTAGATCCAGAGAGCAAGGGCGAAGTGGTAGATGAGTTCTCCCGCAGCATGATGACGTGGTGACGGTGGTGGTGGAGCGATCTAAGCAGGGCTTCGCCAAGCGCTGCTGCAGATGTGATTGGAGGAGAAAACGGGATAGGGAGAGAGGGAGGGTGCCGCCGAAGTCTTGGTGTGTTGGCTGCCTCCCTCTCCCTCTCTATTTATAGGAGTAAGGGGTAGGTAGGGCGCAACCTGATACGTCTCCATCGTATCTACTTTTCCAAACTCTTTTGCCCTTGTTTTGGTCTCTAATTTGCATGATTTGAATGGAACTAACCCGAACTGACGCTGTTTTCAACAGAATTGCCATGGTGTTGTTTTTGCGCAGAAATAAAAGTTCCCGGAATGACCTAGAAATTTACGATGATTTTTTGTGGAATATATAAAAAAATATTGGCGCAAGAATCAACTAGAAGGACGGAGCCAGGAGCTCACAAGCCCACCAGGCGCGCCCCCCCTGGCCGGGCCTGTCAGGCTTGTGAGCCTCTCGTGGCTCCGCCGCCTCCAATTCCAGCTCTATATATTCTCCTTCGACCGAGAAAAAATCAAGGAGAAGAGTTCATCACGTTTTACGATACGGAGGCGCCGCCACCACCCGTTCTTCCTCTGGAGGGTAGATCTGGAGTCCGTTCTGGGCTCCGGAGAGGGGAGATCGTCGTCGTCGTCATCATCAACCATCCTTCATCGCCAATTCCATGATGCTCTTCACCGTTCGTGAGTAATCTCAACGTAGGCTTGTTGGGCGGTGATGGGTTGGATGAGATCTATCATGTAATCGAGTTAGTTTTGATGGGGATTGATCCCTAGTATCCACTATGTTCTGAGGTTGATGTTGCTACTACTTTGCCATGCTTAATGCTTGTCACTAGGGCCCGAGTGCCATGCTTTCAGATCTGAACCTATTATGTTTTCATCAATATATGTGTGTTCTTGATCCTATCTTGCAAGTTGTAGTCACCTACTACGTGGTATGACCCGAACACCCCGGAGTGACAATAGCCGGAACCACTCCCGGAGATGACCATAGTATGAGGAGTTCATGTATTCACTATGTGCTAATGCTTTGTTCCGGTTCTCTATTAAAAGGAGAACCTTAATATCCCTTAGTTTCCATTAGGACCCCGTTGCCACGGGAGGGATGGACAATAGATGCCATGCAAGTTCTTTTCCATAAGCACGTATGACTATATACAGAATGCATGCCTACATTACATTGACGAACTGGAGGTAGTTACATATCTCCCCATGTTATAACTGTTACATGATGAATGTCATCCGTCATAATTATCCATCACCGATCCAATGCCTACGAGCTTTTCCTACTGGTCCTTGCTATGTTACTTTACCACTACTGCTGTCACTGCTGCTACTATTGCTGCTACTACCGTTGCTATCACACTACTTTGCTACTGAAACTTTGCTGCAGATACTAAGTCTTTCAGGTGTGGTGGAATTGACAACTCAACTGCTAATACTCGAGAATATTCTTTTGCTTCCCCTTGTGTCGAATCAACAAATTTGGGTTGAATACTCTACCCTCGAAAACTGTTGCGATCCCCTATACTTGTGGGTTATCACAACCTTGTCCCCTCCTTCAAGGGAGGGTTGGATGGCCAATTAGGGAGGAGTCCACCTCCCACAAGGGAGGTGGGCGAAGTCCCTCCTCCCTAAGGCACCTCCCCCACCTACCACCAGCCGCATGAGCCTTTAGGGGTGGGGTACCCAGCCCATCAGGGTTGGTGTGCCTCACTCTTCAGTCCATGTGGGCCCCCGGGGTGGGTGGACCCCTGGAACCCTTTCGGCACTCCCCGTACTATACCGGAAAACCCCAAAACTTTTTTGGAACCTGAATACCACTTTCCTATATATAAATCTTTACCTCCACATCATTCCAGAACTCCTCGTGACGTCCAGGGCCTCATCCGGGACTTCAAACAACATTTGGTCACCAACATATATAACTCAACAATGTTATATCGTTATCGAATGTTAAGCGTGCGGACCCTGCGGGTTCGAGAACTATGCAGACATGATCGAGACACTTCTACGGTCAATAACCAATAGCGGGACCTAGATGCTCATATTGGTTCCTACATATTCCATGAAGATCTTTATCGGTCGAACAATGATGCCAAGGATTCAATCAATCCCGTATGCAATTCCCTTTGTCAAGCGGTATATTCGATCGTCGGTATCTCCATACCTAGTTCAATCTCGTTACTGTCAAGTCTCTTTACTCGTTCCGTAATACAAGATCTCGTGACTAACTCCTTAGTCACATTGCTTGCAAGCTTCTTGTTATGTTGTATTACCGACTGGGCCCAGAGACACCTCTCCGTCATAGGGAGTGACAAATTCCAGTCTCGATCCATGCCAACCCAACAGACACCCTCGTAGATACTTGTAGAGCATCTTTATGATCACCCACTTACGTTGTAATGTTTGATACACACAAGACATTCCTCCGGTGTCAGGGAGTTGCATGATCTCATGGTCTTAGAAGCAGATACTTGACATGCATAAAGCAAGAGGTAAAGGTAAAGATAAAGATACTATCTCTAGAATAAAATTGTACTAAGGTTTATATTTTTTTGGACAGAGGAAGTATAATTTCGCTGAGTCAGCAGGGACACAAATATAATAATATAAAAAGCAAGAGGCTGAAACGCCGCATGGCGAGCCGACGGCCCGTCGGCGAGTGAGGCCACCCACTTCACCTTCACCAGCTGCGCTTTGTGCGGATGTGTTGGAGCACCGGAACATGGTAGAGTAGAGTGCATGCCCTTTGTGCGGATGCGAGGACTCTTGGCGACACACGCTCTTGTCATGCACCATGTCAAGATACATCTGGGCTTTATCTGAAAAATCTTTGGTGGCAAAAATGACAGAGAATATGGAGCCAAGGGCTAGGAACTGGGCCTTTGACATGCAGGAGACGTTATCACATGTGAGTTTCACTCGTATGGTGGTCACGCTTTGGTCGATTCGGTATGCTCGGCGAAAGGCTATATATGAAGGTATTTTTCAGAGCCCACAACAAACTATCTCCTTTGTGAACTCTTTCCTGGAAGAGTTGGGGCAATCAACGCCGTCGTCGCGTGCGATACCAAATGTTAGGGCATCTTCGCCCGGACCTCAACGGCGGATCGCCCCACCGACTGGAATGATGAAGGTTAATGTCGATGGAGCAGTTTCGGCGAACAGGTAGGGTGGAGCAGCAGTTGCTATATGAAGAGACGGGGCTCGTAATTATCTTGGCTCTTCAGCTATTGTTTTGCAAGGAACGAACGATCCAACTATCCTGGAAACTCTTGCTTGTCGAGAGGGACTGGCTTTGGCAGAGGACCTGGGCATTCAACATCTTGTGCTAGCATCGGACTGCTTGATAGTTGTCAAGGATATCAACGAGGGGACTGGAGGCCCTCATGCAGCTATTGTCTTTGAAATACAAGCTCGTAGGAATAGTTTTTCTTACTCTTTTCTTCACGAATGTAGAAACTATAATTTCAAGGCTCATAATCTCGCCAAATATGCTTGTAATTTGGGTGTAGGGAGACATGCATGGTTTGAAAATCCGCATGATCCTTCTCTTGTAATACTACCTATGAACTTGCTTCAGCATCAATAAAGAGTGACGAGTCTTTCTCAAAAAAAAAATAAATACCAGGTGCGCTTCCCTTCCACGTTCCACCCCGCGACGTGCCGGCCCTACGCACAGGCAGGCACGGATTTCCTCCTGCTCCGGTTCCGGGATCCATTTCCATTCGGCCCCGCAACAAAAATAATACATATCTGTACAGTGCGAGTAGTAATCAATCTGCTAATTACCCGGTTTCGAACACACTACAGTAGTAGGATTATATTAGTATTAGTAGAGGCCTTAACTAACAAAATTCCTTTCCTGATTCTCTTGTCGCTCACAGCTCGCTCAGGTCGACTCTGATTCGCTGGTGGAAAAGCGCAGCCAGCAAATTGGTTGCTCCCCTTCCCCTTCCCCGAATCCATACATCCATCCGCCGCAACGCAGCAGGGGTCGGAGTCCTTCCCCTCCCGCCGCGAATCCCATCCATCCATCCGCCGCAACGCAACGCAGCAGGGGTCGCAGCCGCCGCAAGCCTCGAATCTCCCGACCCCACTCACCGGGGCGGGGGCTACAAATGGCCGCCGCCGAGCCGACCGGAGCCGGCAAGGGCCTGGAGGAGATAAGACAGGGAGGAGGGGACGGGGCCGCGCCGACGGCGGACGCCCACAACGGGGACCGCCCCACCGACCACCACCACGCCCCCGGCCCGTCCACGTCTTCCGCCTCAGGTAAAGGCCTCCCGTCTCCTCTCCTCTCCTAGGGTCTAGGGCGGGCGCGGCCCCTTCTCCAGCCGCGATCTCCCGTCGCCTCGGACCCAAGACCACGGGGGGACGAAATAAGACACGGATAGACAGAGAAATTGGATTACCGAATTTTCCGAGGGGAACAACACCCGGCCCTCCTCAACCAGGGGAGGCTGGGTTGCTAATTTAGGCCAGGCCACATGGGGGACGCTCTGCATTGCCCTTGCTATTTTCCATACGACCATTTCCGCCGGAATTTTTTCATTCTTACATCTGGTGTTATTACTGCGGAAACGCGAAAAAGAGATTCTGAAACGTACTCGTCGCGATTCTGGTTCCCTGAACGAGCATTTTGGCTACACTCGCTCGGGGTAATTGTAGTTGGCGCCTCATTGCGGTGTATGGGAGCGTGACACAATTCAACACCCTAGGCTGAGTTAGGACTTTATGACACAATATATGGCTTGTGTATTTTGCCGGTCTGCACCATTTGTCGTTTCTCCTTCGCCTCTATGTATTCTTGCTCCATCTCCTTGCTAATTTAGGACAGGCCACATGCGGGATGTTCTGCATTGTCCTCTACATTTTCCATCCAAGAATTTCCGCCTGGATTTTTTTCCACCAACCATTCTTACATCTAGAGTTACTTACCGTGGGAACCTGCTGAAAAAAAAAACATCAACACGACACTGAATCTGAAACGTACTCGTCGCAGTTTTGGTTCCCCTGCCAAACGGCGTTGCACTATTCTGGATCCGCTCACTCACGGTAACCGTCGTTGGCTCGTCACGGTGTAGGGGAGCGTGACACAGTTCAACACCCTAAGCCGAATTGGGCTTTATGACGCTATATATGACTTGTGGATTGTGCCGGCCTGAACCATTTGTCGTTTCTCCTTTGCCCCCGTCTATTCTTGTCCCATCTCTTTGCTACACACTTTTTTACATTGCAAGTTTCTGCATGTAGTAGTGCTGGCTATTCTAAGGAAATTGCTTGTTCGCATTGTCAGAGGACGCTAGTTGGTACATTTATTTATTTTTGTATACTTTTACCCAAACCGAATGTTTCTGAACTTTTTCTGTGGTTGTGCTCAGTTTATCCCATGACTGTAAAAAAAAAGTGTATCACGCCGACACACAGTAAGAGGATGTGATAAGAAAATTGTTCAGTTGTTTTCTGCTCGTACAATTTATGCCCAGTTTCTTCTATTTATCTTGTGATAATGTGACTTGGAAAGTATAATTGTCATCATTTCCTTTTAATTCAACAGTCAATTCATCCTTCCTTGCAGATAACGGAAACCTCCATAGGTCAAGCACTATGCCGGGGGTGATCAAGGATACCGAGATAACTGCTGAAACTACGGGTCCATCAAATCTGGAAAGGTCAAAAACTGAGAGGCGCAAACAAAATAACCCAGCTGATGATCCTGCTAAACAGTTATTGGATGATAAGATTTCCATAAGGAAAAAGGTGTGTATACCTGGCCCTCTTATCTTCCTTAGTATGATGAAATGTAGCTTCTTCTTGACGCGGTCCGTGTGCTGGTTATGGAAATGTAGGAGGTATTGAATTGTGATTATGTTAGCTTCTGTATGAAGATTGTCATTAATATGTTTGGGAGATAGTTTTTATATGTAATTGCATCTCTATAGAAGTTGGGGCTGATGAAATTGCAAGTGCTTTAGTGGGTTGGAACAACATAGCATATAAAAATTTGTAAGTTTTGACATACTGCAGTGCATTGCATGGAAGCTTGAAACATGGCCAGATTTACTACTTTGTGTCTGGTGCTGGATTTTTCTCTCTTCTAATCTTCTGCAAATTTAACTTCATACAGCTCAAAATGTTAAATCGAATCGCTACAGTGAAGGATGATGGAACTGTGGTTGTTAATGTACCAAGTACACTAGAAGCGACTCCAATTGACGTTGGAGCAGTGGATGGCTATGAGGATGTTGTTGTTGAAGAGTCATTAGATGGATCAGATATACCATACAAGCCTCCGATACAGATTGTTATACTTATTGTGGGTACAAGGGGAGATGTTCAGCCATTTGTTGCTATAGGAAAACGGTTACAGGTTAGCCTAAACTAACATTGTTATTAATCGCACATTTTTGTTTGCTAACTCCTATTGGTTTCATGGGCTTCTCTTCTAGCTTAATGTCACTGTATTTGTGTTTTTTAGTATGACAAGGATCAATTATGACTTTTATTGTAGGATTATGGACACCGCGTAAGATTAGCCACTCATGCCAATTACAAAGAGTTCATACTCACAGCTGGGCTGGAGTTTTTTCCACTTGGTGGAGATCCAAAAGTACTTGCTGAATGTATGTTTTTCAGTGATTTAATTGTTTCTTCTTAACTTCTATATTATATGAAGATTAATATCTTTGGTATGTTAACACTCTGAGCAGACATGGTGAAGAATAAAGGATTTCTACCTTCAGGTCCATCAGAAATTCCTATTCAAAGAAAACAAATGAAAGAAATTATATTTTCCTTATATCCTGCATGCAAGGATCCTGATCCTGACACCGGTATTCCTTTCAAAGTGGACGCAATTATTGCCAACCCACCAGCATATGGTCAGTATACCTTGTTACCTGAAATTAATTTCTTATGACTGAAACACAAAGCTCATTTATTTGTAATGAACAACCTTAGTAGGAAACAGTAGGATGAGTATCCTCTTATGTTGGTAGCTCGAAATCTTTGGTTATGGTGATTACAAGGTGCAGAATACCATCTACATGGTTCTTATATATGAGATTGGGTTTGAATTCTGCCACAGGATAATAAGATTCTCTAACATTGTTTTAATCTTATCAATTAACCTCGCTCATGCACAATTTATTCTACAACATTCAGTTTGGTTACTTTTCTGATTTGAGATTAGTTTCATTCAAGACCAGTTCTTTTGCAGATAGATCAATTTACTATTTATGCTTTAGCATGTTGGTGGTGTGCGTTCTCTTGCCATTAATAAACAGCTTTGCTTAGCATGTAGACTCATAGAGTTCTCTTTTCATCTCATCTTGTCTCATCTCGCTTGTGCCAGGGCACATGCTTGGTTAATCCATGTTGTCTTCTGTTTTCAGAATTCAAGAATTAAGAATGGTAAAAAAACAAAGAACAAAGAGGAACAGTCCTAATTCGAATGAACTGCAGTTCATGGCTTCATGCATAAAATTGATATATACGACAAAAATCAGACAAATTCTCTTTTTGTCGAGATTACTATATCTTCTGACAAATAAATACTCACCCAGTTCATCCTTAAAAATAAAAAAATTCACCCAGTTTCTCTGTATGTGGAAATCTTCAAAAGGACATTTTGCACCTTGACACGACTACTGTAAACCTACTAGCATGGTGAAATCATCCTAAAAACCAGATCCATGTTATAATTTGACCTGCTTAAGTCGAGGGCGTTAAATGCTGGTTAATGTAGAGAGTGTTATACAGAGCTATCCACAAAGTAGGTGGTGGTGGTATGGACCTTTTCCTCCTTCCAAATAGGGTGTGGCAATTGTTAGGAGATGAAATGATACTAAAGCTTTGTTGTTTTAGCTATTTGATTTGACTGGTGGTTCAACCACAATGTAGTGGCTCTCCTTCCAACTTGTAGTTTTTAAATGTGACGATTTTGGTCCATGCCGAATGGTATGGTTTTCCTCCCGCGTCCATATGATGAGGTGGTGTTGTGTCGCTTATGTGTTCATGTGTGCCTTCCTATCACTTTATTTCATTTTTGCATATTTTCCCCTTTTATGACCTACTTCCTCCGTTCCTAAATATAAGTCTTTTTAGAGGTTTCACTAGGGAACTACATACGGATTTATATAGACATACTTTAGAGTGTAGATTCACTCATTTTGCTCCCTATGTTGTCCCCTAGTGGAATCTCTAGAAAGACTTATATTTAGGAATGGAGGGAGTAGATAAGCATGTTAATTTACTTGTTACCATATTTTATAATTACAACTGCGTGATCCTGCTGACCTCAATGTTTATTCAGGACATACACATGTGGCAGAGGCACTAAAAGTACCCATTCATATATTCTTTACCATGCCATGGACGTGAGTTACTGTTGTTCTGCCTCAGCTTTGAAGACAAATTGCTGATGAATACTGTCATTTTGAGATCTAACATATGCTGCTTGTTCAGGCCAACTAGTGAATTTCCTCATCCTCTTTCTCGCGTGAAAACATCAGCTGGATATCGAGTGAGTTCATGTTGTATCTACTTATTTGTTCAGGGTATCGAGTGACTATTGTGAACTCTTTCTAAATCATTGCAAATTTCATGAAGAGGAACAAAAAATAGTTACATATGGAAATTATTTAAGGAAAAAAAAAACTTTGCCATCTGATCTGTCTATGAATGAGTTAAAATTTGGTCCATTAGAGTAGTACACCACTAGGATGTTTTCTTTTTTTGCTGTAGTGAATCCCAGTTGAGTAGTTCACCCACATATGCCTGAAGCTTGGTTATATATGAAATATTGAATTCTATAGTTGATCACCTGGTTTCATGCTATAAAAATTAGGAAAACCTACAGTATTAATACTTCTGAAGCATTGAGGCAAGGCTGGTTTTTAATTCGTCATTTTTCAATGAAGTGAAAGCAATATTGTAAAACATAGACTGATCCCTATACTTCTTTCATCCATAAAATTTGTTCTGTTTATAGGTAACAGCTTGTTGCGGATGTATGTTCTCTTGCTATTTACATCTTCAGTTTTCAACTTCTCATAAATGACGAGGAGTTTGTTCCTTGTAATTGCATTCAAATAGATTCTTTTCAACAATTTAATTTTTCTATTCTTGGCGCTGCCTTCAGGACCTGTAAGCATTGAGTATGTTTTGAGAGCAACTATTTTATCTCGGGGTGTGCAATGAAAACTTGGTATATTGATTATATGACCAACTAAAATATATCTATGCTTGACTAGTTGATGGGCCCCAGTAATGGTTGAAGCCATACCCAATCGAAAAAGGATATTATCCAAGCACATTTCAACTAATTGTAGTAAAACCTGGCCTGTTGACATTTTTTTTGCATCATTTACTTGTTATCTGTAGCCCAACCTAACTGTCCGCAAGCATCTTTTTGAACATCCACTTGAACTGGATCCCCTAGTTGTTATTTCTTGAAATAGAATTATTTCCTCATCTGATCTGATACCTTCTAATGTTTGTCTGCATTTGCAGCTTTCTTACCAAATTGTCGACTCTATGATTTGGCTTGGGATACGTGATATGATAAACGAATTCAGGAAAAAGAAGTTGAAGCTGCGTCCAGTAACATACCTAAGTGGTGCACAGGGTTCTGGAAGTGACATTCCTCATGGATACATCTGGAGTCCTCATCTTGTCCCAAAACCGAAAGGTGCTTGATTCATATTAATTTGAGCTGAAACTAGTTCATGCTTAACCTTGTTATTCTTAATTGTGTCGATTCCCATTTGCCAAAGTTAAAAGATATTAATGTGGTCGAATGGTCTTGTTTCTATCCCATTTTACAAAACACAGTGTAGGCAAAGTCAAGACAGTACCAGATCCATTTGGTCTTATCTTGCGTTTCTCCATTCTTTACTTTATTCGTATGATTCCATCCTTTTGCTAGTATTTATAATTATTGAATCTGGTAAGTTGCTAATGGTTATGACACCAGTGATGTTGCATACTCGAGTTTTGCAGCACTCCTTCAAAATTGTCAATATATTATGGTAAGCTTAAAATTGTGGGTGCAACTAGTTGAGCAGTTGCATCTCAATTGCCTCTTTACTGCAAGCTAGCAGATTGAAATTTCAGGAAATGCTGTTATTTAAAATTTGACATTAGAAGTGCTTGGTACTTGCCAAATCTGTGCACGTCTTACCGCTGCTAATTATTTAAGGACCTTCTATAATTCGTGTTGAGATTATAACTGCAGTTGTGAATTGTGGAGTAGTTTATTGAGTAATCTTTAGCATTTGAATTTTCAGATGGCTTTTATCCTCAACTCAGTATTTTGTTGTTGTGAATGGGTTGTAGCTCAATGTTGAAGTTGTCATCTATTTGAATGCAGACTGGGGCCCCAAGATCGATGTTGTTGGATTTTGCTTTCTTGATCTTGCTTCTGATTACGTACCTCCAGAAGAACTTGTGAAATGGCTTGAAGCTGGTGACAAGCCAATTTATGTTGGTTTTGGTAGCCTTGTAAGATCAGTTTGACCTTTCTTATATTTGCTGCATGTCGCTTTTATGTTCCATTTTTCCAATTCTGATATGGTGCATTATTTGACCTACTGTGTTTAACTTATTGTACTGCCTGGCAAGATAGGGTTAGTTACTTAGTTGCAAAGTGAATCTTTCTTAATTACCCTGATGTCATTGGCAGTGAATGCACTTTGTGGATTAATGGAACTTTCCATGTTTTACAGCAGAAAGCGGCTTTGTACATGTTTTTCCCCACTACTTATGGTAGTAATAAGAAACTGGTTTGCCACTTGGAATCTTTGCAGCATCTCATAGCAGAAGTTTTTTGTGTGCTTTAGGTAGAGGGTAGTTTAGCTCTATAGTTTATTAGCTCTACTAGTTAGTTAGGGGAATTGTTACAATTCAAATAGGGGGTTTGCAATGCTAGGTGTCAATTGTTACATTACATCTGAAAAAGAGTCTCAACTAACTATGAAATTTAATAAAAAAATAAATGCTAGGTGCTTCTGAAAAGCCACCATAATACCTTACCTAATTCTTTACAATTTTTTCCTGATACACTAGCCAGTTCAAGATCCAGCAAAGATGACTGAAACCATTGTCAAAGCACTCGAAATGACTGGACAGAGAGGTATCATCAACAAAGGTTGGGGTGGCCTTGGAACATGTAAGTTCATCTTGTGATTTGTGGGAATGTTGCACTATTTGGTTGTGGGCATATATTTTGAGTCTATCCTGACTCCTGAGTCTTGAACCTTTGGGCTTTTGCAGTGGCAGAACCAAAAGATTCCATATATGTACTTGACAACTGCCCTCATGACTGGCTTTTCCTGCAGTGTAAGGCAGTGGTAAGTCTTTGCTACTTGTTACTCTGGGTGGCTTGGTGTATTTATCTTCTATTCATATAGTATTTTTAGTGACCATCAATCAATTCCAAATGTTTCCTATTTTTGTGTAAAACTAATTAACGAACAATTTCCATGGGGCATACTTAAGAAAATCTGGTGAAAGAATTCCACTGTGGCCACGGTGCTAATAGTGTCTGCTTATTCTGTTGAGATGAGGACTCACACTTTTTTGTACCTCACAGGTACACCATGGTGGTGCTGGAACGACGGCTGCTGGCCTGAAAGCAGCGGTACTCTCTCTCTCTCTCAGTTGCATTACGTTACGAGCTATTCATCACGATGTCACATGACTTCCACAGTTCCACACTACTAAAGCAGTAACAATTAATATGGATCAAAGGGAGTATAATTTTTTAAGCCAATTATTGTTAGGTAGAGTTAGAACCAGCTGAAAATATTCCTGATCAGTGCATTCCTACAGTTGCCAATGAGTCAACTTTTATTAGCAGCATTTTCTCTGTAATTTTTTTGAGGGAAACAGCAGGACTCTGCTGCGTATTTTTATTGATTTTAAATAAATGGTACAGGCAAGTGTTTTACAAAAGCATAAGAAGAAAATAAAGACTATACAGCACTCTTATAACTAGCTAAGCAACTGGCAACAAGCACCTGGTCATAATGTTTGCTATTTTGGACCAGTTCTTAGGTTTAGTTTAGTTCTAACCCACTGTTTTGGTGATTTTAGTGTCCTACAACTATTGTACCTTTCTTTGGCGACCAACCTTTCTGGGGAGAGCGGGTGCATGCTAGAGGGGTAGGGCCTTCGCCTATACCTGTTGATCAATTCAGTTTGCAGAAGTTGGTTGATGCTATAAACTTCATGTTAGATCCAGAGGTAACTCTACAAATCTTTTGCACTTGGGCATATGTTACTTTTCCTTTTGTTTCATATCGCAAAATAGATGACAAGAATATGGACACAAATGTGCATAGGTAGGCTGCAGGTAATATTACAGATTTGGTTATGAATTATGATATACTTGCATACAAAATTACTAGATTGTCACCTTGATACTTACGGAGTAGAAATTTAGAACCTTACATCCACACCATTTAAGACCTAGACCGTTTTTACATGAAGACTTCATCCGAATATACTTTGTCTTAGTGGTTCCTCTCTGAATGACCATTTACTTGAGTTTTTGAAAGATTCTGTCATCGTCGGCGAGTTACCGGTGCATTGGTAGTTTGGTACCCAGCGGGGTTCCAAAAACCAGGAACCGACTGGTTACTGCCCAAGAAATAGGAACCTGTCTGGTTCCATTCCCTTGAATTGGATCTTTAGAATGTTCAAATTCAGATCCTAAGTTCTCAAATTGGACCAGCTTTGGGACTTACATATACACAAACCAGTGCTGAACTAGGTTTGTATGATCTCCTGTTAGTAAAATTACAGCATAAATAACTTCCCATGTGATTTCAGGTGAAAGAAAAAGCCGTGGAGCTTGCAAAGGCCATGGAATCTGAAGACGGCGTAACGGGCGCAGTTAGGGCATTCCTCAAACATTTGCCTTGTAAAACAGATGAAAATTCACCCCCGCCGACGCATGGCTTTCTAGAGTTCCTTGGCCCAGTAAGTAAATGTTTGGGGTGCTCTTAGGTGCTGGTCAGATGCAGGTATACCATTCCTCCCTGCTGAAAGAAGAGTGTAAAAAAAGGCTCTTGGGTGACCGCTATGCCATTGTGTGCGATAAGAATGTGGAAGCCAAATGTTAGAAGTTGATGTACATGCGGCCAGGAATGCGTGATTTATCATTTTGCTTTCTTTTTGTATGTGTGTTGTGTAAAGAGTACTTGTCTGGTGATTTCATACATCATTTTGGTGTGGTTGCAACCTTGGCGTGCGGCAACCGATGATCTCTCATGTATGACCAGGCAACTTGTGTATATGGAAAACTTGAAAGAGGGCAGATTAGTTCAGTTACTCCTTTTGCAGTTTACGATGTGGTTTGATTTGAAACTGCTAGACATGTCATGGTTATAATTATGTTTCATGTTTTTCCTAGTTCTACAGGTCTTCATTCTAAGATAAGGCACAGACTTGTGACCTTATGCACAGGGAAAAGTAATTCTGTCACCCCGGTACATTTTACCAGAAAGAAAATATCAAGAAGTTCCCAGTAGAAATCCATAATTATATGGCAAAGGGATCTTCATTAATGTATGAAAAAATTATCAGAAAATCTTGTCGAGACATTGAGAATGTATGTAGCCAAATTATTACAGGGAGTCAAACATATTGGCTTACTGAAAAGGAAAAGAAGATAGCAACATATTGTCATGCCATCGCCGGAGCAGCGAGCTTCATCTTCATCGACCGCCTTTGCCTTAGTTATGTAAGGTTATTGCTTCAGTTGTCCATAGAAAAAAAATGCCTCTTTTACTTCAGTTACTTCTATGTAGATATCATGCATCGCTGGGCGATCCTTCGGTGATTCCGCAGAACATAACAAGCCAAGTTTAAGGAGCCGGAGAGCACATATATCCTTCAACGCAAATGTGTTGTATTCTTGCAAGTCTGGGATATGATCGACACGCTGATCTCCTGTCTCCGAAGTAAGACCGGGGTGAAGAATGTCTTGGGTTCGTGAAAGTGATGCATCTACGTACTTGGGGAGCGTCAAACCATCACTGAACTCTTCATTAGTAGGTCGTTTCCGTGTTAGCATTTCTAAAAGAATAATGCCATAGCTGTAGACATCTCCCTCGGTTGAGATTTCACTGCCCATGCCATACTCTGCAATAATGTTTTGAAACAAAAAATTCTTCAGCGGAGAACAAAAGTGAAACATGCTAGTATTAATAAAAAACAAACTAGCAACTAATATAGTTAGTCATACCACATTTCCTTAACATTATTTCAGAATGGGCTTGTAAAATATACTCACCATGAGGTATGTACCCAATAGACCCCCTTGGTCCAACTATGCTTGTTGTGTCACTCTGTCCTCCCGATGAACATGCATGAATTAGCCTTGCTAGGCCAAAGTCACAGACACGTGCAATATCATCGTTGTCGAAAAGTATGTTGCTTGGTTTCAGATCGCAGTGAACAACCGGTGGGATGCACTGGTTATGGAGGTATTCAAGAGCACAAGAAATGTCAACTGATTTGCATATCACTGCGCCTAAACTTAAATCACCACACCGGCGGTTATGAAGTCGTTCTTCAAGGCTACCTTTGGCCATATACTCAAAGACTAGAGCCCTGAACTCATTTCCCACTGGGTCATAAGTGGAGCATGCAGTTATAACCTTCACGAGGTTCCGGTGTCGGATGTGTTGCAATGCTTTGCACTCAGCAATAAAGCTATGCAATGCGCCATGCTGATAGAGTTTGAAGACTTTAACAGCAACCATATCATCTTCCGCGTCGAACCAACCTTTGTAGACAGTCCCAAATTGTCCGGAGCCGACTACATTGGCCAGAGAAAGACTATCTGTTGCTTTGATTACGTCACCATATGTTATCCTTTTTAACTCCATGTATGAATGTCCAATTCTTTCACTGGATTCGTATCTCCTTCTCAACCAAAATTTGAACACCCCCAAGATCAAAGCAAGTGCAATGAGAGCTGATAGAGCTATGAGCATCGGAATGATGAACTTGTGTTTTTTTGTGGATGCCGAAGCAAAGCATCTAGGAAACTCTCCTAGTGCACCATTTGAACAAAGGTGTGGATTTCCTTGGACAAAAATACCACTTCTGTTAGCAAACACTCCACCTATCGGAATCGGTCCTTCCAAGTTGTTGAAGGACATATTCAGATATTGCAACGAGGTGAAGGAGTCGAGGAACTCCGGAATTGTACCAGATAGGTTGTTATGGGAGAAATCTAATATCTGGATGCCTTTCAAGTTTTCTAGCGATTGTGGGATGTTTCCTTGGAGGAGGTTCCCTTCTACACGAAGCGCTTCCAACCGGACACATGCCCCGAGTGTGGACGGTATTCTACCTGTGAGATTGTTGTGAGAGATGTTCAAGGACCCAAGGTTTATCAAGTTACCCATCTCTACCGGTATGGACATTGCGAGTTGGTTGTGTGATAAATCAAGTAGCCAACTCAATGAATTCAACCTGGCCAACATGTGCCCGCTTATGATTCCACCAAGGGTATTACTGGAAAGGTTTAATGCTAACAAGTTATGGCAGCCGCCTAAACTTTCAGGTATGCTTCCACTCAACTGATTTTCTTGCAAGTAAAGCTCTTCTAGTTGATTTAGGCTGCCAATGGAAGGAGGTATTTCCCCGAAAAAATTGTTTTTTGAGAGGCTAAGCACAATCAGATTGCTTAGCTGGCCAAGGGTAGAAGGTATATGTCCCATGAAAAGATTTGTATCAAGACAGAGCATGGACAGTTTTGATAGGTTTCCAATCCCCATTGGAATAGTGCCAGAGATGTTGTTTGAATTTAGAGATAGAGCGGTCAAGCTCTTGGGCAGATTCACTATGGAATTTGCTGGTAAATCGCCACGCAAGTTGTTTGTGTCCACGTTCAATTTTTGCAGTTGTGTACAATTTGCCAAGGAGGAGAAGAATGTCCAGTCTCCAGCCTCTAGCTGGTTTGAGTACAACATCACATACTTCAAGTTAGGCATGGAGCCGAAGGAAGGAATCACCCCAGTCAGATAGTTGTTGCTTAGATGGATAAACGTCATGCATGAGGCATTTTGTAGTGAGGCAGGGATGTCTCCCTCAAAATGATTGTCAGACATCATCAACATTTCGATGTTAGGAAGTGTGTTACCCATGTCAGAAGGCAGTGTTCCTCCAAGATTATTGTTGGCCAGCCCAAGAAAGAACAACGCAGACAAATTGTAAATTGAGCGTGGCACTGTACCCGATAGGTTATTATAGGAGAGATCAAGGATCTCTAGGCCTGAAAGTTTACCAAAATCTGGAATGAATCCTTGCAGCTGGTTTTGGCCTAGCAAGAGTGTTGTAAGGGATGAGGAACTATTTGCCAACGATTGCGGGATTTCTCCGACGAGAAGATTGCTGGAGAGACTCACGTATTCTAGAGCCGTTGACCTCCCAAGGAGCGGCAGAATCTCACCGGAAAGTCTATTGTTGCGTAAGTCTAGAGAAGAAAGGTTGTGAATCGTCCCAATGCTGAACGGGATGGTGCCACTTAGGGTGTTGAAGCTGAGGTTGAGGTACTGGAGTCTAGAGAGCCGGCCAAGTTCCGGTGGGATATGACCGGAGAGGGTGTTGTTCGGCAAGTGGATTCTTACCAAAGAAGTGAGGTTGGAGATGCAAGATGGGATCTCACCGGAGAGGCCTTCTGCCTCCATATCCAAGGCCACCACAAGAGGCGCTGGCCTTGGTTCCTTGTGCATGAGACACCGTGCCAAGTGCAGAAATCTGGCGAGGTAGTGTTATTCCATGTGGCCAAAGCTCGGGTGCGACCGTTGAGGCTGGACTTGAGACAGAGCAGAGCATCTCTGTTGGTCTGGATGCTATCTGCTAGTGTTGCAGCAGATGACAAGAGGTTGAAAGCTGATGAGAGGAGGAGGATGGCTAACAGAGGACATGCCATGTTGTTGGTATGTAACATGGTGGGCATGCATGAATTTCCAACGGTGTTGCCTTTGATAGTCTTAGATACAGGTATGTGTTGCTTTTATAGGCTTGAGCTGCATGCAGAGCTCAAGTTGGCACTACTTCTTAGTGAGTGATTCTTTAATGGGACATAATCTGCAAGACGACCAGCGACTCTAATCTTTCTCGAAGCAGTTTAATTCTCGCCAAGTGCAGTGGGCTTGCCTCCACTTTATCTGTAAAAAAATGTTTTTGATCAATAATGCATTGGTCATGGCCAAAATGTGTACAACGAGCACTACTATCTCTGGACCTTCTGCGTACCGGAGCTGAAGTGGCTCAGCATGTGCATTTTAAAACCGAACCGAAAAATCATACCAAATATAAACGAAACCAAACCAATTTTACGGTTTTTTTTGGTTTCATATGGTATGAACTTTTCATACCGTTTTGAATTTTGGTTTTATTGGTATATAACAAAAAAACGAACGGTTAACCAAATAAACCAAAATATCTTGGGGCAAACAACCATACAAGTAGTTATTTTTGGTAAAGAAGCTAGATTTCCTGTTAAGCACATATACATTTTTCTTGTAACGTAGTCACATTTCTCTTCAAAAGAATTCTAAGGACGTCCAAAACCATCGATTGAATCCATGCATGCATATACACTTGCATATACTTCCTCTGTTCCTAAATATTGTAGTTGGGCTGAACTAGACTAGTTCACCCCAACTATAATTATGTAGAAACAGAGGGAATAGTTATGTACTCTTTGTATACATAGATATGTGTATTGAGTCAAAAATTTGTAAACTATTATGTTTCATTTTCAAATTCGCTAAACTTCGGTTTTTATGGTATATATTGAAATCATACCGAAATAATATTCTATATACCAAAACCGAACCGTATCTAAATTCCATACTATATTTACCGAAGTATTAATACCATAGAAACGGAAAAACCATATAAACCGAACGATGTAAAATGAATAAACCGAACGCACAGTGACAAGAGTGACACATCATGGACTAGCTACTTCTTGGGTAGTGAGTGATTCCTTAACGTATGCAAGACGACCTAGCAACCCTTTAACCTGTCACAAAGCAGTAAATTGCGAGCCAAGTGCAGCGGGCTTGCCTCCACTTCGAGTAAAAGAAGGATTTCGATCGATGGATCGATCGATCATGCATTGGCCGGTAATGGTCCAAGTCTTCAACAAAATCTTTACCGCTGGACGCTCTGCGTACCTCCTAGCGAGTCTTCAACAAAATGGTCAGTCATGGGAATTGAATCTGCAAGACGACCGGCGACTCTCTAACTCCCTCGAAGCAGTAAAATTCACGCCAAGTGTAGCGGTTTGTCTCCACTTTCTTTAAAAGATGGTTTCTATCCGATAATGCATTTGTCACGGCCAAAAGTCTTCACTGACACATAGGCCTCCATTATCGCAAAGAATGAAGTGACGTGCACTGCCACTTGAGAAACCAATTAATAGCAAGCTCTTTTTTAAAAATCTGGTCCTTGGGCCTATCGGAAGTACGTCTTGATCTTGGGGCACTCGACCAAGATCTTGCAGTACGTAAAACCTCCGAAAACTGGTACGTGATCTGACCTTATAGTCTTGCGAATCATATGTTTTATAGATCCATTATAATTTCTAATCAGTTAAGTCACTAGATAAATATTTTCTTTATTGAGAAGAAAATATAAACCGTGCTTGGGGTTTAAAATAATCATTGAAACAATTGAGTTTTTTTCCCTGAGACGTTAGTAAAGAAATTAACCTCAAAAGTTATATGAAAATTTCCATACTTATACTCTACCAATGTGTTCTAGGTTCAAATTTTTTATTTGTATTGAGGATAACAAAATAAAATAAATATTTGGTTGATATGTCAAAATAAAACCGAAATTCATGTATCGAAAGAAATAATAAAACAAATGAAAGTTAACAATATAAGTTCTTCTTTTTTGTGTCTCGTTCTTGCAGGAGATCCTTGTAATAACAACAGTCATTGTTCTCCATGTCTTTTCCACACCCGTACCGATTGTGGATGTCGTATCTGGTCGGACGATTAAGAATGCGTATGTGTTGTTCCTCGGTCATTGCTGCCTTCAAAGCATACAAAAGAAGTATGTGTACCGCGTTGCCAAGACTGGCGTTAACAGTTTTACGATTGAATTTCGGTTATGTACGTGTTTTCTTAGATAAGCGGAGGCTTATTACGTGTTTTTATGTTTATATATGATGTATCCACCAATTTTTACTAGTTGCGAATCAATCTGCTGTCGGATGGTTATGGTTAGGTGGACAATGGAATCCCTAGCTCATGATTCAAGTCGTGGTGCTTGCATTTATTTCAGCATTTTCGACGATGCGTGTTCGGTGAGAAGAGTGGTTTATGAGGTACCTCCACTCTTTTTGACACTTTATTGTAGGAATATAAAATTGAATGACACCTTTGTCATCAGTAAACGTATGTGGCATATTTGCAATGAGTTGCAAATATGTGATTCTAAACTTCTAGTTCAGATTCTTTGAATACGTGGATATAAGAACCGAATGCCAATAACATTTCTAATTTATTTCTTGGCATTCTTTGTGGTACTTATCTCCCTCTAATGCCGGAAATGTCCTTATTGCTGATGCAATCAGCATACGGGCCATGAATAATTTTTATTGACGGGTAAATTGTTATTCGTCACATAGATCCATAATTTTCTGTGAGAGCCCATTGATGTATGCTGGAGTGGTGATATCGGTATGTAACCAGATTATCGCAGATAGGAAATACTTTGTTGGTTTCCACGTAATTACTCCAAGGGAAAAGTCGTATGCTATGCAGTTAGTATGATTTATATCATACTTACGGTGTGTAAGACCGTATGTTACCAGCAAGAGGCTGGTAAATCTACAATTCTTTAAGATTGGTCATGTAAGTAATTTCACTATCTTTGATAAGATATTGAATTAAACCATTATAGGTATATATATAAAGTATTATATATAATCAGACATTGCTTGTGAAATGAGTTCAACGAAGTTGTCCATTCGAATGAATTTATCCCTTTTTAGGATAATTTTCTCTTACTTTGAGAAGTTGAGCAATTAGTTTAGTTATATCATTCATGGTTTTGTGACAAGAGACATACTTGAAATCATTTTATAAATGTTTCTATGAGAACCATGAAGTACCTATATAATACAAATAATGGTTGAGTAATCCACATATCTTCTGAATGTCTTCAAGAAAGAATAAGTGGCACAATTTATTTTTTTAAGGGGAGAGAGCCTTAAAACTTATTTCCCCTATGGCACATGCGGTGCACATAAAATCTGTTGACTTGGGAAATATTATAACTTCAAAAGTTATAACCAATAGAATTGCCAATAATTTTTCTAATCAATCCCAAACCAGGATTGTAAGGCTTAAAGCCAAATATTTTGTAAGATTTAGAAAATTATTTTGTATGCAACAAAATTGAGTATGAATTGATTCATACATTCAAATTTTTCTCAAATATAATGTGCAAAAAATAAGATATTGGACATTTTACTACATGTAGTAGTACAAATATAGGCAAACAATATTTTGGGAATAATCAAGATACTACATGAGGTCTCCCATATTATTGAAAAATAAATTATGCAAACATATCATAGACGCAAAAGAATTGATCATTCTTTTATTACACTATATTTTTGGTTCTCCTTCTAATGAAGATTTAAGAACATCATTTGCAATAGTTTCTGATTGTATGTTTGTAAATTTTCAAATATCCCAATGAACTTTGAAGGTAGTCGTCTTGTTAGTGACAAAATGTAGATCTTGCAGTAGTGGTGAATAATCTGCAAATGGTGCAGTAGATGCCACCAGTACCTTATGAACCACAAATAAAATTTTGGTTAGTCATACTAAGTATGACATATTATCATTCTTGTTTGAATGTATGTCAATATTTGCAAGAAATATAATTTCTATTGCAAAATTATAGTTGTTGTCTCCAAATCACATGTCATAGGGAATATTTGCAGTAAAGACATGATATGATGTCTTAAATTCCAAAGGAATGGGATCTTGAATGTAAGAAAATATTCTGTTGCAATAGTATTACTTAGACAATGCATATGAATGAAATTTATGAAATGCATGGAGATATCGAGTAACCGTCGTCGCTGCCGATGAGTCGAGGCTGCTATGCGCACTAGCCATTGGCTGGAGTAAACTGCGTCGCGCCACATGCGTGAAGGCGAAGTCTCGTTTGTACTGGGTGACAGTCGCGCTGTGGCTTATGAGCCCGTCGTTACGTGTCGACCGTTTCTTGCTGGTGTTGGATACAAACATCGTTGTGCTGCACGCCTGAGGAAAACGGTGATGTGTGCCGCAAACAGAAGCAGTGTTGTATGTAGAAGGCTGTTGGAGGGCGCCACTGCGTCGTGCGCCAAAAACGGCGCTTCGATCGTAAGAGTTGCGTTCTTATGGTTGAAGCGGTTGCCGCTAATCGGATTGCACATCGCCATTTTTTTTATTCGAAATGCTTACTGATTCAGGGAAAAATACAATCGATCAATGAATGAGTGATGCTAATCTTGAATAGACAGTCAAGTTGGCTTTCTCCCGATGGATTTCTGGATGCATGGATCGATGCATGCTCGCGTTTTCCATGGATGTTGTGCTAGAGCAGGCCAATGGCCAGGAGCAGGCTGCGTGCCGACCGTGAGTCGGGACTCGGGACATGGCAAAGGGCCATGCCAGGTTATCTTGTTTGCCTCGGTTATCGTGAGGGCGAGTGCGCCGCGCTGACGGCTGCATCGCCACGGTAGTTGAAGGCTGCATCCCCACGGTAGTTGCTGTCGAGGACGTTGCCATGTGACGGAGACTGACGCTGTGGGCTGCTGTTGCGCTGTTTCAAGTCCTGGTGCTTGCATTTATTATTTTGGATGATGGATGTTCGGTGAAAGTTGGCGTTTTCGTCGACTTTGATGTGCCTACAGTGACTTTGTAAAATCTCAGTCTCTTAAAAGTTTTCATAGGGATAGGATATGTGTTCATAAGAATGGATGTATGTACGTATATATGAGCGCTTGCATCTGCATTGCGTTCATAAGAATGGATGTATGTATGTATGTATATATGAGGGTTTGCAAGTCTGGCGTCGCTGCCTCCGTTGCAATAGATAATTCGCCTATGACCTACTCTGTTTTAGCCTATCTCTCTAATGTAGATCAAAGTGTATGATAACGTGTTAGAGTAAAACCAGATTGATTGAAAGTGAATGGATAATTAGTCCTGTTTCTATTGATTCTCAAGTATATGTACATCTAAAAGAGGTGGGAAGAAGAGGTGTTTGTTCGGAGGCATTCCTCCAGATGTCTGTTGACAATAAAGAGACAAGAGATATGACCCATTATGTAGTTAGCCCGTCTACGTTGTATCTGGTGATTGTACAAGAACAATAGAAACCTCGTGAGTTTGCGCATGTTCACAATGTTTTGCAGATTTATCGTTTTTGTGAAGGGAATAGTTGGCAACGGTAGTTGAAGACTGTGTGTATCAATTATTTAGCTGAGTGCAATGCCCACAATTGAGAAGAAAATATAAAACGTTCTAATCAATTAATTTATCTGACCTTATAGTCTTGTGAGTCATATGTTCTATAGATCCATTATAATTTCTAATCAGTTAAGTCACTAGATAAATATTTTCTTTATTGAGAAGAAAATATAAAACGTGCTTAGGGGTTTAAAATAATCATTGAAATAATTGAGTTTGTTTCCCCTGAGACGTTAGTAAAGAAATTAACCTCAAAAGTTATATGAAAATTTCCATACTTATACTCTACCAATGTGTTCTAGGTTCAAACTTTTTATTTGTATTGAGGATAACAAAATAAAATAAATATTTGGTTGATATGTCAAAATAAAACCGAAATTCATGTATCGAAAGAAATAATAAAACAAATGAAAGTTAACAATATAAGTTCTTCTTTTTTGTGTCTCGTTCTTGTAGGAGATCCTTGTAATAACAACAGTCATTGTTCTCCATGTCTTTTCCACACCCATACCGATTGTGGATGTCGTGTCGGGTCGGACGATTAAGAATGCGTATGTGTCCGTTCCTCGGACATTGCTGCCTTCAAAGCATACAAAAGAAGTCTGTGTACGGCGTTGCCAAGACTGGCGTTGACAGTTTTACGACTGAATTTCGGTTATGTACGTGTTTTCTTAGATAAGCGGAGGCTTATTACGTGTTTTGATGTTTATATATGATGTATCCACCAATTTTTACTAGTTGCGAATCAATTTGCTGTCGGATGGTTATGGTTAGGTGGACAATGGAATTCCTAGCTCATCAGGATTCAAGTCCTCATGCTTGCTTTTATTTCAGCATTTTCGACGATGCGTGTTCGGTGAGAAGAGTGGTTTATCAGGTACCTCCACTCTTTTTGACACTTTATCACAGGAATATAAAATTAAGTGACACTTTTGTCATCAGTAAACGTATGTGGCAGATTTGCAATGAGTTTCAAATATGTGATTCTAAACTTCTAGTTCATATTCTTTGAGTACGTGGATATAAGGACTGAATGTCAAAAACATTTCTAATTTATTTCTCGGCATTCTTTGTGGTACTAATCTCCCCCTAATGCCGGAAATGTCCTTATTGCTGATGCAATCAACATACGGGCCATGAATAATTTTGATTGACGGATTAATTGTTATTCCTCACATAGATCCATATTTTTTTTGAGAGCCCATTGATGTATGCTGGAGTGGTGATATCGGTATGTAACCGAATTATCGCAGATAGGAAATACTTTATTGGTTTCCACGTAATTATTACAAGGGGAAAGTCATATGCTATGCAGTTGGTATGATTTATATCATACTTACGGTGTGTAAGACCGTTTGTTCCCAGCAAGAGGTGGTAAATTTAAAATTCTTTAAGATAGCTCATGTAACTAATTTTACTATCTTTGATAAAATATTGAATTAAACCATTATGGGTACTCCATACCTTTCATAAATCAGGAACATCATGCCAAATAGGTTCAAACTATTCTGGTAACTAAGGTGTTCTTTATGTAGCAACTAGTACACTGTAGTGACAACTAGAATAATTTTTCTATGGAAGCTAGATTGGAAGCAGAGACCAATTACCTGGTAACTAGTAATGTTACACAATGATGCTTTTTCGAACAGCATGACAATCAAACCAGAAATTATTGGGGGAGATGGGGTGTAAAGTACCAGCAGCAAAAAACTGAGACTCCATTTATGCAAAAGTATGCAAAAGGTTCCCTGAAATGGAAAACATAACAGCTAACATGTTTTTTTTCTTTTGTGTTTGACAGATGGAAAACAATATCAGCCACTCTGAAGAAAAAGCTACGGAGAGTCATGGCAAAGTAGGTGAACAAGATTTCTGTACCGATTTAGCAAGCAAAAACTTTCAGGAGCTTTCGTTGGCATTTTGACATCCATTTAGTCAACAAATACCATGAAAACCTTTAATTTTCTGTGACAATTTGATGCACATGCAGTCCACAACGACCATGTATTTTTTGAGCACATGTTTGTAAGGGAGATGTGCTACATCATACCTGTGTAAAATACTTTTGATCAGATTTTCTTTTTTGATTTGAGCTTGATCAGGCCATGAATAGTTGGGAGCAAAGGTCTTTTCTGCTATTCCTGTTGGTGATCTTGTGTATTTTTGGTTTGTGCTCGTTGTGATGCCCTGTGTAGGACTTTGGTGTCTGTGTTTGATGTGAATGGGATGATAGCGACAGGGAAAAGTGGGGGTACCGGTTGGGGCGGGTTGGTCCAGCGGGCAGCTTTTTTTGGCGCCTAGGAATGAGGTGTCAGCCATGCGTGATATAAAAAGAGTGATTGGCGTCGCCGCACCGCAAGTCCTATATGCGGCGCCGCTATACAGTGACGTCCATCAAAGATACTACTACAAGTTTTCCATTTTTTCGTTTTGGCATATTATTGAATGTTCCTCATATTCTTCGGATAAATCATACGATTTGCACATCATAAATCATTCTTGCGGGTAACGGTGGACAACGTCCCCCATGTGTTTGCTACAGGGTATATAGTTGTAGGTGTGAATAATGGCATGTCAGAATGCATAGGAGTGTGTACTCAAGAAAAAAGAAGGATACATATGGGTGACACTGAAAAAAAAAAGAATACATATGGGTGTTCATTGTGTTTGGCGTGTTGAAGTTAGTGATGGAATAGTTTTAAATCACATTTAGTTTGTCTTGTGTTCCAAGTTTTCTCCTTGCATTGTACTCCCTATGTATTCCATACGAGATCAAGATCAAAATAACGGAAATATTCTTGGCGTCGGCACTCTAACGTTACTAGATCCTTGGTCATCCACTACTTTAGCAGTGTGCCGTCACTGCTAGATTAATCTCCTCTCCCTGGGGGCTCGACTGTAAGCACCGATCACGCACACACAAACAAGAACACAAGTACAGAGGTGATTTTGTAATTTTTATGTTTTCCTCACTCTTCTTATTCTGTTACAGGGAGAAAGAGACCATAAACAGCCCGTGAAAAAGGCCCGTGTCGAACTTGGTCAATCGTGGCATCCCTCGATCCAGCTCTTACGGGTGTACACTAGTTCTTGAAAAGAAAACATCCTAACAAGCTTATGCAGGAAGGGACAAATCCCGACCTATTCACCTATCAGATATCTATACGTATGTTTACCTAATAATAAAGAGGCTATCGCTTCCGTCGGAAAACTCACCGAGGTGATTTTACAAAAAAACCCTTACTGTTTATGACATTAAACTCGTAATATATATTAAATGTTTTTTAAAATACTCATATCTTTTAAACCGTAACTCTAAATTTAACATATTATATATGAAATTTGATTAGAAAAATATGTAGAATTTAAATATGATATTATTTTATCTGTTAAACGTTTAATAAAAATACTATCTAGGGTGCAATCTTAATAAATAAGTCATTATTCGTCTTTCTTTCATACCGGTACTCATCCGGATTGGGGATGAACACGTCAACAAAATCAGGATTAGAGATGAAACTGAAGGTCACTTGACTGATTCTTTGTATGTATTAAACCTACATGCAAGCCGTGTTAAAATAGAAGACCTGTGAAATTTTCAACTGCATTTTTGTAGGATAAGATTATCTTTATTTGTGTCGTAACTACAAATTCTCAGATTATAGACCATTTTTTATAAATTAAGAGCGTGTGGTATTTTTTTCTCCCGTTGCAACGCATGGGCCCTTTTGCTAGTAATAATAAAGAGGCTATTGCTTCCGTCGAAAAACCCACCGCGGCATTTTTATAAAAAAAAACTGTATTTTTTGTTATTCAGCCCGCGCTCCATCATTTATCTGCAACACAAAAGGAAAAAACGATTCGCTGCAAAAATTATACCCGTACGCATCGCCTCCTCCCGTCGACCTTGGGCCACCCTGGCCTTTGCCCAGGCCGCCGCCACACCACTCGCCGCCACGGTCGACCTCAACCGCCACCGCTGCCGATCTCAACCCACCCGCCTCCGCGGCCGTACCTCTCCGCGCTCACTGCCCCCGTTGCGGCGCTCGAGCGCATCGCGTCGACCCTGGTCCACCCTGGCGTGTGCCCAGGCCGCTACCACACCACTCGCCGACACGGCCGACCTCAACCACCACCGTTGTCGATCTCAACGCACCCGCCTCCGCGGCCGTACCTCTGCTCGCTTGCTGTCCCCGTCTCGGTGCTCGAGCATAGCTTCTGGATCAAATCAACGCGACAGCTACAGTGACTGGGGATGATGCGTCTGCTCGATGCAGAACGGCGGCGGCGCGGCGGAGCGAAGTACTTGCAGGTGGAGGCGGGCCTCCATGGCTCACACGGAGAACTCCGAGGTTATGGCGCGGCAACGACGACTCCTTATGGCTAGATAGAGGCGCCTAACCCTTGCTCCCCTCATCGTATCCCCTCCTCCGGAAGGAACTCATCATCTGGTGAGATCCCCTCCCCATGCCTCCAACCGTGTGCCAAGCACCGGCAAGAAATTTTGTTTTGTGGGGATTTGTTTGGTGATGAATGAATGTATTGAATGTAAGATTGTATTGTTGCAGAGACAGAGAATGGAATACCACCTTCAGTTTGTCATCTGATCTCACATTCTCTACCCCATGAGTGAAATAAGATAATAGTCCATTGATTAATTCATGTAGCCTCTTTGTTTTGCTTTGCTTGTCCCGCTCAATTTCTCATCATGGTGAAATTAACAATGGACGGGTTGATTTCTCAACAAAATATGATAGAACTGACTACATTAGTTAGTTAGCTTATTATTTTATTAAATCAAAATGATTATAAAAAGATTAAAAGCGTGTGGTATTTTTTTCCCGTTGCAACGCACGGGACCTTTTGCTAGTCTATACCTAATAATAAAGCGGCTATTGCTTTTTTCGGAAAACCCATCACGACATTTTTATAAAAAAAACCTGTAATTTTTTTTATTCAACCCGCACTCCATCATTCATCTACAACGCAAAAGGAAAAAATGATTCGCTGCAAAAATTATACCCGTACGCATCGCCTCCTCCCGTCGACCCTGGGCCACACTGGCCTGTGCCCAGGCCGCCGCCACACCACTCGTCGCCGCGGCCGACCTCAACCTCCACCGCTGCCGATCTCGACCCACCCGCCTCCGCGGCTGTACATCTCCCCGCTCACTGCCCCCATTGCGGCGCTCGAGCGCATTGCGTCGACCCTGGTCCACCCTAGCCTGTGCCCAGACCGCTGCCACACCACTTGCCGCCGCGGCCGACCTCAACCAGCACTGTTGTCGATCTCAACCCACCCGCCTCCGCGGTCGTACCTCTGCCCGCTTGCCGCCCCTGTTTCGGTGCTCGAGCGCAGCTTCTGGATCAAATCAACGCGACAGCTACAGTGACTTGGGATGATGCGTCTGCTCGATGCAGAACGGCGGCGGCGCGCGGATAAGGCGCGGCGGAGCGAGGTACTTGCAGGTGGAGGCGGGCCTCCATGGCTCACACGGGGAACTCCAAGGTTATGGCGCGGCAACGGCGACTCCTTATGGCCAGATAGAGGCGCCTAACCCTTGCTCCCCTCATCGTATCCCCTCCTCCGGCAAGAACTCATCATCAGGTGAGATTCCCTCCCCATGCCTCCAACCGTGTGCCAAGCACCAGCAAGAAATCTTGTTTTGTGGGAATTTGTTTGCTCACGAATGAATGTATTGAATGTAAGATTGCATTGTTGTAGAGAGAGGATGGAACACCACCTTCAGTTTGTCATCTGATCCCACATTCTCTACCCCATGAGTGAAATAAGATAACAGTCCATTGATCAATTCACGTAGCCTCTTTGTTTTGCTTTGCTTGTCCCGCTCAATTTCTCATCATGGTGGAATTAAATGGACGGGTAGATTTCTCAACAAAATAGGATAGGACAGACTACATTAGTTAGTTACCTTATTATTTTAATAAATCAAAATGTTTATAAAAAGATTAAAAGCGTGTGGTATTTTTTTCTCCCGTTGCAACGCACGGGCCCTTTTGCTAGTATTAGCAAAGGGCGAGGAGGGGGGGGGCGTCCCCAGCCCTCCCCCACCCCTTTCCCTCCCCCGCTGCCGCCGGGCAAAGCCCGTCCGGCGTCGGTGGCGGCTTGGCCTACCTTCCCTTCCTCTCGGCGGGTGCTGGCGCGGGACAGCCACTTCGGGCGGAGACGCGGACGGCCGCGGGTCAGGTGAGGCGTGTCTGCGCAGGGACACGGGGGTGCGCTCGATCCAGATCTGGATCTGAGGCTCCTCCGACGGGCTGCCTGCAGGCGGCGCGGGCCGAGTCAGCGTGGGCCTGCCGTCGTCGGTGGCCTCGGCTGCTGGTGGGGGTTGGCGCGGGTTCGGGCCGGCGGGGTGGTTCTGTCGCGGATCTAGCATGACGGCGCGGGTCCGACAAGGTGGTTCTGCTCGGGGTCCTCCGCACGGTGTTGCTCGGCTTGGCGGCGGCCACCGGTGGCGTGCGTGGTTGCGGCGTTGCTCTTTGGCGACAGGGCAGAGTGGTGGCACGGGGTGGCTGGCGACGCGTCCCCGGTCAAGATCTGGGCCCTGCGGGCCCCATATGGGTTCTAGCGGGCCGGCCCTCGGTGCGGCTGCGATGTCCTCTGCGTGGTGAGGAGGAAGGGCAGCTTGGACGGGTGGTGGTGACGCCGATGGCGTGCCTGTTGCAGCGCGGTGGCAGGAGCTTCACGGGCTTTGAGGTCCCGACCGGGCCTATGGGCCCACGGGCCTGGTTTGCTTCTCCTACTGTGTCCGGTCGGCGACCGCCGTTGGCGGTGGAGGTTGAGCCCTCCCGCATGCCGACGGTGATGCTACCCCTTGTCCCGACCCATTCTTCGTCGTTGTGGAGGCCTCACCTTGTAGTGCCGTGGTGAGACGGCGTGGAGGCCTCAAGGCCGTGTTGGCGCAGGGTGGAGGTTGGCTTGATGGCAGGCTTCGGAGTGGCCGAGGTGCAGGTTGGGATTGGGGGAAACCCTTGTCGGCTTGGCTGACACCGTCGCGGTGGCGCCTGTGGGTGCCGCCGATATCCTTCCTGGAGGGCGGCGGGGCTACCTTTCCTTGTGCCTCTTTGCGTACCGGGGGAAACCCTTGACAACAGCGTCGTCATCGTCGCGGTCCTTCGTGGAGGTGTTCATTGGTACCGGCGCTTCGGAGTCTTGGAGCTTGATGGGAGATCCCTGGTGGGCGCAGCGGTCGCGAGGCTTCTTCGTTTTTGTCGATCTGCCGGTGTCGGCATTTGTTTCTTTTGTTTTTTTTTGTTTTTTTGGGCGTGACTGTGCTGCTTCCATCCCAGCACCTATCGTTGGCTGTATCGGTTGATCGCTTTATAATACAAAAGCGGGAGGAAACCTTTTTCAGGAACAAGCTTATGCACCCAGTTGAAACAAACCAACCGTTATTTCTGCTATAAGTCTAAAACAGTTATCGTGGAAGCAAAACAGCGATCCCTATCATGGTAGAGAAACGGGGCACACGAGGTTTAAGTCATCATTCACCCACTAAACCTTGTGAGCCTCGTTGATCTCCACTACCCAGTATTTGCACGTTGCTCTTTAAGCTTGACCCGTCCTAGTGCTTTGGTAAGCACCTCAACAAGTTGCTCCTCTCACCGAGCGGATTCGATCTGGATCTTCCGTGAATGAAATGATATCGAATTTCAATGTGTTTGTTTCGGTCATGGAAGGCAAAGTTCTTACTCAAAGAGATAGCTGATTTGTTGTCGACGTTGAGCACCGCTGCCCTTTGATATTCATCGTTGATCTCCCCGAGCAGCCATGCAAGCCAAGTACCTTGATACGCCGCCATGGTGCCTGGCGTATACTCAGAATATCCATGAAGAGAGAGACACCACTCTTTGTTTCTGTGGTTGCCAACTGATCAGGTTGCTACCAAGGAAGAACATGACCCGAGTAGTGCTCATGCAGTTGTCCACGTCGTCTCCCAGATCACTGTTGCTGTAGCCGATCGGAGGCGTGCCATGGTCACCGCGGGTGTACCGCAATCCCAATGCTGGGTTCTCGCAATGTAGCGAAGGATGTGCTTCTAAACCGTCATGTGCTCGATTGTGGGGTCCTGCATGAACCTTGAGATGTAACCTAAGGACAAGGAGAGATCCGGCCTAGTGTGGACGAGGTAGCAGAGCATGCCGACGACGCTCCTATACTCAGTCGGATCCAACGGTTGCATCGAGCTCACCCTGCTCACCTTAAAGCGGGGCTCCATGGCTATATGGCACTCATTTCATCCCTCCATGCCTGCCTTGTCGAGAAAACCTCCGTCCGTTCTACCTCACTCCCGAGCCGCCTTGCAATCCCCTCCTCATTGACAACCCTGCTCAGCCATCCAAGGTCACAGCCGAATGTCATCGTACAACACAACCGCCTGTAGAGAAAAATGCCTATCTTAGTTACTTCTTTGTAGACATCATGCATTACTGTGCGATCCTTCGGCGATTCCGTAGAGTATAACAATCCAAGTTTAAGGAGCCGGAGAGGACATATACTGTGCGATCCTTCAGTGCAAATGTATTGTATTCTTGCAAGTTTGGGATATGATCGACACGCTGATCTCCCGTTTCTGAAGTAAGACCAGGGTGAAGACTGTCTTGGGTTCGTGAAAGTGATGCATCTACATACTTGCGGAGCGTCAAACCATCATTGAACTCTTCATCAATGGATCGTTTCCGTGTTAACATTTACAAAAGAACTATGCCATAGCTATAGACGTCTCCCTTGGTTGACATTTCATTGCCCATGCCATACTCTGCAATAATGTTTTAAAACAAAAAGTTCTTCACCGGAGAACAAAAGTGAAACATGCTAGTATTAATAAAAAAGACACTAGCAACTGACATAATTAGTCATACTACATTTTTTTAACATTATTCAAAATGGGCTTGCAAAACATACTCACCAGGAGGTATGTATCCAGTAGACCCCTTGATCTAACTATGCTTGTTTTGCCACTCCTCCCTCACGATCAACATCCATGAATTAGCCTTGCTAGACCAAAATCACAGACACGTACTGTATCGTCGTTGTGGAAAAGTATGTTGCTTGGTTTCAGATAGTAATGAACAACCGGTGGGATGCACAGGTTAAGGGGGTATTCAAGATCACAAGGAATATCAACTGATATGCATATCGCCGAAGGATCACCCAGATCAAAGCAAGTGCAATGAGAGCTCATAGAGCTATGAGCATAGTAACAACGAACTTGTGTTTTTTTGTGGATGCCGAAGCAAAGCATCTAGCAAACTCTCCTAGCGCATCATTTGCACAAAGGTGTGGGTTTCCTTTGACAAAAGTACAACTTATTTTTGAAAACACTCCACCTATCGGAACCGGTCCTTCCAAGTTGTTGAAGGAAATATTTAGATAGTGCAACGAGGTGAAGGTCTCAAGGAACTCCGGAGTTGTACCAGATAGTTTGTTGTGGAAAAAAATCTAATACTTGGATGCCTTTGAGGCTTGATAGTGATTGTGGACTTCTTCCTTGCAAGAGGTTCCCTTCTAAACAAAGTAATTCCAACAGGACACATTCTCCAAGAATGAACGGGATTCTACCCGTGTAATTATTGTGAGAGATGTTCAAGGAACCAAGGTTTATCAAATTAAACATCTCTTGTGGTATGGACATTGCGAGTTGGTTGTGTGATAAACGCAGGTTGTTTGAATCCACGTTTATATTTTGCAGTTGTGTACAATTCGTCAAGGAGGAGAAGAATGTCTAGTCTCCAGCATCTAGCTGATTTGAGTACAACATCACGTATTCCAAATATGGCAACGAGATGAAAGAAGGAATTACCCCAGTCAAAAGGTTATTTCCAAGATAGATAAACGTCATAACGGAGGCATTTTGTAGCGAGTTAGGATTATCTCCCTCAAAATGATTGACAGACATTATCAACATTTGGATGTTTGGAAGTGTGTTACCCATATCAAGAGGCAGTGTTCCTCTACGATTATTGTTGGCTAGCCCAAGAAAGTTCAATGAAGTTCAATTTTAAATGGAGCGTGGAACTGTTCCTAATAAATTGTTGTAGGAAAAATCGAGAATTTGTAGGCTGGTCAGTTTACACAAATCTGGAATGCATCCTTGCAACTGGTTGTTGGCAAGCAAGAGTGTGGTAAGAGATGAGAGGTTTGCTATCGACGGCGGCATGACTCCAGTGAGGCTATTCCCAGTGAGACTTAAGAATGTGAGGTTCGCATGGAACATGATGAAATGTGGAATTGTACCAGAAAGATTGTTGCGTAGAAGGTGTATTTCGGTGATGGTTGAACTGTTGAAGAGGGATGGAGGGATCACACCATCAATGATATTAATTTCCATGGAAAGGTAACGGAGCGAGGATCTATTCACTAAGGACTGTGGGATCTCCCCATGGAGAAGATTCTTGGAGAGACTAACAAACTCTAGAGCCGGTGAGCTCCCGAGGAGCAACAGACTCTCACCATGAAGTTGATTGTTGCCTAAGTCTAGAGAAAACATGTTTCGAAGGGTACCAAGGCTGAACGGGATGGTACCATTTAACGCCGCGTTGAAGCTGAGGTTGAGGTACCGGAGTCCGGAGAGATAGCCAAATTCCAACAAGACATGGCCGAAGAGGTTGTTGATGGGCAAGGAGAAGTGAGGTTGGAGATACATGGCAGGATCTCACCGGTGAGGCCTTCGGCCTCCATATCCAAGGCCACCACCAACGATTTACTCATCCTTGTCGCGCATGCCACACCGTGCCAAGTGCAGAAATCGGGTGTGGTGTTGTTGTTCCATGTCATGAAAGCTTGGGTTGGACTGTGGAGGTGGGACTTGAGGCACAGAAGAGCATCTTGGTTGGTGTGAGTGCTATTAGCTAGTGTTGCAGCAGACGAAGCATCACCTCTTAGTGAGTGATGTAGTCTCTAACGTCTGCCACAGGACTAATGTTCCACGCAAAGTCAAGAAACTTTCTATGGATAATGCATGATCATGGTCATTGGGCCTATTGGACATCTTGATCATGTGGCACTCGACCACGGACGAGAATAATGCTCAACTCTTGTCATGATGAGGTTTTTCCATAACAGGTAGTGGCCTCCATTGTCACAAAGAATCAACTAATGTGTGCTGACAGCTGAGACATCAGTACGTGGCCATTTCCTTCAGCCTTTTGGACATCTTGTAGCACTGGACAGTGCACCGGGACAATGTTCAATTCTTCCCTGATGTATTAATACGGTGAAGATGGATCCATGACTTGCTAATATAATAAAGGCCCTGTTTGGATCCTAGGGTTAGAGTTAGAGTGGGTTAGATTTGAGCCATCTAACCCTCAAAGATCCAAATAGGTGGGTTAGAGTTGGTTAGATGCATCTAACCCATCCAAAAACTCTAACCCATCCAAGGAAAATTTCTGGATCTCAGTAGTGTGCTTTTTTGGGTTAGAGTAGGTAGGGTCCAGGGAAAGAGAGAGGTCTAAAGTAGCCAAATGATTGAGAAAGAGCATTTATTGTCCATCTAACCATCCCATCCAAACACCTTTAAAGTTAGAGTTAGTTCAGGTTAGTTCAAGGGTTAGAATCTAACTCTAACTCTCACCAGGTTAGAGTATCCAAACAGGGCCAAAGATGGATGGAGGGTAAAACAATCTTTTAGGACTGTACACTTTGAAGGATTAATATTTTGCTTCTTATACCTATAAGTATTGCTATGTTAATGTTTATTAATTTATCGTTTATCAATGAGCATGCATTCATAAGGTTACACCATGGATAACATGTTACATCAGAAATTGTGCTTTTATCATTTACCTCGAGGACGAGCAGGAATTAAGCTTGGGGATGCTTGATACGTCTCTAATGTATTTATAAGTTTTTATTGTTTCATGCTAATATATTATCGTTTTAGAATACTTTTGGGGTATTTATTTACCAATTTATATTATTTTTGAGTACTAAGCTATTGACACAGTGCCCACTGCCAGTTGTTATTTTTGCGTGTTTTGCACTTTGCAGTTTTCCATACCAAAGAGGTCCAATTTCCCTAAAACTTTTTGATGATTTTTTCTGCACCAAAAGAAGACCAACGAGCATCGGAACAAAGCTGGAGGCCTCACGAGGGGCCCACAAGCTATCAAGGCGCGGCCTCGGGGGGCCGCGACCTGATAACTTGTGCCCCCTCAAGGGTAACCTGACTCCATTCTTCAGCTTATAAATTCATATTTACCCTAAAAACCCCAGAAGGAGTCCCAAAACACTTTTTACGCCGCCGCAAGTCTGTGTTTCTACGGAAGGCCATTGGAGCTCCGTTCCGGCACCCTGTCGGAGGGGGGATCGATCATAGAGGACCTCTTCATCAACTTTGCTGCCCACACAATGATGTGTGAGTAGTTCACCACAGACCTACGTCATGTCAGTACCTAGATGGGAATCTCTCCCTTCGAACTTTAATACAATGATCATCGCATCTTCACTTTGATCCATATGATATAATTCCTTTTATGTTGTGCGTTTGTTGGGATCCGATGAATTGTGGGTTTATGTTCAGATTATTCATGATAAATATTTGAGTCACTTTTGAATACTTATGATAGGTTCGTAATTCTCTTCGATCTATTTAAATAGTTTGGCCAACTAGGTGGTATTTCTTCGGTGAGAGAGGTGCGTTGTGGTAGGTTCAGTCTGGCGAGTTTCTATATCCCAGTGACAGAAGGGGACAAGTTGCGTCTTTGTGTTGCTGCTACTAAGGATAAATCGATGGGGTTTATTCATATTGCTTGAGTTTACTTTGTTTACATCATGTCATCTTACTCCATGCATTACTTCGTTTGTCACGAACTTAATACGTAGAAAGGCAAGCATAAAAACACTCTTGAAGTGAAGTAATAGTAACGGGTGCATGCAGGAGTCGGTCTATTTGTTTATGGATGTGATGGCTATATACACACGATCATTGTGCTGGATAGCACATAACTATCCGCTTTTCTATCAATTGCGCAACAATAATTTGTTTACCCACCGTATTTTATTTTTCCATGAGAGATGGCATTAGGGAAAGCTATGGCCCTCGGGTCTATTCACAACATATTAATAAAACCTTCATTATCATGCGGCCATTTACATATTTTTATCTTACTATGTACAATTATCTACACACCTCACTTGCTTGCAAAAATAAGACAACAGGATTGACAACCCTCTTGCCCGTTTTGGGTGCATGTCGTTTTTTCTTTTGTTGCAGCCGCTGAAGACGGTTGTGGTTGATATTCCTATTGGTTCGATAAACCTTTATCTCATAAATGAGGGAAATACTTACCCACTTTGTGCTGCGATAACCTGTTCCTCTTCACCAAGAACCCAACACGGATCACAAGTATCACCGCCTTACCCACGTGGCCGCCGTCCATCGTCCCTCCCCCTGACATGAGGACCCATCCCATCCCGTCCGTCCACCGCCGCCACAGGTAGCCTCCCGTCCACCACAGGTACCCCCCCTTGCTCTCTACCTCTCTTCTTCTTTGCTCTAATTGATAGAACTTGCTTCTAGAATGTAGTTTTTCTTGTAATGAATAGGCAATTTTAGGTATAAAATTTCCTACGAATTCACTAAGAAATGTATTGGAATGGTATATGAGAAATGTTTAGCTATCAAATGTCCTAGGAATTCACTAATATAAATTTGTAGTAAAAATAATAGGTCTAGAAATTTTTAGTAAAAAAAATTAGCTCTAGAAATATTTAGTAAAAAATTAGGTCTATTTGAACATGTGTGTATGTTATTGTAGGGAACAGCTCAGAGTGACCTATGTTTTGACGGAATGTTGATTTATTTCCGTTTCGGTAAATTTCAGGCGCTCGATATGTCTTGTTTTTAGAAAAGGTCATGTCAAAATTTTGGCATGACTTGTGCTAGAAAGTAGGAAATATCGAGTGCCCATGTACGTGACTTGGCAAAATGTAGGCCATTCAGAGGATTCATTTTCATTTTCACATTTTTATTTTCAATTTCACTTGGATGACTAATGCTTATAGGGTTGATTTTCACTCTGTCGAAGCTCTTTGTGTGACCTTTAGTATGTTTTTGATGGAGGGATACCGACTGTTGCCGTGGGGGTCGTTTCCTCTTCTTCTCTTCTTGCGATATATACCTGATACAATGCGCAAGGAGAGAAGAAAAGGTGCGACCATCACCGATGGTCGAAATAATAGTGTGAGGGAGAGAAGAAGAGGAGGAAGTGACCAATATCGACGGTCGAAATATCAGAGGAAGAATCCCAACTATTGTCGTGGGGGTCGCTTCCTCCTTCGTTCCCGTGTGCTAGAAATTTTGGTAATGCACACGGGAACGAAGGGAGGAGTGGTCATGTCCGATGGTCGAAATAGTAGTGTGAGGGAGTGTCCACCAACATACAACATCATATCAGTGTGAGAGAGTGTGCACCATACACACCATGAGATATGAAAGTTTTTCAAGGAAGCCTCCATAGACCGAAACTCAGCCCATGCAGATTTTTCATATATACACACTAATAGTTGTTGTCGATTTTTAATCTTTGAATCATGAAAACAGGAAATGTCGTCTGACGATGAGGGGATACCTGAGCATGATTATTGCGACGACGATCGGGGACTATGCGAATGGCTTCACCTGTGAAACGACATGTTCTTCACCATCAAGCTTGACGAGATTTTTTGATGTTTTTACGGTACACAACGATGACCACTATTTTTGCTTGTTTGTTTTGTGTTTATTTGCTTCAATGTGTAATATCTGCTTTTTACAATTCGACTAGTGCATCCCCTGCCATGCAAGACGGTATATCTTGGAGAAGCTATGTTTCCAAGAAATGGAGAATATGGAGACGAGGAGAGCTCCCCTAAAGACTAAACATGGTTTCAAATTTTTGGTTAAACTATAAAATGCAGTTAATCACTCGCATTTAGGCTGCTCAACTTGGGAAGCTCTAGGCAAGGCATATGGATTTCAGAAGGAGATGAAAATAACCTTCGATATTCGTCTTGAAAATGGTATTGACGGTAATATCAACATTTGGGTGGATGTCGATTTGCTTCCAGTTTTACTTCTATGTGAGTTTGTCAACCATACTTGTTAAGTAATTTGCATTGTCAACCATATCGATTTGCATTGTTAATCCCTACTTAACTTGTTTATTTTTAGTTGACAGCTTATTTCACTAGTAGAAAATAGACCTTACGTTTGGATTATTAGTCCCGATTTGATTTTGAACCCGGACTAATGTGACCATTAGTCCCAGTTCGTGAGGAATGCTTTTAGTCCTGGTTTATTAGTAACCTCTACTCCCGGTTTGTGCTAAGAACCGGGACTAAATAGGCGGTGGCACGGTTTTGTCAGGCTGGGGCCCCTGCTAGTCCCAGTTGGTAATACAAACCGGGACTAGAGACATATATTTAGTCCCGATTTGTATCACCAACCGGGACTAAAAGTATCACTATAAATAGTGCTTCGTCTAGCCCGAACCCCAGCTCTCTATTTTCCCCTTTCTCTCCTCAATTTTCTTCCCTTCCTCGAGTTCATCATCCATTTCCCCCAGATTTGTCAAGATTTGAGGCACCCTATTCAATCCAAGTGTTCACAAAGGTTAGCAAGTTTGTGCTTTGATCTCTCATTGCTAAATGCTCCATAATTATATAGTGATTTGTGGGTTTTAGTTTGGGAGTAATTATGTGGGAGTTTATTTCATTTATATGCAATTTGGGCTCAAATTAACTTCTTAGTTTGCATATGTGTAGGTGTGGTTTACTTAGTGCCTTCCCATCTCCGTCCTAACCACCGTCGATCGCTCGCACCATCTCGTCACCGGCACGACCTTGGCGATCCTCTTGTTCTTATCCTTTTTATTCCAAAAAATCTTATTTTTGTATGATTTAGATAGTTTTCTTACCTGTATGATTTTGTTATACATAGTGCCATGGTGTTGATATCCGTCCCCGTCGGCCCTCGTCCGGTTTATGATTCAGATGTGGTATATTCTCTTTTATAACTATTTGTTACATTTCTCATTTATATGACAATTATGTCCATCAAGTTGAAATAGATACTTTTATCTAGGAGGTATGTGAAGTGGAAATTGCAACCGACCCTCTTGTCAACAAGTTAAATTTAGTTGAAAAAGAAAATGAGTATTTGAAAGAAAAATTGAAAAGAATTGAATAAGACAAGATGAAATTGGAGTTGTATGTTGCCGATGTCGTTGATGATCACAAGATCAAGATGGATGCAATGCGCTTGAAGATTAGAAGGATTAGAAAATATGCACTTAATAAAGAGGCTTGATATCACTATGATGTTGGATCAATTTTTACGTTAGTTGCGATCTTGATCGCATTTGTTGTTGCATTTAAATGCTTTAGCTAGAAACTCTTGTATGTTGTTTTATGAGAATAAGTGTGTATGAACCTTATGTGTGAACCTGTATTAATTTGGTCTTTTTAGTCTTGTGTAATGAAGATGAACTGGTAATGAATGTACGACGACCGACGCTCTCCCCAGTTCAGTAATGGCTTGTAGAGTTTTGTGCGTACGGCTGAGGCAAACCAGCGGGATGGTTTTATGTGTTGTCCATGTGCTGGCTGTAAGAATGATAAAACTTACTCTAAGTCAAGAGTCATTCACGTCCACCTGTTTACGTCCGGTTTCATGTCCGACTATAACTGTTGGACCAAGCACGGAGAAAGAGGGGTTCTAATGGAAGAGAATGAAGAAGAAGAGAATGATGATGGCTATTCTTCATTCCCTGAATGTGATGCTACTACAATGGGGGAAGAAGCTGAAGTAGAGGCACCAGATGAGCCCGTTGATGATCTTGGTCGGGCCATTGTTGATGCAAAGAGAAACTACACAGGTGAAAAGGAGAAGCTAAAGTTGCAGCGCATGTTAGAGGATCACAAGAAATTGTTGTATCCAAATTGCGAAGATGACAAGAAGAAGCTGGGTACCACACTGGAATTGCTGCAATGGAAGGCGGAGAATGGTGTATCTCACAAGGGTTTTGAAAAGTTGCTGAAATTGTTAAAGAAGATGCTTCCAAAGGACAACAAATTGCCCGACAGTACGTATGAAGCAAAGAAGGCTATCTGCCCTCTAGGATTAGAGGTGCAGAAGATACATGCATGCCCTAATGACTGCATCTTGTACCGCGGTGAGGAGTACGAGAATTTGAATGCATGCCCGGTATGATGTGTCGAGCGCTATAAGATCGGCCGCGATGACCCTGGTGACGATGTTGACGTCCAGCGTCCCAGGAAGAGGATTCCTGCCAAGGTGATGTGGTATACTCCTACAATACCACGGTTGAAACGTTTGTTCCAAAACAAAGAACATGCCAAGTTGATGTGATGGCACAAAGACGACCTTAAGAAAGACGGGAAGTTGAGAGTACCCGCAGAAATGGTCAAAGTGGAGAAAAATCGAGAGATAGCAGCCGGACTTTGCAAATGACCCAAGGAACTGTTGGTTTGGTTTAAGTGCAGATGGAATTAATCCTTTTGGGGAGAAGAGCAGCAATCATAACACCTGGCCCGTGACTCTATGTATCTATAACCTTCCTCATTGGTTGTGGATGAAACAGAAGTTCATTATGATGCCAGTGCTCATCCAAGTCCCCAAGCAACCGGCAAACATCATTGATGTGTACCTAAGGCCATTAGTTGAAGAACTTTTATAACTGTGGGATATCAAAGGTGTACATATGTGGGATGAGCACAAACAGCTGGAATTTGATCTACGAGCGTTGTTGTTTGGAACCATCAATGATTGGCCTGCTCTTAGTAATCTTTCAGCATAGTCAAACAAGGGATACCACACATGCACACATTGTTTAGATGTCACCGAAAGTACATGCTTGGATAAGTGTAAGAAGAATGTGTACCTACGACATCGTCGATTTCTTCCGATCAAGCATCTCTTAAGAAAAGAAGGCAAACATTTCAAAGGTGAGGCCGGAAGAAGCCTGGCCACCGTACTGGTGATCATATACTTCATATGGTCAAGGATTTTAAAGTAATTTTTGGAAAGGGTTGTGGCGGACAATCGGTTCCTAATGACGTTGAGGGACACACACCTATGTGGAAGAAGAAATCTATATTTTGGGACCTGCCTTAGTGGAAAGTCCTAGAGGTCCGCTCTGCAATAGACATGATGCACGTGACCAAGAATCTTTGCGTGAACTTGCTGGGCTTCTTGGGCGTGTATGGAAGACGAAAGATACACGGGAGGCACGGGAGTACCCGCAACGTATGCATGATAAAGACGACATGCATCCAAAGCAGTGTGAAGGTCCTGCAAGCTACGCTCTTACCAAAGAAGAGACTGAAACCTTCTTTGAATGCCTGCTCAGTATGAAGGCCCCATATTGCTACTCGTCGAATATAAAGGGAATAATAAATATGACAGAGAAAAAATTCCATAACCTAAGTTCTCGTGACCGCCACGTGATTATGACGCAATTGCTTCTGGTTTCATTGAGGGGGGCTTCTATCAAAAAATGTCCGATCAGGCATTGTGAATCTATGTGCATTCCTCAATGCAATCTCTCAGAAGGTAATCGATCCAGAAATCCTACCAAGGTTACATAATGATTTGGTACAATGTCTTGTCAGTTTCGAGTTGGTGTTCTCACCATCCTTATTCAATATCATGACGCACGTCCTAGTTTACCTAGTCGAATAGATTGCCATTCTGGGCCATATATTTCTACACAATATGTTCCCCTTCTAGAGGTTCATTGGAGTCTTAAAGAAATATGTTCACAACCATGCTAGGCCAAAAGGAAGCATCTCCAAGGGCCATGAAACAGAGGAGGTCATTGAGTTGTGTGTTGACTTTATTCCTGATATTAAGTTGATTGGTCTTCCTGAATCGCGACATGAGGGCAGACTGGGTGAAAAAGGCATGCTAGGAAAGGATTCAGTAATATGTACAAACGGGCATTCTTGGGCACAAGCATACTACACAGTTCTATAAAATTCCACCTTGATGGCTCCGTATATCGAGGAACATATGGATATTGTACGCTCCAAGAACCCGGAGCACTCTGATCCCTGGATCAAACGTACACACATGGCGTCATTCGGCAGTTTGTTGCAAAAACGTCTCATGCATGACCCTGAAGTTGGAGATGACCTGGACTTGCTGGCAAGTCACCATCTTTGACTATATCGACTTTCAAAGGGTACGAGATAAATGGAAATATATTTTACAGGATCGTCCAAGATAAAAAAAGCACTAACCCAAAAAGTATCAGGGTTTTGGAAGAATACTCATCTCTTACAAAGACATTTCATCTTTTTTTTAACTTATTTCAACTCCAGACTTTTTTTGTGCTCAATATGCATCATTCAAAGCCACATCATCAATTTTCAACCATTTGTCACCTCATTTGCTATTTTTCATGCATTTAATGATTTTTGAGCTAAACGACCCTAAATGGAAAAGCGCTACAAATTAACTCTGAAAGGGCTGAAACTTGGCATGATATCATCATTTCACCCACATAGCATGTGCTAAAAAGTTGAGAGGGTTAGGCAAAAACTGGATGCACTTCGTGTATAAATTAGACAATCTTTTTTAAAGTAGCAGGGTTTCGGACGAATACTCATCTCTTACAAAGGCATTTAATTTTTTGAATAACCTAAAAATTATAAAATTTAATATAATGATAAAAAACAGTAATACTAAACATCAGAAAAAATAATGACTAAAAATCTATTTTTAAAGTAAAGTTATTCACAAACTCGTGATTCACAGAAATTTCAAAAAAATACTATGTAAATTTGAAAATTACTAGCACTAACAGAAATTTTATTGGTTTTTACCTATACCAAAAAGATTCATTAAAAAACAATAAATATTCTAGCAGTTATTCCAAATCTAAAAATAGAAACTGTCCTCTCTAGAAAAACAAAACAAACCAAAAAAGAGAAAATAAACCTTTAGTTCCGGCTGGATCCACCAACCGGGACTAAAGGTCCCTTCCCGCGTGGATTTGGGCCGCCGAATATAGACCTTTAGTCCCGTTGGTGGCTACAACTGGGGCTAAAGGTGCCTGCCAGTGTGTCAGGCACCCACCTTTAGTCCCGGTTGAAACCATCAACCAGGACTAAAGACCCTTTATAAAGTGAGTATCGTTCTCCATTTTCTAAGTGAGCTATCGACATAATGATCATTTATTTTTTGCAATCCCCACTTTGTATACAAGAGAAATTGAATTGCTGCACTGTTCTTTAGATGGGCTCCCATTCCTGATAACTTCTTCTAGATTGGTGACCGTTGGGTGAAGTTGTTCCACTGTGAGAATTGAGCTTAAACTTGTAGTATAACTCTGCTGCAGTATCACTATATCAGCCCTTTTAAGATGATCTTTTTATGATTAAGCATTCCAGACCCTTGATCGATTAGAGTACTTTCTGTAGTAGAAAGTACGGTAATAAACATGAGAAAACAAGTATATATGCAACACTTGTGGTTAAAGTTTATATTAACTGTCTTAATGGTTCTTTACCCACTATGTTGAATCGGTGTGCTGTGTGCATAAGTATATATTCGGAATTACTAGTTGTGAATAAATATATTATATATAGTATGTATTGCTGAGTGTGCATAAGTATATATTCTGTATTGCTAGTTGTGAATAAATATATTGTATATATATAGTCTGTATTGCTGTGTGCATAGAATTTCTAGAACTGGTTATGAGCAAAAATTACAAATGTTAATTATTTTATCTGTATGTTGCCTGATCTGCTGCTCATGGGCAGATTCTTGTTATACCAAGATTGTCCTGATTATTCTAAGATTGTAGTTTATTTTTCTCTTGAAGCTAGGTTTCTTTTCAAGCATGTCTAACATCTACATGTCATTCTTGAGATAAATAATATAAGGATATTTTTTGTGTTACATGTGCCCGAACCTATAATCGTTATTATCCGTTGACCTTTTTTTAATTATACGTGGCTCGTTGTCTACAAGCTTATCTATGCATTAGTATTTGATGCTCTATCATGTTAGTTTCCTAGGTCCGCTTTCTGAGCCTTACCATCATTTTATTCTTGCAGGCGGCAATGGCAGGAGTGGCATATTGTGCAAAGGAAGAGGATGAGAAGAAACTTGTGCTTCTCATCCAATCTTTGTATAACTCTCTTGATGTGCGTTTGTGCACTTGTTGGATCTTTTTTCTTTGCACTTGTAGAAGTATTCTGTTGTGCACATGTAAAATTATTTTGATGTGCACTTGTTAGGCGTTGAACCTTGATGTGTAGAGGAGTCGGTGGATGATGTATTGTATTTCATTTGATGTGCTATTGAAATGAAATATATAGTTTATTTGTAATCTTTTATTTTGTTGTATTTGTCTTTTAATGGGTCTATCCTGAGATATGTGTGCTTTTGCAAAATAATGCATCAATCCAAACAAATCAAACATTTTCAACAGTAAAATAAGTATTGGGCCAGGCCCATGTAGGCTAGATTGGTGGACTTGGCTTTGAATTTATGATGATTTCATTTGGTCACTAGCAATGCCACGTCAGCTTCGTCACGTCAGATCCTACGTGTCTCACACAAATGAGTAATGACCAAACCAAAATATTGGTCGATAGAGACCTACGACCAAAATTTTAGGAAGGTCATGTTTGTTCATTCTTGACGGCCAACTATTGACGTTGTAAATTTGGTCAAAAAAGTCAATAAACAACAACAATGACGAATCAATGACCAATATAGGGAGTCATAATTGACCTTATTTCTTGTAGTGTTAGTACCGGTTCGTAGCTCCAACCGGGATCAAAGGTTCCTCCATATAAATCCCCGCGCCCATTTCGGGCCCAAACTCTCCCATTCGACCCCCTGACTCAAATGCCACCCTGCTCGACGCCGCCAGGCTGCCGAATCTCTCCTCGTCGTCGCCACCCCGAAGCCGGACGCTAGCGTTAACTCCACGCGTCCCTCCTACCCGCCGACAAGCCCCTGTTGCACCCGTTCCTCTCACGGCGAGCTCCGCCGGCCTCCTCCCCCTCTCTTTTTTCGATCGCCCCGGCCCCTCGCCGTGCCCGATCGAGCACGGCGGCGCCATGGCCGCCAACCTGCCCGAGCGCTGCGGTGGGGCGCCATGGCTATCATGTCTAATGCTTAGTTGCATGAATATTATGAAATACATTTTCAATAATTATCGTATAATTAGTTCAACATATGATTGTCTATGGGTATAATTTTCTATATCCATAAGACAAATTGTATATTACTTGCACATATATATTCCGGTTATGTACCAAAATTAGTGCATGAGTATCTCACATTCCTTGCTTAAGGTTTTACCTACCATGTGAATTTTCATGAAAGATAGAAACATAATTTAATTAATAATGACATTTAGAAAATAATGGTCAGATATGAAGGTTTAGGACCTTGTCAATTTCTACAAAGGCATAGTGTCACGGTATGACATTTAGAAAATAATGGTCAAATATGAAGGTTTTTACCTACCATTCGATCCCACCCTATTTCCCCTCACAAATTGTTGCCATAGCGTTAGGTAGTACGATGTTCATGTAGATGTTTTGAAATTGTTGCCATAGTGTTAGGTAGTGCAATATTCATAGTGTTAGGTAGTATGATGTTCATAGTGTTCGGTAGTATGATGTTCATAGTGTGATTGCTAGTGAGATTGATGAATTTTGTGATATGTTAGCAAGCAGTTTGTCTCAGTTTGGCACCTTTCTACTCTGATATGAACCTTGCTTCTTAACTAAATCAGGAATAGAAAACATAGGATATTGAGTTTGTTTGGTTACATGGCATGGAAAACAAATGGTTTTTTCCAAGAGGTTAGAGTGGATGCTAGATTCTATATGAAATTATGTTTATATATAGATGTTCAATTCTTTAGATATAGTGTTACGGTTGTTGTTTACGCATTTACAAACATGTTCCATGGATTAGAAGTGAAATTACCACATTAAAACAGGAAATGTCTGACGATGATTACTGAGAGTGTGAATATTGCGGCAACTATCGGGGTTTGTGCGACAGGCCTCACCTGTGAGACGACAGGTTCTTCAGCATCAAGCTTGACGAGACCTTTGAAGTTTCTATGGTACGCAACAATGACAAGTTTTTTTTCCTAATTAAGCATGACTTATGTTTCTTTGCTTCAACGTGTAATTTCTGTTTTATAGAATTCGACTAGTTCCTCTCTTGCCATGCAAGAAAATATGTGTTGGAGAGGCTCGGTTTCTAATACCACGAGAGTATGGAGACGAGGAGAGCTAACCTGAGGACTATACATGGTCACACATTTCTGATCAAAGTAATGAATGCAGTTTATAACACAGAAATAGGGTGCCCAAATTGGGAGGATCTTTGAAGGCATATGGATTTCAGGAGGGTATGGAAATAACTTTCGAACTTCGTCCTGAAGATAATATGCCAGGTAACATAGACATTTGAATGGATGTCGATATGCTTCCAGTTTTACCTCCATGTAAGTTTGTCAACCATGCATATTTGTCAAGTAATTTGCATTCTATATTTAAAAATAGTTGGTGTCCATCCACATACTAAATTGTTAAATTACAATTTATACCTTTCGTTTCTTCGAGTGAATTACGGAAATTAATTGACACGACACACTGCACGTATGGATGACATCTAACTTGGGAGAAGAAGGATGTTTTTATCTACTTTCTTGTTGGTGTCCTGGTTGGTAGGGAGAAATTCCCGTATAATTTGGGAACTGGCCCAAATTATACATTATACATGTCACTAGTGCATAGGTTGAGGGCGGATGACATTCGCCGAAATATCTTGGTAAGAGTTTTCTAATTAAGTATGCTCTATTATTGCATAAATTGTATTGATTACATTGCTAATTAGGTTATTATTATGTTCTTCAACAACAACTCCCTAATGATGTAGTGCCTCTGTTGATGCACCTCAAAGGTCATATGAAAATTAAAAGCCCACCGAGGGCTGAGTTCGATGCTCCATACTCGACTGACCGCAAATAAAAAAGGCTCCAAATTGAAGCATGGAGAGAAATAAATAAGGATCGCAAGCCACAAGTTGGAGACTGTTGGATCTCTGTGCTTCATCATGGAGACATAGGTGTTATTATGTTTTATGACATTATACCTAGGAGCAAGGACTAGGCACTACAAGGAATATGCTAGTACACGCCGCCATTTTTTCGTCGCTACATCATCACGGTTTTTCATTTACGACGATCGCACGACGAAAAACCAAGCGTCGAAAACGGAGCGTCAGAAATGAACAGCAACGACGTTTTGGTCAAAATCGTCGTAACTTGTTGGGACCCCGATCCTAAGCCATAGGAATCTAGCCTGTAACACATCGCATCCCTTTGTGGTCTCACGCACGGTTAACTACACGGCTGCAGCCTTACCTTAGCCAGGACCGTTTGCGTCTTTTGACTCACGTATGCGATAGTGTCGCTAGCAATCCAATGTCAAAGAACCCGGATCGACATGTCTAGTCATAAACCAAAGTGGCAGTTCCGCACAAGGACAGACATACATGACCCAACAAAGCAGGTGTCGGTCATCAACGAACGTAGACGAGTCGTAGCAAGCTACAAGGACTCCATTACGTCGCGTGACATTTCCCCAAAGGGGACAGACACAACAGCTAAGAAGGACACATGCCGGTCAACCAATGTGTCCGGAGCAGTAGCGAACTACCAAGGCTCGTTGGATCACAAAGGGGCATTTCCTTGTAAGGAGTGCTACTAAAGTTCACGACTAGGTATTCGAACCCCATACATATCAAGTAAGACACACGTACGCATGGCATACCGATATGTATAGATACATCGATGGCATCACAACATAACCATAACCATACAAGCTTTATTTAAGAGGCTCGGAAGAGCCACACACATAATATTACACAGTAAGGGTCTCACGACCCATAATAGCAGTCATACAATACAAGCCAGCGGAAGAGTTATAAACTGTCTGGGTACAGACAGGGCAACTAGTAGGCACGTGGCCTGACTATACTACAGAGCCGACGTAGGGCCAGATCGTAGCTGGGACACCAGCTACTCGTCGTCGTCGATGTCTATGAAGAACCCTCCATTAGGGTCATTAGCAACCTCTGCAACATTTATTAAGCAAACAAGAGTATGAAGGTACTCAGCAAGACTTTAGGAGATCTAACTACTCATGCAAGGTATCAAAGAGTATTGTGGGGTTTCATGCGGGAAGCCAACATTTGACTCGTGGCTAGACAACTTGCATTTTTTTTTAAAATTTGACAACTTGATTTCTCGCACACGAGTCCACTAACACCACAACAATACACTATCGTGGAATCATTCCGTCTCCATACGGAAATGCCGTCCACGACACTCACGCTTATCTTGACAATTTTATGAGTAGCCATTGAAGTTATCTATGAACAACATATGTCTCCAAGTAGTCCATATCCGCGGACGCGGCTATTCGAATAGATCATAACCCTGCAGGGGTGTACTTCGTCACACACGCTCCCGCCACTTATCGCCATGTGCACGTCATGCACCTCGGCAACCTTCAAGCGGAAGCCCAGCGAGGGAGTCGGCCACGACCGTTAACCACACTAGTACCTAGTCCAGGTTTATCGCCTATCTGAGAGTAACCCGTACGGAAGTCCGGCCGAGGTTTCCGCCACGGCCTCAAACGATGTGCGCAGGGTTCCCAAGCCCACCATCCGGGTGCCACTTGGTACACCGTGCCACTGCCTACCGCATCACGGTCCACCTCTCAGGTCAGCACCATGCACGGCCTCCAGCATTACTATAAACACCAGAAACTACTTGCAACTCCTGGACCGAGTACTACGCGATTAATAGGCCGAGCGGGGTCATATTTCAGGGCCCAGCATGTGGTAGTATCTAGTCTTGGATTACATACACGGAACTCAGTTCCTAAGGACGGTTCCAATGAAACAACCCGCCATGTACTCCTACACAGCCTTTCACCGGTACCTTTACCAAATGAAGTTCAACACACAACCTTTGCTCACCGAACACATTCCACATTTCTGTTCATCTCCCAGATGACAGACCATACACAACTCTAAGCATAGCATGCATAGCAGGATAAGGCACATCATAGCTCAAGCAACTACCATGTATGCTAGGTTGCAAGGTTCGGCTATTTACTGTGACAAGGTTAAGTCATGCAAAGGAAGTGGGTCCAACTATCATGGCAAAAGCAGTTGAAGCATTTGATCCTAATGCAATAAATAGGTGAAGGAGCAAGAACATAGGAGTTATCGGGATGATCAAAAGGGTTGCTTGCCTTGTTGCTCAGAGGAGGAACGATATCCGTCAGACGGATATTCGGTGGAATCCGGGGGTGCAGAGCCTACCGAAATGAATGGCAACATTCAATAACAATCATATGCACTCAAAATGATGCATGAGCATGGCATGAGAATGCAAGGTGATAAGTTATTATTTTCAGCATGTAATAGGTTTAGAGTTGATTTGAATCACATTCGAATAGCAATTCAAACGGGGTATTCTCGGATACCGGTTTAATTGATTCGACCTGATGCTCAGATCAACTTGATGTTAACATGCATGAAATGTCATGTTATGGTACTGATTTGTAATTAGGGCAGTGTGTGATCATTGCATATATAATGAAATTTGAATATTTTTGCAAATTCCATTTATAAAGTGATTAAAAGAATTGAATTATTCCTTATTTCAGAATTTAGGGTTCTGTAACTTTTTCAAACATAGTTGAAAATAGCATAATCAGAATCCTTGAATTTTTATGATACTTTTTCGTATATAAATTATTTTCATTGGAGTTATAGATTAATTTCTATGTTTTTTACAAATTTTAGCAATTTCCTGAATTAGTTTTAAACTGGAAATTCCATTTATTGCATCAGGCTGACGTCAGCAGGTCAGCCGACCTGTTCAGGTCAAACCTGACAGGGGGGCCCCACTGGTCAGCTTCTCTGGGACTAATCCCGCGCTGACCAGCCCTAACTGAGGTTTGACTTGGCCTTGGGCCCACTTGTCAGCGAGTGATTAAGTCACTAATCGGCTGGGTTAGCTTGCCACGTCGACCTCCACCGGCGGCGAGGTCGTCCTCGCCGGCGGGAAGCCTCCGGCGACCACCAGCATGGCGGAGGGGCTCGGGAACGGCGCACAGGGGGCCAAATGCTGCGCGGAGAGCACCAGAGGAACGACACGTCTCCCGCAGCTTCATTTCTGCGCCTAGCCGGGGCTGATCTGGCCGGAGATGACGCCGGCGACGAGCTTGGCGGCGGCCAAGGCTCGGGCGTCATCGGGGTCTTTGAATCAGAGGGATCTACGCTCGATTCTTAGCTGCTACGGCATCTACGCGTCGTCCTGGAGCTGTTGGTGCCCTCGGAAGGACGAGCTGGACATCGGAGGGCTACCGGCGACGAGCGGCAGCGGCGGTCCTCGTCGGGCTCCGGTGAAACTAGGGCTAGAGGAGGGGATCGACGGGGAAAACTTAGGGGAAACGACCGCATGCTCACAGGGAGTGCAGAGCAGAGCTTAGACGGCTCGGGGAAGGCCTGGGGGCGACGAATCGACGGGAAAGGTCCGGCGGCCGGAGGAGGAAGACGACGGCGTTGCGGGCGTTGCAGGGCTCGAGGAGGCTTCGGCTTCTGCAGAGACGACCAGGGCGACGAGGCGGAGCTAATGGCGTGCTTTGGGAGGGGATCCTATGGCCAGGGGCACGGGCAGCTCGAGCTCGAGCTCGGCTCTAATGGGGGCAGCAGGGAGAAGGAGGGGATCTGGGAGGAGGGGAAGAACCGAGGCGGGGAATGGATAGGGGAAGCTCTGGGGAGCTTATCCCCGTCGTCGCCAGCGCGAACCGGCGGCCAGGCAGGCACGCAGGTGCGTGGCCGCGCCGGAGGAGGCGGCGGCCACCTCCTGCTGCCTACTGGCGCGAGGGAGGGGACGATCGGGGAGATGGGCCGGGCCAGGCTTGGGCGACAGGTAAGTCTTTTTTTCATTTCCTCTGTTTTTGTTTTTCTGTTTTGCTAATTATTGTATTGCTAATTAATTCAGCTTCAAAACAAAAAGTAAAAACTATTTTAGACCTCCTGAAATATTTGTTACAATATCCCCACTCATTTCCAAGGTTTTCAACATTTTTGGAAAATTATAGTTTCTGATTTCAATTTTTAAATTTGAAACCAGTAGCTTTTGCATTTATTTAAAATTCTTAAAGTGTCAAGAAAATAGTTTTCTCCAATGCTCATTTACTTTCATGATTTATCAGAAAGTTTGAACATTTCTTGAGGCCATTTTGGGTTCATTGATTTTGAACTAGTTGAAATTTCCTTTAATTGAAATGGTGGCTAGGGTTTTGAGTTTTTCCTTTGCCACTTTGTTGTTTTTGTTGAAACTTCTTAGATGCAATTGCAAAGAAGACATGAGCACAATGCTATCTTGCTTAAGGGTTAGGGATGTGACATAACTTTACGACGATTCCTGGATTGTCGTAACCTTTACGACGATCCTAAATCATCGCTGACAATCAAACACAGTCCTACGTGGCAAAATTACGACGAAATCAAAACGTCATGGCTGAAATCAGCCCAACCCATTTCAATTGATCACATGGGCTCGTTTTATTTTTTTTGGGCTTTTCTTATTGGGCTTCTTTTGGGACTTGGCCTATTTTCAGCCACTTTAGTTTTTTTTCGAATTTTTTTATCATTCTAATTTGGGCTTGCCTTGGACTTTTCATGCCCAAATACATTTGATCCATTTTCAGTTTTGGGCTTTTTTCATTTTTGAATTCAACAACTTTTTTTCCAGAACTTGGTTTCACTTCTATTTGTTGGGCCTTTTTCAACAAATTATTTGTCCAATATTGAATGCAACACTATTTCATATTCAAATCAAGAAAACTCCAAGTCGAATTAAAATCATCCATCATATAACATCACATAATACATCTCCCAGGTTTACATAACACAATAACTCATCTGATTCACAGTTGACAATCAGATACCAATTTTCACAGCTCAAGGATCAACCCAGAAGAATCTCAAAAGATAATACAGAAATTAGCACTCGCTGTGAAGAAGTCATCCTGCTCTTGCTTCCCCACTCCTAGTTTTGCATCCCTGATACCAGCTTTTATGGGCTCTAGTATACCTGCATCCAAACAAAGTAATGTATTGTTGAGGCACAGGAACTAGATGGCAATGCTAAATTGTAAATCGTCTTTCGAAGAACAAAATATCATCTCAGGTGAAACTGTAGTTTAAGTTTAAACAAAATATGAGGCAGAAATAAAAGAAAATGTTCACATGTTCAGTAATATGAAGTAACAAATATACTCTCGTTACCAATGTTGGCGAGAAAACTGCTGCAGATTAATCTTCTCTGGGTTCTTTTAGAGTAGAATAAAGCTACAGTATGTGTTGTGAGCCTGTGATGGTGGCAGCATACTTATGTACTTCGGAGCATTAAAAAAGACAGAGACACTCTGACTGGAACTTGCTTTACATTACCACCACCGCACGAGATCGCAACTCACCACCGAACTGGACTATAGGACATGCATGAACTATAGAGTATGCGTACACAACAGCACTACACCAATTAATTTGTAAGCATTGTCTGCTATTGGATCGATAGCCACTATTAACAAGTCAAAATCCCTCCCAGCATAAGTATATAACACGAACCATTACCAAACCGTGTAGCATGCAGTGATAAAAAAGGCCCAACACAGAGTTGCAAGAGACCAAAATCATCCACATGATATATCAGTCGTCGTTCATTCACAAAAGAAAAAATTGAGATTACGGCAGGCACCATCACCACAGCCCCAAACCCAACCCAAGAAATTTCCATGGCACGATGGCCAGTATACAATTACCACAGCTCGATGGCTGTGGACGAGAGTAAGCATGCATAGGAAAGGAAGCGAGTGGCTCACCTAGGCCGTAGTCAGAGAAGAAGTATTCACCGGAGGCGTCGGAGGAGGAAGGGGGCTCCAAGGAGAGCAGGAGTGATTTTGCACCAGCTCCCAACTCCGATACGGCCTAGCAAATAATAGAAATTGTTGAGCTACATTTGATCAGGTAGCATAGCAAAATAAAAGAAGTGCACATTTTTAAGCTAGGATAGCAAACAACTGACAACCAAACATAGAGCAAGACTGCAATACTTGTTGTTTCTGACAAAACAGAAAGACATTTAAACAGAGAAGAGATGTAGCAGGGAGCCATCACATGCATATATAATATATACTCCCTCCATCGCATAATGTAAGACGTTTTTTGACACTACACTAGTATCAAAAACATCTTACATTATGGGATGGAGGGCGTAGGGGATAAATAAATGAGCTAAGAGTCAACATATAACTTGGTAGCAAGTGATTTGGTGCGCTCTCTAAGTAAAGAGCATGAAACTAAGAGAGGACACCAAACTTGTGAGCAATCTTATCCATAAAAATATAAGATCCAACTACTGGCGCCAACACGTCAGCCAACTACCAGCGCCAACACAACCAAGAAACGTGAAATAATATCAAATCGCTTCCATGTGAAAGAAAAGGGACCGATCTATGCATTGCCGATCGATCTATGCATTGTCGATCGATCTCTGCACCTTAAGAATTATTATCATCCTACAGAATCATATCCCTTTGTTCCGCCAAAACTAGAGCAATCACGAACTATATTATATGCAAACAAAGAATAAACAATCAAATAGCCAGATCTTCTAGTTACCAGTAGACTGATATGCACATATCGTTAGGTACTCTCACAGTTTATAAATTTGTGCATTATTCCAGAATATATCACCTCTACTCCGAGCAGAATACAATATGATTGCTGGCATCCATCCACAATCCCCTTGATGACCTATGAAAGTACAAAACAAAGTTACAGTCAAAGACAGATAGATATCATCCTCCATGGGCAGAAGATAGATAAAATGAGCAAGAGCAAGAACTACTGTGTTAAATTTAGCATTACCAAGCCAATTTTGAGGGAAAATGGTGTAATAATGCTAGTAGGCAGTAGTACATGAATTAGTATTACTGCAGTATTACTGCAGAATTTCCTTTGTTAGCAATAACTAACCTTTTTAATGATCTTCAGTCAAGCTGTGTATGTATAATACTTCTGTAGCCTTCCTTCTGTAGACACACAGTAAAAGTAAGAGCTTAGTTTTGGCGAGATGATTGGCGACCAGTTGAAACTAATCAGAATCAACTAGGAACAATGTTGCGAAGATTTTTAAAGCACGATTTGGGTTTTGAGTTTTGACTCCTAATTAAAGAACATACTGTGTATTTTGTTTCTGGCTTTCCCCAGCCACTCATGTCAGGGCGTTACCTTCCAAGTGTATGTGCGCCGGACAATGCAACAATTTCCTGCACAAACACCTCAAGTTATCAATAACACAAGCGAGCAGACATGATTTTTTTATAAATTCCTCTGCATCATCCCACACCTTGTCATCAAGGCCCATCCTATAGAATACATCCCTAAGGTGTTCAGCAGGTATGCGTGGACCAACGTCTGCATAACATTCATAGTTGAAATCAGCCAATTTATTCACCTTGATAAGTACTCTCTCAAATTATGAATTCAGACATTTAAACGCACAAGAAGACATCGCTGTTAAAATGATGAATTTGTCAGAAGCACTAACCAGGAAGCCTCCCCTCAGGTGGACACTGCTCCGGTGTTGTGATATCTACCCGCCCATACTTCATGGGAAGTTTTGGGCCATCGGCTTCCTGGAATGAGATTGACAAAACAAATTAGCACATTCATATAACCTGCTGGTCATCTGTCAGAATGACCAAGAAGATAATTCAGCAGAGAAAAGGCAGAAACCTCAATTTCTGTAGCACTCGCCAACTGGAACAAATCCGCATAAGTGATACCTGGGTATTTGTCCTTGATTGGTTGAATAAGCTTTAAAGCATTAGTAAGACCTGGCAACAAGACATCCAAGTATGTTAGCTAGTACTCTACAGCCTACACACTTGCGAGGGTACAAGGTTTGAGGCTCATAATTAGTCTGACAAAATACCAGCATTGGCTCCATGACTCAACTCGGGATCAAATCTTAAGCTTCCGTCGGCTCCACCTCTCTGTGGCCACTCCTCGATATTTTTGTCATAAGTACCTGAATCATGCCATCCCAAACGGACCTGGAACATAACAGAAAGTTTTAACACCTGCATATGATGTGTGACGACATGTATATATGATGATCGGAATTTTTAGGTTTGTGTCCTAGAATTGACGATATCCTCCGTTCACTCATTTTTTTCTTTTGCAAGAAGAGACTTGTTTCATATCATTTGATGCATCACAATTATGCCTGTACATGAGCTCATCTTCATCAGGTATCAATCAATGGCATTGCACCCTTCACTCGTGTAAGTCAGTAAGTGTTAGGGAGCCTCTCCTCGATTCCTACTGGGATGTTGTTTGCAGTCTCAGTGGGCTCAGCAAAATTAGTAAATTACTCCGAGGAGGCAGTGGGCACGACATCGAGGAAAATGAGGTTAGCCAGTGTTTTTCGTGGCCTTCACACATTAATTAGTTGTTTTTACTAAAGAGAAAACAGGCTGCGCTTGGACGCACACGAGACATTGCTTGGTGGCGACAACGGCCAATTGATCCAAGGCGAGCACACTAATCCATGATTCCGAGCATTGACCATGTGGCCATTAGCTATGTGAACCACTCATCTCAACTCCTTTTGATAGCAGCTTCGATGATGCCAAGATTCCAAGAAGCAAAACACACACAGGCCAACCTCGTGCTCCATCCAAAAGACACTGGCACGGGTGGCTGCGGCGTGGTGCACCAACTGTTTTCATCGTCGTCACCCGTCCGTTGGATCAATGCGAGGCGGCAGCCGGAGACCATCACAATGCCCAGTCTCACCGGCAGCAGCGGACGAGCGTGTCACTGCTTTTGCGCTCATAAAACGGCAAGTGAAGAGAACTTTGGAGCGGTACAGATGAAATTTTTGATGCGGTCAAGCTTTATTCAGTTTGTTAGCAGGAAAGGAATACGATGATGGATTTGCAACCTGGAGGTAGTGCTGAAAGCATGTATATGTAGAGAGAGAGAGCGAGGAGGTACCAGGATGGGGTGGCAGTAGGTGGTTTTGAGGATCTCCTTGATGTCCTCCCGCGCGCTCTTGAGCTGTGCGGCATCCGACGCCGCCATGCATCGGAGCACCCGCAGCCGCGGCACCACCCCGGCGGCGCCACCGCACGCTCTCCTCGCAGCCTTCCTTGCGCAGTTGAATAGAACCAGGTAAGGAAGCAGCTCGGTATGGGTAGGGTCCAATCGAACCGGATGTGCATGAAGAGAACCGACCTGTGAGAAGCGCGATGGCGACGGGCAGAGGCGGAGACCCACGGAGGCGACGGCGACGGACGAAGCGGAGGGGCAGGCGGGAGGAGCTGGCGGCGGCAGGAGCTGACCTCTATCTGGCCACAGGATCTGACCCCGTTTTTCTTCGGGGCGATGCCCTCCTCGGCGCCAATGCCGATCGTCTCGAGGGCGCAGTGGCCATCATGCCACCGACGTCGTTGCCCTCCTGGGCGACGGCCTCCACACGGGCGGCGCAATCACTCTACGGGGTACTCCTCTCCGCGTCGCCGTCGCGGCCGCCCCGGGTCAGATCACGGCGGCGGCTAGGGTTGGGCGATCCGTATCGGGTGGGAGGGAAGCAGATGGGAGAGGGAATGAAGGGGCGGAGGGGCGGCGGCAGACGGACCTGTCGATCTAGATCGGGGGAGAGAGGGAGGCGGCGGCTAGGGTTCGCGTAGACAGAGGAAGAGGAGGGCACGATGGGTTGGATGAGGTTTGCTGCGGGTGGATGGATGGATGGATGGGTGGATGGATGGATGGATGGATGGATGTGTGGATGTTTGCCATGTCAGCGATCCATGTCAAAACTCATTCCACCAATCACACTTAAGCTTGTACAATTTTTTCTTTTTCTTTTGTTTTTCTTATATTTTTCATCCTCTTATTCAGGGTAAACATATAGTTTGTCATAATTAACCAATATTATGCATATGTGTCTACTTTGGGATGACAAACAATGTGATTTGGGATATTTTCGATTTCTTATAATTTTTGTGAAAACAGTTTGTCAGAATTCAACTTTTTGTGAAGAACCTACCAAATCTTTCTTATAAATTTGAACCGCACCATTTTTCAAAAATATTAGACCATAATTTATGCGCAATTGGCCAAATGGTTACATGTCAAAAGTGAGTTTTCATTTTCTTTCGGAAAAAAAATTCATTTTTCATTTTTCGGGTGCCGAAAAATGATTAATCTTATGGTCAAATTAATGGCATAGTTTGTTCAAATGATGTGATATTCTTTGGATGGAAAATTCATTTTTCATTTTCTCTGGACACAAATTTTATTTTCCATTTTTGGAGTATCCAAAATGAGTTTTTTTGTAAAGGACCTACCATATATTTGTTGCAAAATTGGACCAACCCAATTTTCTAAAATACTAGGCCACATTTAGTATATTTTGAACAAAATAGGAAAATGAATATTGCTGAATTATTTTTGAACCATGGAAGGAAGGGTTTTCATATATTTGAGGAATATATGACCCAAAGTATTTATGAGAATTTTTTGAGATTTTCTCAAATGATAGAATAGTAGGTTGCTTCACAAACTAGGGTGAGGTGGGATGGACTGGACCCACGAGTGACATGTCAACATAGTTAGAACATGTTACGACATTTTTATAATCGTCGTAAAAGTTATGACGATCTCATCTTATGCGGTTACGACATTTTTGACTCACATCGTCGTAATTTATATGTAGATTTGATCCCCTCAAGGTTTACGACAATCTCGGATGAAATCGTCATAGATTTATGACGAATTCATCAACGACATCTTAAAAAACGTCATGTATGAGCATATTTCTTGTAGTGAGGTCTTATGAGAGACAAGTTTTTCTTGTTTATATTAACTTGGCATGATCGATTAGGATGCATGATGACTATTATGATGTTTTTCTGCTTTATGAGATTTTAACTTGGTATATGATTAAGATGATGATGAGTTGTTAGATGAGTACGTAAGGTGATGATGAGTTATATGACATAATATTTGATTAAAGTGGATGGATGCTCGTGATCGATATATGAAACCCCTAAACCCCTCCTTTCAGAAAAAAATAAACACCCAACGTAAGGCTGCATTTTAGTCCCGGTTGGTTTGGTGCACCCAATCAGCCACATGGAAGGGTATTAGTCCCGGTTCATGGCAAACCGGGACTAAAGGGGGGGGGTCTTTAGTCCCAAGTTAACAGTCCCGGTTGGTGAACCGGGACTATAGTCCCTTACCAACCGGGACTATAGCCCCGTTTTCTACTAGTGTTTCCTTTCTTCGAGTGAAACACGGAAGATAGTAGACATGACACACTACACTTATGGATCATATCTAACTTGGGAGGAGAAGGATTCTCTTGTCACCTTTGTTAATGGTTGCCTGTCTACTAGGGACAACATGCATTATCGAACTGGCCCAAATTATACATTATACACATGCCACTAGTGCATAGGTTGAGGGCTGATGACATTCGCGCAAATATCTTGGTAAGAGTTGCTAACTATACTGTTATTACATAAATTACATTGCCAATTATGCTAATATTATGTAAATTGCATTGCTAACGAGGCTACTATTATGTTTTTAATAGAAACCGTGAAATGATGTGCCTTCGTTGATGCATGGTGAAGGTGAGATAGAAATTACAAGTCGTACATGCGCCCCGTTCGTTTTTAAATACTCGACTAAGCGCAAACCACGAGGAAAACTCCAAATTGAAGCACGAAGAGAAATAGTGAAAAATCGCAAGTCACAAGTTGTAGAACGTTGGATATCTTTACTTCATCAATGATACTTAAATGTTTTTCTGTTTTATGATATTTTACCTAGGAGAGAGGACTAGGTCCTATGAGAGAGTAGTTTTTCTGTTTTATATGATATATATTAACTTGGCATGATTAATTAGGATGATGATTATTATGGTGTTTTTCTGTTTTATGACATTTTATCTTGGTATGATTAAAATGATGATGAGTTGTTAGATGATTAAGAGGATGATGAGTTCTTAGATGATCAAGATGATGATGAGTTGTCAGATGATTAAGAGGATAATAAGTAATATGATAGATATTAGATTAAAGTGGATGGATGCGAGTGACCAAGTTGAATTGGAGGAAAGTATGATGTTATAATTCGCAACACCATATTTTTCCTCTAACCCAACTTGATTACTTGCACCCATCTACTTCAATCCAAATGTTGTTTTTACACAATTATTATTGTTGTTGTATATTAATATGTATAACCACGTGTAAATACAATATAAATATAAAAAAGAAATATGCGCGATTAGTAGTGACGCGGGTTAAAAAAAGCACGCTACTGCTAACTCAACTATCAGTAGCGTTGGGCAACCGGCGGTACTGCTAAGAGTTAGCTATAGCGCTGGGCAACTGACGGTACTGCTAAAAGTTAGGTGTAACACCGTAGCAGTAGTGTGGCTGCCCGCGCTATTACTAGGCTCTTGACCCACGCTGTTCATAGGGTTTTTCCTAGTAGTGCATTGTGATGTGGTTGCAACCTTGGCCCACAGCAATTGGTGATCTCACATGCATGACCAGGCACCACCTGTGTATATGGAAAACTTGGAAGAGGGCTGACTAGTTTAGTTATCCTTTTGCAGTTTACGATATGATTTAATTTGAAATGGCTAAACATGTCATGGTTATATTCGTTTGTTTCAAGTTGTTCCTAGTTCTTCTACAAGTCTTCATTTTAAGCTAAAGTAGGGACATGTGGTCTCATGCAGGAGGAAATAATTTTGGTAACTAGTTGAAATACTTCATGACTGTATATCAAACTATATTTAGTGCATTTGCAAAACCCTTTAAATAAATGACTTCTTGTAATTTGAACAAATAGACAACTCCATGGCTATATAATTCGAGGGCTTTTCATTTATGCCTTAAGAAGTTTTTTGTCTAGGTCTCGAAATGAAAACATTCTTTGATTTTTTTTTTTTTTTTTGCAATTTCGTGGCTGTAGGTGAAGCGGAAAATTATTTTCCCAGTTCCAGATGGAATTTCCATTGAATATTTGTTTACATAGGCACTGCATACAATGTTATTTTTGCTTTTAGGGTCTAGGCTGCCTCTGATTCAAGATATGTGTCGATGTACTACAACCATCATGACACTTATTTTGGAATGGAAGGGTTTTTCCAGTGAAGAAATATCGAATGTCCTCTGTAGAAACCCACCATTATAAGACAAAGGGCTCTTTATTAAAGTCTGACAAGATACACCAGTGCGATGTACAAAATTCTTGTCGAGACATTGACAACATATGCAAAAAAATTATTACAGCGAGCCGAACAAATTGTCTTACGGAAAATAAAAAACATAATATTGTAATCCCGTGTTTAGAGCCACCAGTTTCATGTGTATCCACCGTGTTTGTTTGTATCGTAAAGTGTTTGCTTCATTTATTCACAGAGAAAAATGCTTCTTTTACTTCAGCTACTTCACGGTAAACATCATGCATTGTTGGGCGATCTTTTGGCGATTCCGCGGAGCATAGCAAGCCGAGTTTAAGGAGCCGGTGAGCGCAACTATCCTTCAGTGTAAATACGTTGTATTCTTGGAAGTTTGGGATATGACCGACATGCCGATCTCTCATTTTTGATATAAGGCTGGGGTGAAGAATATCTTCGGTTTGTGAAATTGATGCATCTACGTACTTGTGGAGCGTGAAACCATCAGTGAAATCCTCATGGGTAGGTCGTTTCCATGTTAGCATTTCCAAAAGGACGATACCATAACTATAGACATCGCCTTTGGTTGAGATTTCATTGCCCATGCCATACTCTGCAACAATGTTTTGTAACAAAAATCCATCAAAGGAGCATAAAGATGAAAGATGCTAGCATTGCCTAGTATAAATAATGCTAGCAAACAAGTAATTAATATAATTTATGGTGCCGAAGAACTCACCAGGTGGTATGTACCCAATAGACCCCCTTGGTCCAACTTTGCTTGTTGTGCCGCTCTGCCCTCCAGACAAACATCCATGCATTAGCCTTGCTAGACCAAAGTCGCAGACGCGCGCGGTATCGTCGTCATCAAACAATATATTGCTTGGCTTCAGATCGCAGTGAACAACCGGCGGGATGCACTGGTTATGGAGGTATTCAACAGCAGAAGCAATGTCAACTGATATGCATATTACTGCCCCAAAACTCAGATCACCACACTGGTTATGAAGTCGGTTTTCAAGGTTGCCGTTGGCCATATACTCAAAGACTAGAGCTTTGAAGTCATTTCCCGCCGAGTCATTAGTTGAGCATGCAGTTATCACCTTCACAAGATTCCGGTGGCGGATGTGTTGTAATGCTTTGCATTCAGCACTGAAGCTCTTTAATGAACCATGTTGATTGAGCTTGAAGACTTTCACTGCAACCACGCCATCTTGTGCGCCAAACCATCCTTTGTAGACTATGCCGAATTGTCCAGAGCCAACTACATTGTCTACAGAAAAACTATTGGTTGCTTTATTGACATCTCTGTATGTTATCCTTTTCAGCTCCATGTATGAATGGACAGTGTTCTCATTGGATTTGTACCCCCTCTTAGACCAGAAAATGAACACCCCCAAGATCAAAGCTAGTGCAGCAAGAGCTGATAGAGCTATCAACACTGGAATGACAAACTTGTGTTTTTTCATAGATGCCGAAGCAATGCATCTAGGAAGCTCTCGTACCGCAACATTTGCACAAAGGTGTGGATTTCCTTGGACAAAAATACCACTTGTGTTAGAAAACACTCCACTAGTGGGAATTGGTCCTTCCAAGTCATTGAAGGACACATTCAAATACTGCAACGAGGTGAAGGTCTCGAGGAAGTCCGGTATTGTACCAGATAGATTGTTGTGGGAGAAATCCAACACTTGGATGCCTTTGAGGCTTGCTAGTGATTGTGGAATGCTTCCTTGCAGGAGGTTCCCTTCTAAACGAAGCGATTCCAACCGAACACACTCGCCAAGTGTGGACGGGATTCTGCCAGTAAGATTGTTGTGGGAGATGTTCAAGGAACCAAGGTTTATCAAGCTACCCATCTCTAGTGGGATGGACATCGCGAGTTGATTGTGTGATAAATCAAGTAGCCAGCTCAGTTGGTTCAAGCTGCCAAAGACGTGTCCGCTTATGCTTCCACCAACAGTATTATATGAAAGGTTTAATGCAACCAAGTTGCGGCAGCTGGCTAGACTTTCAGGTATGCTTCCACTCAATAGATTTTCTTGCAAATAAAGTTCTTCCAGTTGATGTAGATCCCCAATGGAAGGAGGTATCTCTCCTGAAAATTTGTTCTTTGACAGGCTAAGCATGACCAAATCTCGTAGCTGACCAAGGGTGAATGGTATAGGCCCCATGAAAAGATTAGTATCAAGATAGAGCATGGAAAGACTTGAAAGGTTTCCAATCTCCAAGGGGATGGTGCCAGAGATGTTGTTTGACCGAAGGGTTAAAGCGGTCAAGCTTTTGGGGAGATTTGCTATGGAATTTTCTGGGAAATTCCCTTTCAAGTTGTTTTGACCTACATTAAGTTTCAGCAGTTGGGTACAATTCGCCAAAGAGGAGAAGAATTCCCAGTCTCCAGCCTCTAGATAATTTGAGTACAACATTACGTACTCCAAATTTTTCATGGAGCCGAAAGAAGGAACCACACCGGTCAAAGAGTTGTTGCCCATATGGATATACATCATGCCAGAGACATTTTGTAATGAGGCAGGGATGTCACCCTCAAAATGATTATTGGCCATGCTCAGTGTTTGGAGGTTAGGAAGTTTGTTACCCATATCAGAAGGCAGCGTTCCTCCAAGATTGTTGCTGGCTAGCGTTAGATAATTCAACGAAGACAGATTGTAGATGGATGGTGGCACATTTTCTGACAGACTGTTATACGAGAGACCAAGGCTTTGTAGGCCGGCAAGTTTACCGAAATCTGGAACGGATCCTTGCAACTGGTTGTGCGAGAGGTCGAGCGAGGCAAGAGACGAGAGGTTTGCTACCGACGGTGGCACGACTCCGGAAAGACTGTTTTGGGAGAGATCTAGGTAGGTGAGTTTTGAAGGGAACATGATGAAAGGTGGAATTGCACCGGAAAGATTGTTGTGCCAAAGGTGTATCTCCGTGATGGTTGAGCTGTTGAAAAGGGACGCGGGGATCGCCCCTACAATGCTGTTGTTGTCCAGAGAAAGGTAGCGAAGCGAGGAACTATTCGCCAGCAACTGTGGGATTTCTCCGTCAAGAAGATTGTCGGAGAGACTGATGTACTCTAGAGCCGGCGAGCCCCCGAGCAGTGCCGGAATCTCACCGGAAAGCCCGTTGCCGCCCAGGTCTAGCGAAGAAAGGTTGCGAAGCGCGCCGAGGGTGAACGGGATGGTGCCGTTGAGCGCGTTGAAGCTGAGGTTGAGGTACCGGAGTCTGGAGAGCCGGCCGAGCTCGGGCGGGATATGACCGGAGAGCCGGTTGTTGGGCAGGTGGATCCTTACCAGAGAAGTGAGGCTGGAGATGCAGGGAGGGATCTCACCGGCGAGCCCTTCGGCCTCCATGTCCAAGGCCACCACGAGGGGTGTCTGCCTTGGCCTCCTGGCGCATGAGACGCCATGCCAGGTGCAGAAATCAGGCGAGGTGGTGTGGTTCCATGTGATCATGGCTCGGGTGGTGCCGTGGAGGCGGTGCTTGATGCAGAGCAGAGCCTCTCTGCTCGTGTCTGTGCTGCTATCAGCTGGAGCTGCTGCACATGAGAATGGGTACAAAGCTGATGACACGAGAAGGAGTATGGCTAAGAAGAGAGGAGAAACCACCATGTTGTTGGTATGCACGTACGTACGTGGTGGACATGCATGCATGAATGAATTTCCAACTGTCCTGCTGCCTTTGATACTCACGGGCTGCTTTAATAGAGTGGAGAGCGAACTAATTAATGGCGGCCTTTCAAGTTGAGATACTTTGAAATCTCTTTCATCCACCATTGTTGAACCTGTGCGTTCTCTTTCATCCACTCGTTTTCTTGTGCAGGAAAGTGGGCGTCTGTCATGCATGGAGCCTTGGTCAAAGTCTTCACCGCATTTTTAGATCGTAATCTCCCGGAATCGAGTGCGCGCGCCACTTGAGTCCACTGCTATTAATTAGACCGCGTTGAGACGCACACTATGCTTGACTTGAGCGACTGTGCATGCCTCTGGATTCTTCCACCTTTGTTGTCGGCAAGACGATACCATATGCAAGCGAGTCTTCAAAGTTGGCCGCCTGCTGGGTACTTCCTCCGTCCCGTAATAAGTGTAGTTTTTTCTTTTCTGTCAATTAAACTAGTTAAATTTTGACTAGCTTTATTGAAAAAGGTGCTAGCATTTATGATATCAAATTAGTATCAATAGATTTATCTTTACATGAAGTTTCCAAATATATCATTTTCATGTCATATATGTTGCTACTATTTTTTTTATAAAGTTGGTCAAATTTTAAAAAGTTTAACTAAGTATAAATCTACATATACACTTATTTATGGACGGAGGGAGTAGTCGTCTTGTCTCCACTCTCAGGCCTTGTTTGGTACTAGGGTTTTTGAGGGGATTGGTGAGGATAATCCCCCAAGGGATTGGGTGAAACCCCAACCTTCACCCAATCCCTTTAAATCCCCATTTATTCCCAATACACTAGGTAGGGGTAGTGTATTGGGTATTGAGAAAAATACACTATAATTTGGGGATTTGAGGGGAAATGTGGGGATGAAACATGTCAAATACACTAGAACCAAATGGTGTTATGGGATATGTGGGGATTGAGGGGTTTGACCGGGATAATCCCTGCAAATTCCCTAAAATACACTAGTACCAAACAATGCCTCAGTCATCTCGAGCGTGTCTACGTCTATGCCATTGCCAATAGTCATCGACTTGTCCACTTCCAGTCAAGTAGTAGAGCGTGTCTCCATCCATGCAGGGGCGTACCCAGGTAGAGCTACCAGGATCACTGGACACCGGGTAAAAAATTATGTATTTGATATTCATGTATGTGTAGTGTGTGACACCTCTATATTGAAGCAAATGATGTATATTATTTATGTGAGGACACCGGCTCAATTTCTTTCTAAGTCCGCCCCTGCATCCATGCCTAGTAAGTTGCCAGTACATGCACACAGCCATATATTTATTAAGGTCAGAGTAAAACATTAATTAAGTTCATCTCGAACAAACTAACAAGCAATTAAAAGAGCACAAAGTAGAGCTCGAAACAACTAGGCACTGACCATATCATCACTTAGTCACATACTCCCTATGTCTCATAATATAAGATGGTATTACAGCCGATATGTGAGTACTACCGGCACATATTTGTGCCTTGAGGGAGGAGGAATCTCTCTCAAACTAGTTACCCATCATATTCGCCTTGCTAGTTAATATAAGGTGGTGATTCAAAGGTACATGTGTCGTTTGTTACACCAATGCTGCAACGGACACGCTTGAAACAAATGATGAATACTTTCCTGCCAGTTACAATGACAACATTTTGTGCTTCCATGTCATGGACGTTTGGCTCAGCTGTCTTTGGATAAAATTACACCTTTGTGTAAGAGCTTCATAAAGATCTTTATTTTCAAGTGAAGTTTTAATTTCCGAATTTATTTATTTCAAAAGGACGGACATGTGTTAATCGATCTAACGATAGAACCATCAGACATTCTTAACTTCCACTGAAATGGGTCACCATAAACTGATAGGTTGACTCGTGTTAATCAATTTAACGATGTAACCACAAGAGATTGTTAAGTTCCACTGAAATGAGTCATCATCAACTTATAGGTTGACCGTCATCAACCTCTTGACGTAGCGAATCCACTTCGTCAACCCATTCAAAGAACGAACACCAAAACTGAATAGTCAACGGTGTCATCCCTAACACCCGCCTCTTGGTCTATTGAATGCCTAGGTTGTGCTCAGCAATGAGTGTAGAAACACCGGGTATGTTAGCGGGCTTCCAAGCGAATGTGTCCCAATTGGTCCAAAGGAACTGTAGGAGGACGACCTCCTCTTCCCAGCATAGGTCTCCTATGCTGATCGTCGTGTTTGTCGGGTCTCCTGGCGTCACTTGGAATTTCTTTGTCTCTTTGACCAGTTGGAAAGCCTGTTCGGACTTGGTCTTGCAGGACAGAGTTGTGATGGATGGGTCGAAGGACCTCTTGATCTCCTTGAGTTTCGCGGAGTCTAGTGTGGTCTCTGTGAGCTCTATGTTGTTGACCTTCACTTCGAGTGCCCTCTCGGCACTACCATGCACGGTAATGATGCCATTTGGTCTTGGCATCTACAGGTGTAGATACACTTATGAGGGTAGCAGCATGAACCTGAAATAAGGCGGTCTGCCGAGGATAGCGATGTAGCCCGTGCGGAATGACGTAACCTCAAACCACAATGTCTCTGAGCGGAAGTTATCCTCGTATCCCAAGATCACTTCCAGGTAGATTAGTCCTAGGGGTTGCACCTTCGTGCCTAGCACAAACCCGCGAAATCCGGTGGCGGTGGGCATGGAGCTCGAGAGGGATCTGGAGATTCCATCTTTGATATGATGTTGGGGAAGATGATGTTGACCCCGCTGTCAGCCTCCATAAGGGCTCGCGGGAGGCAGAACTTGCCAATGATCAGTCCAAGCACCAATGACAATTTCCCTAGATGTGGGATGCAGGCCAGGTGATTGACGCGTTCAAAGGTGATGGGGGAGTTAGACCACTCTAGGTATTTCATGCGAGCCTATGTAGTTGCATACACTGCACGTCGTTCAAGATTTTGTGTTGATGAGGATCATATGCACTCCTTGCAATCAGGCGGGCTGGTGGGTTGACGAAGATCCAACCACTTTGGGGTTGTCTAGGGTCGGCGTTGCCTCCCGTGTCAAGGGAGATGGAGGGACACAGAGGAACATAGTGTCCCCATGTTGGTTGAAGTGGAATTCAAGGTTTCCTAAGTGCATAGTGCTGATAGGATAGGGTGGCGTGCCACCATAGAGCGGCCCACTCCCATCGGCGACGAACTTGAAGGAGCCGAAGAAGAAAGTTTGGTCTGGCATGAAGTCACCTGGCATGATAAGATATCCAATCTGGGATAAGCTTGCATTTGACACAGCCCCTGATTGGCACGCCAACTAAAGGTGCAGAAAATGCAAGTGCCCTCGGTAGGGTGGAAAGCATCGCCGGAAGTAACATGTGAGAGTTCACAAAGGGGTTTTAGCCAGGTTCGCGCCCTCAGTCGTGCTTTGTGTTAGATTGATGTGGGAGCACCTCGTGCGAGGGTGTTACGAGTGAAGGATGATGAATACTAGCTAAGTCTATGTATAATTGAACAGATGCCTCGAACTACCCCTAGAATGGCCTTGTAAGGGGATGAGAGCTAGGGTTTACAGGGTTCCTAACGGACCTTCCCGCAAGGGCATCTTGGCTTGTACAACGAGATCACGCTATATCTTAAGGATGGCCCCGTGGGCCATCGTTGTCAGGCATCTGGGCCCCGAGTCCGGCCCAGTGTGGGCCTTCCCTGTTAATTGGCCACCCGATATCATGTATCGTTAGCGGCTGCACGCTCGGTTCAACAACCAGTAATAGGGCCAGCGAGCGGTGGCCATGGACTTTGCATGATTGGTTGTGCCACCATACAGGCTAGGTTCATGATGGCGACACATTGTTGGGCCTAAGAGTGTGGTTGTTCGTGCAGCATTGATTTGCACCCAGATCAGCCATCCGGTGCCACCCGGTGGCTTATGATGGTGCATATCATCGGCGTGGATCCTACGGGGTGGCATTGCTCTGGGTATCCTTGGAAGTGATGGGGTTGTGTGACTGCTTGGTTCAGCGGTGATGTGATCCGCTTCAATGGCATTTGTGCATGCCCTGGTGTGGGCTAGGTTCAATGGGTGGCGTAATGTGGTCTGTTCTGGTGGACGACATCCAATGGCATGCGGGTATAGAGGGCGGACTTAGTGTGCATGGGTGCAAGCCATCGCCTTGTGATCTCCTTGCATACTGCTTCGTTTTGGCATTAGTCCAAGTCGGGATCCCTTGACATAGATGTGCCGTCGGTTACATTGACGCTGGCGGCCACATGTGTGGAGTCGTACGATCTAGCCTAGGCTTGCTCGATGTCGGTGTTCGGTAGGCACTAGGTTTTGTCGCCCCCGTACACGAGAACTAGATAGTTGGGGATGGAGGCAAGGATGCTTCCTTCCGTGGAGGCGTTGAGCCAGACCTGACGGATGACGCTGTACTAGGAGTGGATGGAGATGCCTTTTGCTCTTCTTGCCATAGTGGATGTATTAAAATGTGGACTGATGGTTGTGTCCCAGGACATGGATGCCGGGTTGGTGGCCTCGAATGACAGTCCGCATGGGTTGTCTCTCTGGCGGCATCCATGGCAGCGGGCATGCCTACTGGTCATCTAGGTGGTGAGGGGTGTGGCGGCGGGTGGCTCGAACTAGTTATCTACCGTTGGCAGTTGTGATGAGCAGATGTGGATGTAGAGGGCTTCTGCTCGTCGTGGTGGTCATGGGTGCTTCGTGGTGTTACGGGTGTTCTTTCGAGCAAAATCTCTGTGCTTTGGCGCTGACGGCAGCGATGCATGTGGGTTTCGCTTTTCTATTTCCTATTGAGGACGTACGTCATTGTGGTTCTCCTCTCCGTGCTATATTCTGGGAGAAGACAATTGTTTATTTCAAACTTGGCAGCGGTGACGCTTTACATCGTTCCTCCTCCTGAGGGAGTTTGGAGGTTAGGTGTCGTCCCAGGTCATGTCATGGTGTTTTATTCATGCCTTCGAGTGTTATCTTTCGGTGACATAGTTGCGTGTGCTTATGTTGTGCAGTTATCTTGGGGTGTACTTTGTAAGAGGGCTTCCTCGCTATCTTATATCATTTTACTCTGTCCTTGATTTGTGCTTTATCTATAAGGTAGTGCAAGAGCCTGTTTCGAGAATTTAGCGAATCTCAACCTCTTTTATTGTTGAGTATCATTGGTCTAGGGTTGATTACCACACTCACCGTGTGGTAATTGGAACCTCTTTTACATTTCCCATATATACAAGAAGCCTTGTCACACATTTGAGATCATTGGTTGCTGCATGGAAACCTTTCATGCACAACAAAATGATGTATCAAGTTGCCAGTCAAGTAGTCTTTGTACAACACAAAAATATAATAACGACATAATGGGTCCAAATTGGAAAACGATGATGCACATGCTCCTGGATTACTAACAAATTACCACTGCATCAAGGAGCATTCTTATTACAGGGAGGAATAAGTCGCCAGGAATCGAAGACATAGGCGAGGGGTCCGGTGTGACGGTATAGAAGGCGTGCATGTACTAGTCCTCTTATCATGCTCTAATGAGTGAGAGAGCTAGAGAATCCCTTATATGTTGGTCTCATTTCTCCTCCACTCTACATGTGATACTACAATGTGCTGATCGATGCCAGGCATCCATTAATGCATATATTTGACTTTTGAGGAATGAAAAATTAAATGGGCCAAAACCCCATATACTTTCAACAATGACAAGGACGTCTGACGCAAGCGGGGCAGTTGGGGTTTCTACCGGCTGCAAGAACAATTTATGAGATGAAAATTTTCCATTGACAATTCTGGAAGCATATTGTACGTACCACATTACTATAGCCATGACGAACCAAATTCTAACTACTGCTTCAAGTAGAGCAAGCATTTCGAAAACAAACTAAACAATGATTCAAGATAGAGGGAAGCTATAATTAGTCTTTAATTATTTCTCATTGCCAATTTTTCATCTGACTAGCCATATATTTTACATATTGCTTGTGGGTTTACCAAAAGCTAGCAGGGGAGATTTTCGTCAAGAATCATCTTTGTTGGGAGCACCACGAGCTTAACAGCCGTTTAATCCTCCAATCAATATGACTAACATTTTAATAATTCATGAGGAAGCGAACTTGTAATTGTAACTACTATTACTTTTATTGATATATCTTTCTTTTTGCAGATACTTTTATTGATGTATCAATATAATTGGCAAACCCTTTTTAATTTTTTGCCAACTTCGATATAAATAAAATATATATCTAGAACACAATGGTATGGTAGATTAAGGATGAAAATATATCCCTACGTAAGCATTTGCAAATTCGGTGGTTTATTTATTACAGTTTAAACCTAAACTGTTTTAACGATCAAAATTCTGTGTCTCCATGTAAGAGACGAACATTTGTCTAGTGAGTTAACTGATACTAGCTATTTTTTTTAATAAATCTGCGGTCGGATCTGCATGATTGAAAAGCCAGAGCATGTACCGTTTATCTGTATCGCACTCGGACCTGCCAGCCCTCCAGATGGCATCGTAATGAGCAGAACGATCTCCAGTATAACGAGCAGAAGAACCATGTTCATGTGGCACCTCCAAGCCATGGTAAGTAAAATGAAGGCTGCTGTACACACCACTCTCTTTCTCTTTCTCTTTCTCTTTCTTTTTGTTGTGTTGTAACCCTGCTGCTTCGTTTCTCTCTATATAAAGGATTTGTCACCCTCTTGATTGAACGCACCCACAACTTGGCTTTTGGATGGTTGTTGCTGGCAGCTGGCATGGACGAAGACACGCTCTACTCGCCCTTTCAATTCGCAGCTTTGCTTGACTTTTGAAAGTGGAGACATGCCGAATTTCACTGAGAAGTAGACATCCACCACGAGAGAAGATAAAGAGTTGCTGCGCTTTTTTTTTCTTTTTTTTTTTTGAGACAAGAGTTGCTGCGCCTCATCATTCTACTGCAGACGTTGAAGAATCATTGTCCAGGGTGGACGACACAAGCGGGCTTTCGGCCTGGCTCGTGGCCCGCTCAGAAAAATAGCCGGTCCAGTCTCCTACAAAATTTATCGCTACACCTTTGGGAATAACTGCCCACAACTAATGATAGAAACATGCATGTTAAGATAATTAGAAGCAGCGGATCACTGTTTTGGGTCTATAAGATAAGAAGATTTTACCTCACATGAAAACACAACTATGAAAGCAAAATATTCCACATGTCACCTTCTGAGGGGGGAGAAGAGGGCTTTAAATAGGTTCCCAAAACTCAAACTGTTTATGCCCAGATTATGTGCATCCCGGAGGCTTCGGGGTGCCATGGAGGTTCCAGGCTAACTCCGACCGGGCAAGCTCTATGATCAACTGAAACATTGCAACCTAGGTTGTAACCCTTTTGCTAAGCCCGGAGGCTTGCAAGAGTTGCTGCGGAGATTCCTCGGCACCCACTGAGCACGTTCAGGGGTTAACAGAAGGACTGCAAAGTCAGTCAGAGGGGCTGTACGTAATGCTGGGAATAATAATTTGACATGTGGGATGGCTCTCTCGTGCGATGTGGTCATTTTGTGGGTACAAAATTTCATCGTACGTGATCTGAATCGGACCACATCTCAACGATGCAACCCCTCTTATAGAAAGCCGATCCTACCGACTAAATGTAGATAGTGAGAAAACAATATCGAGTGGCTAAATGAATTGTGGTTTGCCGTCCCAACATGAAGGTGGGTTGGGTATTCATTATGACCTTGAAGTTAGAAATACTGCTCGGCTGACGGAAAATGGTGTATGGAGGAGTTATTTTCCTTTGCCGTTTCTTCTTGGGATGGTTGAAAATAGTGCTCAGCTGGCCCTTGCGGTTAAAAATGTCGAGGAGTTATTTTCCTTTCCCTTTTCTTCTTTGGAGGGTTGTTTGGAGTGCTTTTTGGGCTTCTTGGGGGCTAGCTCCTTATTTCCTTGGATAACTTTGATATGAGGAGTACTATGAGTGCTAGAACTTCTTTCCTTGGCGACCACCTCTTTTCTATTGAAGCAAGAATATTCCTGGCAACCATCCTTTCTTTCATTCTAGTATATTGCACCTCACTTAGGTCTAGTACAAAACAAAATCCGCATCAAAATCTTAGGCAACTTTCCTTGTCTTTTTGGCAGCAAGGGGCAGATTATCAACACTAGCATCATGGTTATCATGATAAGAAATGCTGCTAATGAGTTCTAACTTCCAACATCTAAGTTCACATTATCATCTCACATAATCACCTGAGAGTCTTCCCGATCTTACATGTTGAGACCTATGAATTTCATAGATAACGTTTGAAAAACGTATGATGAGAAAAATGCAGTTGTTTTTGAAAGTTTGAGTCAATTGTTAGAACTTGTGTTTAAATTTGTATTATCTAGAGCCTGTGAAAGTACGTCGCTCGGATATTCCAAAGTGAATACTGAGGTCTAGCCATACAGTTTGGCATATAATAATAGAAACGGTTTGCTGGCTTTGCATGACTTGGTAACACAAACTAACCCAGTTCAGAGGCACCAAACAACCCTTACCAAATTTTCGAGATGTGTCCAGATGTGTTCAAACGCCTTTTCGGATGCTCAAAATGGCTCTCGTTCGATGGTTCCAAGTGGTACATAGAAAACCATAACCCTATTGCATTTTCTCAGTTGACCTGCCAAACTACAATCTGTGTGGGTATGGAAGAGGCAGCCAATATGTAACCTTGATGTGGAAAATACCTTGCATGGAATAGGACGAAGATGCACAAGTGGAGTTCTAACGTAGGCTTATAGCTCATGTGCGACGCATTTTGCGTGAACCGGAAGGAGTGCGACTTTGTTCGACCGAAAAGCTGTAGTGTGACAGATTTGTGCGTCTAAATAGCCTAGGGCCACATGGGTGTTGAATGGTGTTAAATTGGTCATCAACCAAGTCTGTTTATATTAAGACATGTGGGTCCAAGTTAGTTAACACTGCATCTGGTCAAAACAGCTGACCGTGCCCGGTCGCCCGACCGTGTCCCCACTCCCACTCTGCCCCTCCAATCAACCCTTCTTCTTTGGTGGCGGCGGATCTTGCGTTCTCAGTGGTGGCGGCGGTGGCGGAGCCCTCATTCTCAGCGGCGGCGGATCTTTCGTTCTCGATGGTGGCGGCATAAATGGTGAGTGAATTCGAACCCTAGTCATGTTCCCCTATCGGGCCCGTAGATCTCAGCATGTTTCATCTGTTTTTGTTGGTTGAATTGATAGATTGTGAGGAGAGCCCGTGGGCATATTGAGATGGAGCCGCCAGATTCAACTTCGAATAGGTAATGTGCCTCTCTCTGATCGTCTTTTGAATGTAATTAGGGCCTCGTCTTCTCTTTCTCACATTGGCCGCCACTAACAGAGGGGATGCTGCCACTCGGACCTTTGAATTGACGATCATTTCTTTCCGTCAAAGGAAGAATTAGTTGATGGTAGCATAAAGAACATTCAGAGAGAAACAATTGTAAAATGGGAGGTTGAGATTACAGAGAATGGTCCACAAGTTCTAGAGAACATGGGAGAGAAGGTGGTCAAGAAATGGGTGGAGAAAATTGGGGATAATATTGTTTGGGGTCGAGAGCAAGAAGTATCACTGTTGCGGTTCGATGATCGGCAAAACGACTGGACAAGCAAACGGGCTAATTTTTTTGCTAAGCTCGTTGATTTGAATATTTATTCGAAGGTTGGATATGTGCCATCACACTTGGATGCACACATGGTAGATGATTATTGGGCTTCACAGAGGCCATTGCTTCCCATGTTTACTGAACTGACAGTAATAGTCGAAGAGGGACAGGTTGCTGGAAGTGAAGCTACAGCTACTATTGATTGGAATGAAGTTGAATTAGATGAGCCTATTGATTTGATCATTGCACCAATTCCTGACACACATAAGGAGAGGGATGAATCTAGTTTTCCTTCTAATGTTGATGAATATGTAGATGGACAATTGATGGAAGAAGCTACAAATGATGTAGATGATGCACATGATGATGAGCTGATGCATGTGTATGACAAGGAAAACCCTATAATTGAAGTGGGGAAGTTGTGTCCAAACATGGATGAGTTTAGGATGTGTTTCAAGACTTATGCAGTGAAGCATGAGTTTGATTCCAAGATTATTTGGACTGACAGAAAAAAAGTTTTATGCGACGTGCAGAGGATTTGATGGTAGTGTCAAGCCTTGCAAGTGGTACATATCTCCCAGACTGCAACCTGATGGAATTACTGTCAGGGTTAACCAAATCCCCGATCAATATACTTGTATTACAAGTTCACACAGAGTATCAACCATGACATCACAACTTTGGGTTCTAGAAAGGATCACCCAGTTTTAGCCAAAACACCAAACACTACTACCAAGAAACTCAAAGTAGACATGGAAAAGATGTACCTCATAAAATTAAAATATACCACAGTGTGGAAGGCAAAAGAATGGGCAATAAAAAAATTATATGATGATTGGGCAAATACCTTTAGGATGCTTTACAACTTCAAAGCAGAGGTGGAGATGATGTCACCTAGCAGTGTTGTGGAGATAGATACTGATGTATCAGAGGAAGGTCAAGTCAAGTTATCCAAGTTCTTTATGGCTTTGAAGCCTTGCGTCAATGGATTGAAAGTAGGGTGTCGTCCATATTTGAGCATAAACTCATCTTCTTTGACAAGCAAGTGGAATGGTTAGTTGACAACATGCAATGCTCTAGATGAACACAACTAGATGTTCCCTCTTGCTTTTGACTTGTTTCACTCAGAAACAAAGGCTTCATGGACATGGTTCATGATGCAGTTGAAAAGATGCCTAGGGCCAGTGTCACCTTTGGCTATACACACAGATGCATGTAAGGGGCTGGAAAATGCAGTACAAAATGTTTTCCCACATGCCAAGCAGAGGGAGTGCTTCAGCCATTTGTGGATATATTTGATCAAAAAATTCAGAGGAGAAAAATTTGTACGCATGTGGCTAGCAGCAAGATCTTACACTAGACAGACACACACATATCATCTTCGTAATAATGGCAGCATGCGACGAGTTTGGCCTATGGTTGAACACCTACCATCCTTTGTTATTGTACAGGTTAGGAGTCAACACTGCCATCAGGTGTGATCATATCAACAACAATTTGATAGAAAGTTTCAACAACAAGATGAAGCAGTTAAAAGATTTGTGTGTGCATGAGATGGTTGACCAAATTAGGATCATGCTCATGCGGTTGTGCGAATTGAGAAGAAGGATAGGTGATTGTCTGCAAGGTGATAAGCTTCCAACAGTGGTACAACATGTGGTCAACAGAAGCAGAAGTCTTTCACATTTGTTTGTTGAAAAATCTTCACTTTAGGGTGTTGAAGTTAGAGATAGCAAAACTGGAAGGAGGCATGTTGTTAACACTGAATTGCATGATTGCACTTGCCTCGAGTGGCAACACACTAGTAAACCATGTGAGCATGCCACTCCTTTCTTAGCCTCCCAACCAAAGATAAACATGCATATGCACCCATATTTGCATGAATATTTTTTGGTAGAAAAATTCAAAGCTGCATATGATACTCCAATTCCCAGCACTTACACGTCCGTCTTAGTGGCCTAAAGTGGAGATATAATTTTCCATTTGTCCTCCCTTGACAAAAAGAAAGGCTGGCAGGCCTAAACAGAGTAGATTCAAGGCGTGGTTTGAGAAAGGTGGGAGTAGTAAGAAGGGAAAGAAAGATGGAAAGACAAAAAGGGCCCAAAAAGGTAAAAAAGACAGATGCAAGTTGTGCTAGGAACTTGGGCACGAAGTGGGATCTGTCAAATGCTGTTACACTCCTGAAAAGCCAAAGTATGCTCTTGTTTATTTGTGTGTGTTTTGATTTGTTGCTTTTCCAATTACTATATCTATGACATGCTTTTTTCCCAATGGCCAGGAGGAAGCATGCAAGTCAACCCCTTGTTGTTGGAGAGTGTTGGCCGAAACTGAACCTCTTTTAGATGTTTTGCAAACTGAGCCCGATTGTGTTGAGGTACAAACTGAAGAAAATCCTGCTGCAGTCAAGTTTCATACTGAAGAAACTCATGTCGAGGTGCACACCGAAGAAACTAAAACTGTTGTCAACATGCAGACTGAAAAAATTGTTGTCGAGGTTGAAACTGAAAAGATTGAATCACTTGTGTGTGTTGACGAGGTCTTGAAACCAGTGAAGAAAACCAATACGATTAGTGAACTTGTGTGTGTAGTAGAACCAAAAACAAGATTTGCCAAGGTGAAGAAGGGCACACAGCGTGGTAATAAGAGGTAGAACTGAGAACTGTTTGAATATTTGTGTCATGTAATAATATTTTTAACATGGTGCATACTGGTACGCACTATGTATCCCCATATTTCTATTTGAACTTGTTTGGTCTTTGTTTGAAAACTAAAATTCAATCTTGAAGCAAAATTTAAATTTCGGCTTAAATTCTAATTTGGGATCAAAATCAAATTAGGGTTGGTGTATTGTTGTTTCAGTGCTATCTCAACTCCCTCAACTCCAATATGTTTGTTAGCTGATCAATCCAAACCCTTTTTCTAAGTTAAACTCGTAGCCATGAAAAGTGTGTTTCAAATGATCTCCAAAGGTAGGATAAGCGGCCTCACTTCTAAGCAAGTTTTTTTCACCTTGTCTAAATCAGTCAAATAATTTTTTTACACATCTATTCTACCTATATAGTGTAAATATGAAGTCTCACTATTTACTGAATTAATCTTCTATTATTTTCTTTCTTTTTTGAAAAAAATATGGTTTAATAGAAAATCATATATAAAACAAGTTTAAAACATGAAAGTAAGAAAGTGAGTTCAGATCTTTCTTAGTCACTAAAAAATGAAGCTTGATGAGTGTTTAGCTCTTTTCATTTTCAAAAACCCGCCTACTCTCTCCCTTGAAATCCACACTCCATTGTTCGAGGAATGACAATTGAGTGAAGGATTTTTCGTGCAAATGTATGTAAACCATATTTATATATTTTTTCTCGTTACTATACGAAATAAGAAGACTATGTGCACAACTTTTTTTTATTTTTTTATTTTTATTGAATTAGTTATGCTCAACCGTAATCACATAAACCCACTCAAAACCTCTCAAAACCCCGCACACTTCCGGGACGTCCATCGTTGTGCATGGACGGATGAGATCAGGCGCTAGGGTTAACTACAGTGTCCATCGATCCACATGGGACGTGTTGATTGGCCGAACCAGTGGGGTTTGGATTAGCCTCTATCTTTGGGGCATCGAGAGTGTTCATTTAAATCCCATGACACGAGTTGACACGGTGCATGGACCAAGCTTACGCACACAACGCATGTTCCATCGCTGCATGCATGCCCACTCGTAGCACCCATTGCAGCACGCATGCCCACTTCCATCCCCCGTGTACGTTGCATGCATGTCCACTCGCCCACGCCCAGTACCCTGCTCCATCGCGCCCTCGACATAGCCCTGCTGCGCCACCCCTCTCGACATAGTATAGTGTCGCATGCCTACCATTAGCACCGATGCAGCATCGCAACAAGGTGTGCAGACTACCCAAGACGCCCAAAAAACCAGTGGGGAGCCCCCTCATCACATCGGTGCAATAAGGCGTGCATGGCGTGTTCCTCTTTCCACGACACACTACTGTCACGATGGGTATCGATACAGCTCAATAGCGTGCTACACGTTACACTATGGGCAAATTAAGGCGTCCATTATTGTCACGTTTGCCACCATGATGAAGGGAAACGGCATGTAACATGACCCTATTTAACCCCACCTCTTCTACCTTTAACAATGTCACCTCTCTCCCCTCTCAATCGCCAAACTCCACACTCGCATCTCAAATCCAAGCCACCCCACCCCACCCCCCCCCCCCCACACACACCCCCCCCACACACACACACATGGGTGGGCTGGTTTCTCTTCAGGCCTCTTTATTTTCTCACGGCCCAACATCTATTCATAAGCGCATATTTTTTTTACTAGAAATTGAATTTGGATGTGCATTCTGTTAACTAAAAAACAAAAATAGGGGCATGAACACTGAATATTTTTCTAAATTGCTGCTTCGATTCAGTTACATGAACTTGGCATGGCGCACAGATTGCGCCCTCTGCCCTAACAGGCCTAAATTCCCATTCTAATGACGGATGCACAACAAGTAAAAGAAAAACAGAGCAATGATACAACAATAGAACCCCCTATCATGATATTTGCTTGCTTCTTCAAATCGATCATTTGCATTATATGTTTCTTGATCTTCTTCAGTTCCTCGTTCAGTTCGGACTCCGCGTCCAAGTTAGCATTGCACGCATACCTCGAAGTATGTACATGAACCATTATGTTGCCACCTATCACATTTTTTATTTGCACTAACAAAACACCGTATGTACATGTCACCGTGTTTTCTTGCAGCAACGCGTGAAGAAATCATCTAGTTCTGCAAAATAAAGGAAGAAAATAAAGATAAAATTAGCCAAAAACCAGTGAATAAACTCTTAACTAACTTAGCAGTTCAAAGTCTTGACCTCATATGCAAAAAAGAAGGGGTAAGAGGGAGCATGGTACAATTTTCCTAACTACACAATGCATGGTCAAAGAGGGTGTTTGTTTCCAGGGACTTATTGGTTTAGGGACTTAAAAAAGTCCCTATAAGTCCCACCTAAACCAAACACAAGGGATTTATTGAGACTTATTGTGGTGATTTGGGACTTACAAATAAGACTCTCAGGGAGGAGCTTATTGGGACTTATCCCGGACCGGACCTACCCCGCGTTGCTCCAGGCTCGGTCCAAGCACGCCGCCCCGCTTCTCGGTCCAATCGCCACCGCCGCCCCGCCTCTCGCCCCGGCGCCGCCCCGTCGCCGTCCCGCCTCTCGCCCCGTCGCCGCCCCGCCTCTCGCTCCGTCGGTTCGGTTCGCCGCCCCGTCCCGTTCGTTCCGTCGCCCCGTCGCCGCCCCGTCCCATTCGTTCCGTCGCCCCGTTTCTGCCTCGGTTCGTCGCCCCGTTTCTGCCTCGGTTCGTCGCCCCGTCGCCACCCTGTCCCATTCGTTCGTCGCCCCGTTTCTGCCTCGTTGCAGCGGTGCTTATCCTGTGTGCCGTACGCTTTGGCTGATGCCGATCCATGTTGACTGCAGGTTACCGCGCCATGGCTGATGACGATCCCCGCGTCCATGTGCAAGTGTATTATTAGGTGTAACATGGACTTATAAATCCATGTAAACAAACAGGTAGGGACTCGGGACTTATAAGTCCCTGTAAACAAACAGATAGGGACTTATGACTTATAAGTTAGGACTTAAAAAAGTACTAGGACTTATGAAACAAATAAGAAGTCTTCCCTGGTAAACGACCTTCACTTCCACGAAGAATCAACTGATGCGCATGGCCAAAGTATGGTGGACGATCGAGGACAATGCCGACAGCATCACATACGAAGAATGGTGACCAATGGCGCGTGGAAATTGTGTTGCACCACTCGATTTGCAGCAACAGCACAGAGATGGTTGACACGTCTGTGTCTTTCTAAAGTCAAGCAGAGCGTACTGCCTACGTCCGTGTCGAAATGGTGCTTCACCACACGATATCGAAATGGCGTCACAACAAGTCTTCCACGTCTCTCACTGGGACCATACCAGGAGCAACGACTCTTTAACCACTTCTCTCGTGTGGCTGAATCGTCAATGCATGCGGACGGGTGGATGTCTGTCTACTCCTCGACCAGTGAAGTTCATGGAAGCTGCCAGCTACTACCATTCAAATTTCTAACTATTGCTATTCCAAATTCCTGTACAAACCTTTATATATATATGTGTGTGTGTAGAGAGAGAGAGAGAGAGACCAACAAGCAGCAGAGTGTCCAGAAAAGAGAAGAGAGCGGTGAGTGCAACAATCCTCATTTTGCCATGGCTATGGCCTGGGGGTGCAACATGAACATGGTTCTTCTGCTCGTTATACTGGAGATCGTTTTGCTCATCACCACGGTGCCGTCTGCAGCGCTGGCACGTCCAAGTGTGAGTAGGACAAAGGGTATGTGTTCTTGCCTCTTAGTCTTGTAGATCTTAATTACTACAGAAAAAATGTACTTCCTCCGTCCGAAAACATTTGTTGGAGATATGAATAAAAATAAATGTATTTAGAACTAAAATATGTCTAGATACATTATTTTCTTAGACGAGTATTTTCAAAGGGAGGGGATATAAAATATTATCAGTTAACTCACTGAATTTTTTATCTAGAGACGTAAAGTAATAGCCACTTTTTGTAAACAGTATATAGAGTTAGATGAGAAGTTGGTGAAGAGAAACGGTTAAAACCGTGTACCATTTATAGTTTCTGTCTAGCTACAGCTTTCCTCAGTCTAGACTCATTATGCACTTTGTGTTGCCCTATTTAAAACAGTACTAGTTAGATTTTAAGTTCACCATTATGATTAGTCCATACAAATTTGCAACTCATAAATCATTCTTGCAGGAATGGGCGACCCCAACTGTCCGGCATGTATAGAATATCCCTGTAAATGCTGAAAGTTTGTGGACTTTTGGCCCATTTAACCTTTTATTCCTGAAAAATCACATACTCATTAATGGTTGCATGGCATGGGAAAATTGTAATCCCGCAGAGGGAGTGGAGGTGAGTTGACACCAGCGGAATCTCTCTCACTACTCCATAAAGCATGATAAGAGGGCTAATATCTTCCGGTTGTGTCTTCGATCTTCGTTTCCTGACTACTTCAACTATCTTATATTATTCCTCCATGTAATAAGGATTATCTTTGCATCCTCTCTTTTTTATAATATTGTTGTTGTGTTTTTGTGTTGTGCAAAGACTACTAGCTAGTCCGGCGATTTGATGCAGCATTTTGTTGAAGATGCAACGTTGCACTGTAGTAATCAATGATCTCACATGTATGACAAGGCTCCGTGTATGTATGGAAAAAGTTAAAAGGGAACCAATTTTTATATTATTTCGAAAAGAAAAGAGGGGAAGACCCTCGGCTTCTTCATCGAGGGCGGCACCACACGTTTAGTGTCATAAGCAATCTCGCAGAGCAATATCAAAAATAAAAGAGGCTGCTATTGGCTCAGCTACCCCAGCGACACACTTACACATAAGCAATCTCACCATTCTTTTACAGACGTTGAAGAATCATTGTGCTGCCCACAGGATTATGTGAGACATCCTGTGTGGTCCTGGTATTCCCAAAAAACAAAATCAGAGAAAAAGAATGATGAAATAGTCAAATAGATACAAGAGATATAATAATATTTCACCGGAGTCAAGACAGCCTGTTAAATAGATACAAAAGATATAATAAGATTTCACCGGTGTTAACAATGGCATGTCCACACGGTTCTAGCTCGACAGTTGGTTGGGTCAGACACCGCTGTGGCAATTCCACACTGCGATTTTCTAACTTGTCACGGATACACATATCTTCGTGGGAGAGGCCCTTAGATCCTACCCTCCAGGAGTACACTTCATGCGCACCCTCGACCTGGCTGAAGAGGCCAGCTGGGCCGACCTCGTGGCCTTGCTCGACGGCCGAGAACTCAGCTTGGGGGCTGATGCTGTCACCTGGAGCCTGGCTGCCTCACAAAAATTTCCGGTGAAATCGCTTTACAACAAGCTTACCGAGGGCAACTCGCTGGACATAGCTAGGGGGCTACGAAAGGCTGCCCTGCCACCCAAAATAATATTTTTTGGCAAATGTTTAGAAACCACCTTCCGACGTCAGATAACGTTGCCAAACACAACGGTCCGACTGATGGTTGTTATGCCGTTTGCGGACTAGGGGAGGACACATATCACGTCTTCTTTCGCTACTTCCTAGCTAGGTTTGCGTGGAGTGCCGTTAGAGAAACATTGAGTCAGAACTGGAATCCCACCTCTAGCGGGGACATGCTTGCCTTGCTGTAGTCCAAGCGGGATGCGAACACAAGGATAGGTTGGTGCTGCATAGGGGCGGTTCTATGGTCTTTTTAGACAACCCGGAAAAAAATTGCGATTGAGAAGAAATTCCCCACTCATCCTGCTGATATCGTTTTCAAATGTCATCTCTTTTTTAAATGTGGATACCGTTGGGGAAGCAGCGCGATGCTGAGCGCATGCTGAAGACCATGTAGAAGATTAGCAGCACCTTAACGTTGTCTCGGCAGATCACTTCAACAGATTGAGCTTTTGGAGTCTTCGCCCGTGACAGGGGATATGCTTGATGATCACCTAGTCTTGTCCCGCTTTGCCTATGCCTCTGTTTGTTCTAATCTGGAAGCGTAATTTGAACATGTTGCCTCGTTTATTTTGGCTTGGTGGGTCTGCAAGCTTAAAAGCCTTGTTTGGATGCTGCCTGGTGACTTTATTAATTTAAAACCGTACGCTGCTTCTAGTGTCTTCTTTCCAAAAAGAAAACACAGCCTCCCTAGTTTGCCATGTCGAGTCCGGAGGCGTCCGCTCAGCCGCACACAAAGCCTTCTTCACCAGCCATTCAACCCTTTGCCGATGTCGGAGGAAACCACTGAAGAGCGGACGACGGCGGGGTGCACTCCCAATGCCATATTTTTCTGCCGTTTTGCAACTCCCCACCCTCTCGTCCCTTTGTCGCTTCCTAGCCATGGGACCCCTACGTCCTGATCCGCAGCAGCCAGAAGCGTGCTCAAATGCGTCGGGTTGTTTGCTGGATGTGGACCGCCACGGCGGGGTCTTGGCCTTCCGTGCGTGCACTGGCCGACCGGCGCCATTATGATCCATGGCTTGCCGGTGGTGATCTAGATCTGATCGGTTGGATGGTGGTGGTTGCAAGTACTGCATCAACTTCCTACTACTCCAGTATGATGGTGGTGGCCATCAGAAGGTCTCTCGGAGGGGTCATGTGTTCTTATCCGATGGTTCACTTCAGTAGTGAGATGCGAATTATGAACGACGATTTGACAGAGAGGGATGGTGGTGCAATGACGATGGTCACGTCACATCTAGGTGTTGAGATCGTGAAAAGGTGGTGTTGACAACACATGATTGACATTGATGGTGGTGCTACTCAAGCACCCAATCTTGAACTCTAGGGTGTAAGCCTAAGTTAGACCCAAGTGGTTATACCTGACAATGACGATATTTTTGTTGCATCATTACCTTGTTGAAGGTACTGTTCGTATATGTTCGGACAGGTTCTTCAGGATAAAAACTAAATTCTAGCTTTGTTGGTTGGATACAGTGATGGCGACATTTGAGTGTCGCGCCCCTTCTGAAGGCGTTGTTGTTGGAAAACATCATTATCCATGTAGTCTCATTAGATGGTTGGCGCGGATATGATCATTATTGAAGTTTGTCGATTGCAGATCTGATTGCTTTGAGGCTTCTTCCGTCTCCTACGTATAACTTTGGTCTTATATGATTTTGCTAATTTTCGTCGTGTTTTCGTGTGTGCGTATGTTAGTGTTCGTTGTGTGCATCTTAGCTATGCGAAAAAAAATATGTGTGCTTATTGCGTTACCTATCTTCTTGATGCTCAATTTTGCGCATACAAAATCCACCCTGTATCGAATAAGAAGATTTCACTTCACATGATATAACTCTGAAATGGCATATTCAATAAGTCACTTTCTGAAGAGTGCTTTGAATGATTTCCCAAAACTGGAACTGCTATGCCTAGATTATGAACATTTTCTACTTGAGGTTTCAGGTGCCCGATTCTTCGATATTGATACACAGTGCACACGCCCTTTTCAGAAACTGGGCTGGCCTATTTAACGTGAACGAGTTGCCTATTGGCCGGTTTTGGGAAGAATTTAGAAGATTTTCAACCGGTTATAGAAAACTTCTGGAAGCTTTTAGACTGGATTTTTTTTGTTTTTTGCTTTTCTTGTTCGTTCCTTTTTCTTCTATTTTGTTGCTTATCTTTTTTGCTTTGATTTTATTTTTCGTTCCTTTTTAAAGGAGGTGTTCCACAGCTTTAGCACCTCCTTTAAAAAGGAACCTGTGGCACCTCGGAGGGTTTAGCTAAACACCGCTGGTTGTCGTGGCTCAGCAGGCGATAAGCCCTGTAGCACCTCGTCTGCGGGCTTGCCTCTGCAGCTGAGGACAGACCTGTACCTAAGGTGCAGGACACAACCAGCTTGGATGCAGGCTCTGGCTCTATATCTACTGGAGCTACTTCCCTTTCAAGTCCAACCTCATTAACTACTGGAGCTACTTGTCTTCAATTATTGATAACAGCGTGAAATACATAACAACAATGTCGCAGCGCTATTTGTTGCACATGATCATGTGTTGTATCCCTTAAGTTTATTGAATTATTTGGATAAAAGGACTGATGAATTTGAAAAAACAATTGACCACTTTTGAAGAAAATTTCACAAACTTGAGAAAAGTTCATCAATTTTAAAAGGTGTTCATCAAATTTGAAAAAAAAACATAATTTTTCTAAAAAATCTTCAAATTTTAATAAAGTTCATCAATTTTATAGAACTTTCATCGATATTGAAAAAAGTTCATGGATTTTTTCAAAATGTCTACAAATTTAGGAATAACTTCATCAATTTGACAAAAGTTAATTGAATTTGAAAAAAAACGAATTTTATAAAGTTTCATCAATTTGAAAAAAATGTTCACAAATAATAGAGAAATCTTTGAACCAGGAAGAGGGAAAAAAGAAACGAAAAGCAAAATAAGAAAAAAAAATGAAATAAGAAAGCATGTAAAAGGATGTTAGTCATCGGGTTGGGCAAGGTGGCGTCATGGTTAGAGCATCTACAACTGGAGCCTCCAACCCGCGTCAAATGCCTGGGCGAACGGCCCCGTCATAAAAAATGTGAACCAGACGAGCTCCTCAAACATCCAGACTGACCAACATCACTCATATCCAGCCCAAATATATGACAGATATGGGCCGCCCGGACAGACAGAAAAATTGCTCCAGAATTAGCTCACCGGACCGCTCCACTAGACAAAGTTTCTTCAATATATCATAAATTCCCAGTAGTTTCCCTCCGCTGCCTTGGGACAATGAAACAACAAGTGAAGTGTGTTGTTAGGGCCTTGGTTGCATGTCGGACAGTGCGTTTTTTTACTTTCATATGTTTTGCTGCTAAGATGGCGTGACAAGGTATAGCTTTGTGCAGAGCCCTTCAAATAAATATATTTTTATCATAACCAGGCATTATAAACTACACACTGAATTCCAAGTGTTTCCAGTGATAGAAGAATTACTGCTCGGTTCGATCTTCAGACCAAATCGGCTTTACTACCCCACATGGTAGGCGGACCGTACTAGAAACCTGTCGTTTCTTGAAGGGTTCCAGGGTACAAAATCGGACATCTCATGAAGCGGGAGATGGATTGACAAGATCCTTTTGGCGTCGATTCACCATAATGTATGATTCACTAATTAACTCTTCATCCTATTTCCATGTAACTTGATCGATGAGGTTACAAACCTTTGAGATAACTTTCCTAGATGGTGACTGAGGTATTCATGGGTCTTTTCAAATGTTGATATTAAATCCATCTCTTACTCTCCATATAAAATGTTTTCCGGGTGTATCCAGTGCTGCCATTATGTTTTGCCACGTGTATGATGCTCTCCTCTTTAGGGTTGCATTCATAAGATCCTCGTTGGGTAAGTATTTTGCCTTAAGTATATCAGCACAAAAAGAGTTGGGGTTGTCAATCAGACGCCAAGCTTGTTTTGCCAAAATTGTAAGATTAAAGTAGTGTATGTCTTTGAACCCCATACCCCTCTCTTCTTTGGTATGCACATCTTCCACTATGATAGAACGTCAGAAGCAAATTGCACCTATATTATGAAGCATCAGAAGCACTCAAGCACGAGAGGAGGCGACTAGGGTTTCCCCTCCTCCCCTCCCTCCGCCGCCGGCCGCCGGCCTAGCGCCCCCCGCCCCCGTCCCCTTTCGTCCCCCTCCTTCCCCCGTCCAGATCCGCCTTCGCGTCGCCTCCCCGGGAGGTGGCCGGGGCGGAGCTCAAGCTCCTCTCCTGCGGGCTCCCTCCTCCCCCGTCTCCTCCCTGCCGCCACTGGCGGTCGCCCCCGACGCTGGCCCGGGTGGTGCCGGCGGCGGCGGCCCTTCTTGTCCCCCGCGTGCGTGCTCCCTTCCCGGGGCAGGGAGGCGGCGGCGGTGCAGCCCGGTTTGGCTGCGGTCCGGCGGCGCTGCGGCGGCGGCCGGCGGCAGGCGTTGTGTCGGCGCCGGTCCTTAGCGGCGGGGCGGCGTGGTGGCGCAGGGTAACCGGCGTCGTGCCCCCGACCCAGATCTGGGCCCGACGGGCCCCATCTGGGTCCTAGCGGACCGGCCCCCTGGCGTGCCTCATTGTCTGTTGCGCGGTGAGGAAGAGGAGCTCTGATGTGGGGCGGCGGCGCCGACGGCGTGCCTGCGGCAGCGCGAGGGCGGGAGCTTTACGGGCCTATGAGGGCTCGGTCGGGCCTGTGGGACCACGGGCCTGGTGTGCTCCTGCTATTGCGTCCGGACGGCTACCGTCGCTGGCGGTGGAGGTGGAGCCCTCCCGCGTGCCTATGGTGATGTTGCCTAGTCCCGGCTCTGAATCATCGTTGTGTTGTCCTCACTTCGCGGTGTTGTCGTGAGACGGTGTGGGGGGCTCAAGACCGCGTTGGCGCAGGGTGGTGGTTGGTTTGGTGGCAGGCTCCGGAGTGCTCGAGGTGCGGGTTGGGAATGGGGGAAACCCCTGTCGGCATGGTCGACACCACACCGGCGCGGTGGCACCTGTGGGTGCCACCTGACCTTCCGGGAGGGCGTCGAGGGCTACCCTTCCTCTCGCATCGTCGTGTACCGGGGGAAACCTTGGCAGCAGCGTCGTCATCGTCGTCATCGTCGCAATCCTTCTTGAAGGTGTTGATTGGTGTCGGCGCTTTGGAGTCTTGGAGCCTAGTGGAGGATCCCAGGTGGACGCAACGGTCGCGAGGCTTCTTCGTTTTTGTTGATCCACCGTTGTCGGCATTTATTTCTTTTGCTCTTTATCTATAGTTTTTTTTTAAGGGTGACTGTGTTGCTTCTGCCCGAGCACCTATCCCTGAATAGTTCGGTTGGTTGCTTTATAATACAAAGCGGGGGAAACCCTTTTTTGGAGGAACATCTTCCACTATGCAAACCACAACATTTTTTTTGTGTGGCATCATCGCCCCACCGGAAACTTGATATCGCATCCATGAATTTTTTGCAAAAGTTTTTAGGAATTTTAAACATCGACATCGCATATATGTTCGTATAGATTGTGCTAAAGATTTCAGTAAAATCTCCATCCTCCAGAATATAAACACTTCTCCTTCCATCCCTGAGCCTTTGGATAAGGTCGTCAATTAAATACTGGAAGCTATCACTTTTATCTAGATCCAGTGTTGTTGAAAGCCCCAAGTATTTATCATTGAGCGCTTCCACCATTACATCTAGAGTGGAGCAAACCTCAGCTTTGATTTTTTTTAGAAAAGGTGGCGGAGCCCCGGCCTCTACAAAACCTCAGCTTTGATAATCACTTTAATCCTTGGGCTAGAGAATATGCTTGATTTCTCAACACTCACAAGCTGGCAAGATGTTGCACAGTACCTATCTACTACAGACTGTAAGCTGAAAGCATCAGTACCATTTGCCTTCATTAAGATTAGACAATCATAAGGAAATAACTAATTTGTATCAGCCGATGCATTATGAGAAACCTTTACCCAAAGGAAGATATAAGGAGATAAAGGGCTCCCAACGAGAGTCCCGTCGAAGTTTGGTTTATTCAACTCTGTCATAAGGTTTCTACATGTCCAATTTCACCGCACACCAACCATCTTTCCCATCCATCTTCTGTTTGATTGTGTGTAGACTTTCATATGCTATTAGAACATTATCTATAATCATTCTACCTAGCACGCAAACAATTTGTGCAGGGCTTATGATCTCTGGAACAATATTTTCAGTCATGCAACAATCAATTTAGAGATGACCTTATAAGTCACGTTACTTAAAGTGATGGGCCTAAATTGTGTAACTCGTTCTGGGGTGTCTACCTTAGGGACCGTGACAATGGTTGCATTGTTCCGACCTTAAGCTATAACACAAGAGTTTACTGTCTGAAATACCTCCCCGACCAGATCCTTTCGAAGCGTAGGCCAATACATGTTGTGAAAAACAGCAAGCAACCTATCTGGACCCGGGGATTTTAAGTCCGCAATTGAAAACAAGGCCTTTCTAACCTCCTCAGATGTGTAAAGCTTCATCAACGCAATGTTTCGGGGGAAACCCTAGATCTGGGTCTACCGGATCGGACGATGACGATGCTTTCGGTGGGGTTTTCCCTCCTGGGGGCATCGTTTTGGAGCAAGTGTTGGCTGGATGGTACAAGAGGAAGATCGGTGTTACATTCACCGCAAGGCCGATGGCGGATCCCGGCGGCATGGTGCTGCGGAGTTTCGCCGACGGTCGCGTGTGGATGAATACGTGTAGGATGGTGGAGCTGTCTGGCACCGTGGTGACGTCAAACGACAGGCCTGGCAAGGTCACTGCATTAGTACCAGATCTTTTTTTTAAAAGGAGGTTAAGATCCCTCGACCTCTGCATCAATCGATGCATACAGCCATCTTTATTACTTATTCAACAAAGGTCTGACAAGAACATACATCAAGTCACCTGATGCTCTCACTCACACCTAGAAAACGCGATAATGTGGAGTGCTCTCACTCCACATATCTAAAACCGATGTCGTCGCCGATCCATCCACATTAGAAGCCGCCATCATCATCGAACCGCTGGCCCATCTTCAGGAGAGAAATCGGCATCATCCATGCCAGTCCGGCCATCCGTCGGCGCCACCATGACGCCCAACGGTACCACCTCCTTGCGCTAATCCATCCAGACGCGAAGACTCTGTAAGATCTGTCATGCGTAGCACCTGCCGAACAGGCATGACAAAGCATAGCACCTGTCGGCCAGGCATGACCTGACATCACTACCGAAGCTCCGTGCAGGACGAAGATGCTTCACCTCCTGCCTCTGTCTTCCAGCGCTTCTCCACAAACGATGCTCCCTAGAGAGGAAAGACACCGCAATGCCGCCATCATCCGATCTGGAAAACCAGATCCTAGGGTTTCCCCTGGAGCAGCACGAGTGGATCGACCTCCCTGCGCTCATCCATCCAAACGCGAAGACTCATAAGATCTGTCATGCATAGCACCTACTGAACAGGCATGACAAAGCGTAGCACCTGTCGGCCAGGCATGACCTGACATCACCACTAAAGCTCCGTGCAGGACGAAGACGCTCCACCTCCTGCCTCTATCTTCTAGCGCTGCTCCAGAAATGATGCTCCCTAGAGAGGAACGACACCGCAGTGCCGCCATCGTCCGATCTGGAAAACCAGATCCTAGGGTTTCCCCTGGAGCAGCATGAGTGGATCGATAATAGTTACAGGACGAAGCTTTCATCAAGGTAACGACGCAGAACGCCGCCATCGTCCGTCGTCGGCTCGGTTTTCACCGGCAACTATGTCTCCCCGACTCGCAGCCAGTACCTAATCCTGCGACGAGCCCGGTCACGGGATCCCAAGATCTGCCGTCACCGGTGCCGCCACAAGGACCCACCACATGGCATGTCATCCCTGGCGGAGGGGACGCCGCCACCACCATGGTCGGATCCGGGTTAGCCGTCGTCGTCGCCACCGCCAAGACCGGATCCGGGCTGAACGCCGTCGCTGCCACCGCCACCGGCAACGCCCAGCTCCACCTTCATCTTCTAGCCACGTCCAGCCGACCGGCATGCCACTCCCAGCCAATCTCCACCCACGCCACCGTCGGGAGCTGCTGCGCCGCCGTGCCTTGGATCCGCATGATGCCGTTGTCGAAGCCGCCGTCCCGCGCCGCACGACATCGAACGAGGAGAAGGGAAATCCCCGCCGCCGCCTACACCGACCGGATCGGCGGCGCCGGCCAGGCTTTGCCCGACCGCGTCCTTAGGCGGCGGCGAGGAAGGAGGGAGGGAGAGGAGGCTGCTGGAGGTGGCGGCTGGGGAGCCCTCCCCGTCACCCACAGGAGCGACGTGGGAGGGTCAGATGCGATCTCCCGTCCAGCTAGAGATGGGTTAGTATCAGATCTGGAGATGGGTTGGTGGAAGACGGCGGCGACAGCCTGTGCGCCGGACCGGTTTGGACCCAGTCCCGGTATGTGGCTGGGATGGGGCATCCGGCTTTAGATGCGAGGGTTTGGTGCGATGTCTGTTTGATATTAGGCTCGGACATTCGGCACACCTTCATCATGAAGATAGGAGTAGAGGCATGTGTTGTCAAGATGGTGGATTGCTTTCTAAGGTTTTTAAGAATAATTATTAAAATGGTTGCATACATAGTCCAGATGCAGAAGCCGGGAGTATATCCTCTTTTTTTTTAAATGAACGCAATGTTCATATAAACTGTATGCACACAGTCCACAACCTCCATATTGGGTACTTGACCTTGTCCACCGCTTCCCTTCATCTTCTCATAAAAGTCAAAAACTTAATAGATAGGGCATGTCAAGTGCTTAGTCGACAGAAAAACTTATGCTTAGTGGACCCACATTGAGGGACCTTCTATTTCAAGCTTTGTGCGTCTGAATGTCGGACAGACACATAGAGCGCCACGACTGGGCCGACATTTTATCGGTCGGTTTTTAGTGACTTGACCCATTTCTTAATGTTCCTCTGGTTTTCTAATGTTTTTCTTCTGTCTTACTGGCTTTCAGTTGGAGTTATCATTTAATTTTACAAAAAAAGAAAAATATTCTAAAATGTGAGAACATTTTTGGAAAAACTTGAAGAATTATCAAGAAAACATGGACAAATATTCAAACTTTTAGAACATTTATGGAGGTTCGTCAAAATTTTGTGAAAATGAAAAATCAAACAGAATGTTTAAAAAACAGAATACTTTAATTTTCATAAATATATTGCATGTTTGTAACAGTTTAAAAAATCATGAACATTTCCCAAAAAATATGAAAGTGTAAATTTTAATGAATGTTTTTTAGAAAAACAGTGAACAGTTTCTAAAAAAGGAAAATAGAAAATAGAGAAAGAAATAGAAATAAAAAGAAATTGCAAGCGCAAAAAACAAAGAGATGGATAGAAGAGGCATGCTAGGTTTCGCTCGTGTCAGCATGTGTGAACCCTAGCTGCCCGCCCCGACCTTCCCCTGCTCCCCACGCTGCTACCAGAAGAAGTAAGCGGGCAAGGCCCTCTAGGTGGACGGCAGCTGCATGGGGCATCTTTATGTGTGTGTTGTTTAAAGATTTGGTACTCCGTCCGATCCGAATTAAATAATTCGGATTGGAGGGAGTACTTCATTTTGCTGTGGTTGCGACCACAGTCTACAACGATGGATGATCTCACGTGTATGACCTGGTAACCTGTGTATATGAAGAACTTTGAAGTGGTCAGATTAGTTCAGTTACTCCTTTTTTTTTGCTTGCACCATGATTTGATTTAAAACTGCCAGATGTGTCACGTTTACTCGCTTCACTCTACAACAAGGTCGAGTTCTCGCCGGGGCTCAGATTAAAGCAGGCGATCTATAACAAGTACTCGGCATATTATGTTTCAGTGGCAGCAGCCCTCGAAACCCGCATTAGTGGTCTCTGCTCTTTACAACATGCCTTGACACGTTCTGTTTCTCCATTTGCAGCAAAAAGACGAGTCTGCTCATCGTCTTGATCAGATGGGAGGCTTCCAAAATGCTTCCTCCACCTCCCGGGGAGCAGAATGGACACACAATGCCCAAGTTCGGCAAAGCATTTCAAACAATGTACGAAACTTGCTCCATATGAACAGAATTTATAGCTTCTGCTTTAAGCAGAGCCAGCATTCGCCAAACAGAGTACAGAAATCCTATTCCTACGTATCCTTTCTGCAAAAGTTTTACCTACTGCCTCACCAACCGGCTGTAACTTAGCATGGTGGCCGGCGCCATGCACTGCCCGTACGTGTGAACTAGGTGTTGTCAACCTCTTCAACCTCTTTGTTCATCAATGAGAATAAGCAACTACCTGTTTTAAGTCAGAAAAAAAAGAGGCAATAACTATCATCAATGAGCCATGCAAAAAATAAAAACTGTCACCAATAGTAGTACGTAGTACTCCCTCCGTTCCTAAATATAAGACCTTTTAGAGATTGTACTATAAACTACATACGGATGTATATAGACATATTTTAGAGTATAGATTCACTCATTTTGCTTCGTATGTAGTCTTCTAGTGAAATACCTAAAAGGTCTTATATTTTGGAACGGAGGGAGTACAATTTTTTTGATAAATTTGTTACGTAAGAATAGCATCACTCTTTTAATTATTTCCATGTATTACTCTGTGGGTTTAAAAAAGTAAACGATAAGATGAAAAAAAAAAAGATAAGAAATCATCTTGCGTTGAATGACAACCAGCTTTCCAGCTTAGGCTGTCCGTAATGGAGAGTATTATATATTAGTATCAATGCATATGATACTAGTGTATGATACTATCTTTTTAATGCAGGGTATCATATGTTAGTATCATATACACTATTTTATTTATTGTCACGCATGACATATAGTAATATAACATTTATTATGATACAATATCATGATAGATACTTAACCTCCTCTTTCTTCATTTAATTCTATATCATGTTATCAAAATTGCCTCGTTGGCATGCATGATACTAGTTATGATACTCCCATTACGACCAACCTTAATCATCCCGTGATGATAATCAATATGGATAACTTTACAATAATGCGTGACAACTTAGATGTAGATCGAACATAAACAATTCGGAAGCTACTAGTAGTTTAGTGACCTGCTTGACTCTTGAAAGTAAAGATCAGCCCCGGGTACCTTGACGCGGAAGTTTACTTGACTGCTACCTTGGCGCCGTACTTGACTTCTTGGCCTTGACCAAATCATACCATACGGCTCAAGTCCTTAAAATGTTTCATTCATGTCCACATAGTACTCACCAACAACATGGCTCGTCCTCTGTTAGCCATCCTCGTCCTCCTCCTCTCATCAGCTGCAACCCTAGCTGATAGCACTACTGACACGGACAGAGATGCTCTGCTCTGCCTCAAGTCCGGCCTCCACAGCCCCACCGGAGCTCTGGCCACATGGAACAACAACACCTCGCCGGATTTCTGCACCTGGCACGGCGTCGCATGCACAACAAGCACAAGGGAACCACCTCTCGTGGTGGCCTTGAACATGGAGTCGGAGGGCCTTGCTGGTGAGATCCCATCCTGCATCTCCAACCTCACTTCTCTGGTAAGGATCCACCTGCCTAACAACCAGCTCTCCGGCCGCATTCCACGGGAGCTCGGCCATCTCTCCGGGCTCCGGTACCTTAACCTTAGCTTCAACGCGCTGAGCGGCACCATACCGTCCAGCCTCGGCATGCTTAACCACCTTTCTTCTCTTGACCTGGGCAGCAACGGATTTTCCGGTGAGATTCCGCCGCTGTTGGGGAGCTCACCGGCTCTACAGATAGTCAGTCTACCCAACAACATTCTTGACGGTGAGATTCCACAGCTGCTGGCGAGTAGTTCCTCGCTCCGTTACCTTTCCCTAGAGAACAATAGCATTGGCGGGGCGATCCCTGCATCCCTTTTCAACAGCTCAACAATCACAGAGATACACCTTTGGAAAAACAAACTTTGTGGTGCAATTCCACCTTTCATGATTTTCCCTTCGAAACTCACGTACCTAGATCTCGCCAGGAATAGCCTTACCGGGGTCGTGCCGCCATCAGTAGCAAACCTCTCGTTCCTTTCCACACTCTATCTCGCAGATAACCAGTTGCAAGGATCCATTCCAGATTTGGGTAAACTTTCGGGCCTGCAAATTCTCGGTCTCTCGTATAACAGTTTGTCAGGAATAGTGCCCCCCTCCATTTACAATTTGTCTTCATTGAATTTTCTTGGGCTGGCTAACAATAATCTTGGAGGAACACTGCCTTTCGATATTGGTAACACACTTCCCAATATCCAAACATTGATGATGGGTAATAATAATTTTGAGGGAGACATACCTTCCCTACTAACAAATGCCTCTGCCATGATGTATATCCATCTAGGCAACAACTCTCTTACTGGGGTGGTTCCTTCTTTTAGCTCCATGAAAAATTTGGAGTACGTAATGTTGTACTCAAATCATCTAGAGGCTGGAGACTGGTCATTCTTCTCCTCTTTGGCAAACTGTACACAACTTCGGAAACTTAATGTGGGTAGGAACAACTTGCGTGGGGATTTGCCAGTAAATTCCCTGGAAAATCTGCCCAAAAGCTTGACAGCTCTGACTCTTCGGTACAACAACATCTTTGGCACAATACCCTTGGAGGTTGGAAACATGTCTAGCCTTTCCATTCTCTATCTTGATAAAAATCTTTTCATGGGACCTATACCTTCTACCGTTGGTCAGCTACACAACCTGGTCGTGCTTAGCCTGTCAAAAAATAATTTTTCAGGAGAGATACCTCCTTCCATTGGCAAACTAAATCAACTGCAAGAGCTTTACCTGCAAGAAAATCAGTTGGGTGGAAGCATACCTGAAAGTCTAGGCAGTTGCCATAACTTGTTGGCACTGAATCTTTCGTATAATACCTTTGGTGGAAGCATAAATGGACAAATGTTTGGCAGATTGAATCAGTTGAGTTGGCTACTTGATCTTTCACACAATGAACTTGCAATGTCCATACCACTACAGATGGGTAGGCTGATAAACCTTGGTTCATTGAGCCTATCTCACAACAATCTCACAGGCAGAATCCCGTCCACGCTTGGCCAGTGTGTCCGGTTGGAACTGCTTCGTGTAGAAGGAAACCTCCTACAAGGAAGCATACCACAATCACTAGCAAGTCTCAAAGGCATCCAAGTGTTAGATTTCTCCCATAACAATATATCTGGTATAATCCCAGAGTTCCTGGCAACTTTCACTTCATTGCGGTATCTAAATATGTCCTTCAACAACTTGGAAGGGCTAGTTCCCATTGGTGGAGTATTTGATAATAAGAGTGGTATTTTTGTACAAGAAAATCCTCATCTTTGCTCAAGTGTTGCAACAGAAGAGCTTCCTCGGTGCTTTGCTTCGGTAACCATAAATAAGCACAAGTTCATCATTCCAGTGGTGATAACTCTATCAACTCTTGCTGCACTAGCTTCAATCATGGGGATGTTAAATTTCTGGTTAAAGAGGAGGTGCAGATCCAGTAAGAGCATTGACCCTTGCTACATGGATTTGAAGAGGATATCGTACTGTGATGTAAGAAAAGCAACAGATAGATTTTCTATAGACAACGTAGTTGGTATGGGGAAATTTGGGGTAGTCTATAAAGGTTGGTTCGACGCACGAGACGGCACGGTTGCTGTGAAAGTATTCAAGCTCAATCAACATGGCGCACCGCAAACCTTCATTGCTGAGTGCAAGGCGTTGCAACATATCCGTCATCGGAATATCGTGAAGGTGATAACTGCATGCTCAACTAATGACCTAGTGGGAAATGAGTTCAAAGCTCTAGTCTTTGTGTATATGGCCAATGGGAGCCTTGAAAACCGACTTCATAAGCAGTGTGGTGATTTGAGTTTAGGGGCAGTGATATGCATATCAGTTGACATTGCTTCTGCTCTCGATTACCTCCATAACGAGTGCATCCCACCAATTGTTCACTGTGATATGAAGCCAAGCAACATACTTTTCGACGAAGACGATATTGCACATGTCAGTGACTTTGGTCTAGCAAGGCTAATTTGTAGCTGTTCATCTGGAGTGCAGAGCAGTGCAACAAGCATATTTGGCCCAAGGGGGACTATTGGTTACATACCTCCCGGTTAGTTGTTGGGCACAAAAAAAAACTATTTTGTTGGTATTATTAGTACTAGCTAATGACATGTTTCATAGTTTGCTCCTCTAATTTGCCTTTCGTTTCAAAACATTATTGCAGAGTATGGCCTAGCAAGTGAAATCTCAACAGAGGGCGATGTCTATAGCTATGGCATTGTCCTTTTGGAAATGCTAACACGGAAACAACCTACTCATGAAGAATTCGGTTATGGCTTTACACTCCACAAGTATGTCGAAGCATCACTTTCACAGATTGAAGACATTCTTCACCCTAGCCTTACTTCAGAAATGGGAGGTGAACATGTCAATCATATGCCACACATGCAAGGACACAAGGCATTTACACAGAAGAATATATGTGCTCTCCGGCTCCTTAAACTCGGCCTGTTATGCTCTGCAGAATCATCGAAAGATCGCCCAACAATGCATGATGTATACAGTGAAGTAACCAAAGTAAAAGAGGATTTTCTCTCTCTATGAACAGCTGAACCAATGACGTTACGTAATGAACACAAACATGGTGGAAGAAGATGAAGCGCATTGAATGAAAATATGTTGTTATCTTTGTCCTTTTCTGGAAGGCAATCTATTCTACTTGCTGTAATAATTTAGTTGCCTACTTTCTCGATGTCTTGACATGATTTTTTAACATCAGTCTGTTGTTTGTTTTCAGGCATTATTAAAGATAAATTTACCTGATAATGAACTGCGGCTTCTACTCGGCACATTTCTCTTTGATTTTCTTTACTGAAAAAACTATAGCCGAGTACAAAAGAAAAAAAAATGACAAATGAAACACCTGTTTGTATATTTACAGAAATATAGGTGGCCTTGTCCCCACATGTGAGTGACACAAGGGTGTGCCAATTTGTCAAATTCGAACAAAGACTTGTTGTATTTTAAAACCGCTCAGTACTAAAACACAACGTGCACACCTATCAAACGTCTACATACACAACTATTTAACTGAATTTCACATGGAGCACTAAAGCTCATTGTGTTGTTAACCTCTCACATGCTCCCAGGTGAACAATAAAAAATACTTCCTCCGTCTCAAAATAAGTGTCTTAAGCTTAGTATAAATTTGTACTAGAGCTATTACAAAGTTGAGACAGTTATTTTGGGACAGAGGGAGTAGTAAACAAACTTTTTTGAAAAATAGTTTTTTTTTCTAAACAACATATGTCCATATCTTGGGCACGTGACCTAAGTTTCGTAGAAAGGAAACACATATTTTTTGGCCCAGGAAAATCTATCTGAGTGTTTTTCCCGGCACACAAAACATGTATTGCTATGATAAATACCACACATACAGAAGACACGAACATGTGTTCTGTAAAAACATAAATTATAGAAAAACATTTCATACTATATTAACACAACATGGAGTCCTCAACTTAATCTACCGATTAATCCTCTTGTTTACTACAATATAACTTTCTAGTTGATTAAAGATCTTCTCGATCAGCATAGTGTTGCATGTATTTTGACTAATTAAGGGCAAGCATGTTCTACTCTCAACATATATATATATATATATATATATATATATATATATATATATATATATATATATATATATGCAACCTACATGAGAGTGAATAGTATGAACTTTCATTCATAGTTTTAGTCTGAGGGTATAAGTAAGTGAAGCACAAGGTTAATTAAATAATAATATAATTCAAAAGATATAAGCAAAGATCAGATAGCAGCAGTTCTCATATCACCATGATCTGTGAAAAGATGTAAGTAATATTTTCATTGATCAAACACAAAATTAATGAAGATAAAAGAAAATATTTTTGTGTTTCTATATTTGGTTTTATGTTTTGATATGAACAACCCCTATAATGAATGTCAACCGTGTCATATTGTAGCATATCTTGTGAAGCACTCACTAGGCTTCTTGCTTCAACTTTTTAAAAATATCTAACGCATATGATGCATCTTCTTTATTTCTGGTTCTTTTTTCATTTCAGCTACGAGAGTTCCAGATTATCAAACTTAGATTTATGTTGGACCTCAAAATCATCAGACTCGTTAGTTTCATAACCACATTCATTGGTAGTATCACTTCTTTCTCCGTTGTGCATTGATTCCACTATAAGAAGAAAAGTTTGCGGTAAGCGTATGCACTCCTGGCAGGGACGCGTTCGTGTTTATATACAGGATAACTCAGGTTCTTACTAGCTTGCATTATACTCCAAGATTACAACAGATAAGATCTACTATCCTATCGCTAGCAACAACATGGTAGATTACAACACGTTTACAGAGAACTAATGTGACAAACGACATGTGTACATCAAGCCTATCGTTTAACATCCCCGAGATAGATCCACCTTGTATAGGTCTTGGACATAGCAGTGACACTTACGTGAAATTTAACTGGATCTATAGGATGGTGGATCTCATTACCACAATTTTTGCATGAGCACAGCATTAGCCCCGTTGTTGTGAGCAACCACAAACTGCATAAACTTCTCCATGCCTTTGATGTATGGCGTGATCATCCTTGGTTCCTCATTAATCCATGTTCGATCCATTGCCTTAATAACAATAAAAAAAGTGCATACGAATTTGCATCACATAATCCAGGAAACCTAAACAATTTCACTATGATGTATTTCAGTAAATAGAACACACCTGGTACCACCCTTGTTTCACTCTCCGACAGTTGCACATCTCTTCTCCCTGCTGTAGAGGCGCGTCGCCCCACTGTACCGCGCCAATTGTGTTCATCTCAGCTTTCCGCCATCTCGCCTCGCCATGGATCTCGTAGTAGAGGAGGGCCCTAGGTCGACGTTCACAATTCCTTTGTTAGGAGGGAACAAAATGATCCCAATTCCAAGCAAGTTCCCGCTATTAGAAAAAGATCATGCTAACTGAATCAGCTAAAAAATAATTATCTGTTATTTTTCAATTTACTTTTCAGAAAAGACGACCAATCCAACATTTTCGATGACACTAAAAATTGTCGCGGAATATGCACATGCCTAGTGATGACCAAACACGCTGCCTAAAATCAAGACATAATGTCACCAAAGTTGCACGCTGTCCTGGGAGGAAATCAGCTGGTGATGGATTCCATCACACAAAATGATAGGCGGCGAATTTTGTTCCGTCACGAGGTTTGTCATAAAATATAGCACACATTTTATATTCTTGAGAAGTGGGGAATAAGAAAGATAGGAAAATGTAACGTACACTGCCTCAATTATTGGGAAAGTAGCTGACTGTGAGCGGCCCAGCTACCGACCACTAGTAACATCCACAAAAAAATCTATCCACCTAAAACACAAGTGGCGGAAGTGATAAATTGACTAACACTACAGTAACACAATTAGTACTGATATATTTGGCGGGCACAACCCATTTCGTCCATGACTATGGGTAGTACTTCTTCCGTCTCGGTTTATAAGTCATCTTACAAAAATTAAATAATTTCAAAGCATTTAGACGCGGTGCATTAACTTTTACTTTGTTTCTTGTTTTTGACATGAATAAAGGAATCAATCAATAAGAGACGTGGGTGTGTATGTTTTTAATGACTTGAGACTAACTAGCACCACATGCAGTGATCAATTTATTACATGAAATGGTTAATTAACAAATGAACCTTAATTTTTCTTATTTTTCTCTTCGTCTTAATCGGGGTGCACAATCTAAGATGACTTATAAGACGCCGAATCTGCCACACCGACGCCTGCCGCATCCAATGCCCTTTGTCTGTGTTTCTTCAAAAAGACATGTACACCTACGCTGATATTTGTATGGAAGCGAGTTTCTTAACAAAAGTAGAATATACTTTCTTCGTTTCATAATACAAGAGCGTATTTTATGCTAGTACACTGTCAAAAGCGTTTTTATATTATGAGACGGAGAAAGTAAATCATAGTACTCACAAAAATTTCATCATTCTTTTCTCCGGGTTTTTGTGACTTTTGTTGGCGCCGGTCTCTCGCGAGCGCCGCTTTTCTTATTTCGTTGATTCAAAGTAGTATATATACACAAGGTTTGGGCATTCCTGGCATGCACTTCACGCCACCACTTTAGCCACTACTTCACTAGTTTCTCCACGATCCACATGACCGTGCATGCTGCTAAGTGCTAACTAACTTGACTCAGCTCGGCTACCACTAGTGGAAAACAGACCTTTGGCCTGGAACCTGTAGTTCCGGCCTCCATCTGGGCCAGGACTAAAGGTCCGGTCACGTCGCCCCAAATCGCAACGCCGCCCACGAGGCTTTGGTCCCGGCCCGTAAGGAGCCTTTAGTCCCGGTTTGTGTCTCAAACCGGGACTGAAGGGCTACGCGGTGTGCAGCCTGCATGTGCATCATCTTTAGTCCCGGTTTGTGTCTCAAACCGGGACTAAAGTCCTCTGCCTATATATATTGACCACAGCCCCCCTCTCCCCTCTTCCTTGCATTTTTCTTGAATGGAAGAGTGTGGGTGTGTGCTAGCTCTCCATTTTTCTTGGATGCACTAGAGGTGTTTGTTGAAATGTGTGTTAGAGCGATGCCGCTTCAGTTCACCGAACACAACTACGATATGAGATGCCCGAGCCACGCTTAAACCTCTTCCTCTTTATTTCTACTTATTCTAAAAGGTTAGCAACTATATTTCCTCGTTTAGACCGTGCGGTACTAATTTTTAGGATCGTGATTGTATTTGATATACTGTTGTATAACGCAGATGAGCCATCCATGGATGTACGGTGATCGATGCACAGCCGCTTACAGAGAAGACATGCATTCTTTTCGAGATGCAGCCGATGCGAACAAGCATGGTGGTGGCTATATGTTTTGTCCATGTGTTGAATGTCGGAATGAGAAGGATTACACTTCCTCAAGAGTCATTCAGAGCCACCTGCTTCGGTCCGGTTTTATGTCGGGCTATAATGTTTGGACCAAGCACGGAGAAAGAGGGGTTATGATGGAAGACGACGATGAAGAAGAAGAGAACGATGATGACAACTACTGATCTATGTTCCCTGAGTATGTTGATACCGCAATGGAAGACAATGAAGAAGAAGATCAGGATGAAGAACGGGAACCAGATGAGCCCGTTGATGATCTTGGCCGGGTCATTTCTGATGCACGGCGAGGTTGCGACACAGAAAAGGAGAGGTTGCAGTTCGAGCAGATGCTACAGGACCACAACAAATTGTTGTACCCAACTTGTGAAGATGGCCAGAAGAAGCTGGGTAGCACACTGGAATTGCTGAAGTGGAAGGCAGAGACCGGTGTGACTGACTCGTCATTCGAAAAGTTGCTGGTACTGATGAAGAAGATGCTTCCAAGAAAGAACGAATTGCCCGCCAGCACGTACGAAGCAAAGAAGCTTGTCTGCCCTCTAGGATTAGACGTGCAGAAGATACATGCATGCCCTAATGACTGCATCCTCTACCGCGGTGAGAAGTATGAGAATATGGATAAATGCCCGGTATGCACTGCATTGCAGTATAAGATCAGAAAAGATGACCCTGGTGATATTGAGGGCGAGCCACCCAGGAAGAGGGTTCCTGCCAAGGTGATGTGGTATGCTCCTATAATACCACGGTTGAAACGTCTGTTCAGAAATAAAGATCATGCGAAGTTGTTGCGATGGCACATGGAAGATCGCATGAAAGACGATAAGTTGAGGCACACCGCTGATGGTCGGCAGTGGAGAGAAATCGAGAGAGAGTTCCCGAGATTTGCAGCTGATGCAAGGAACTTATGGTTAGGTCTGAGTACAGATGGCATGAATCCTTTTGGGGAGCAGAGTTGCAGTCACAGTACCTGGCCCGTTACTCTATGTATCTACAACCTTCCTCCTTGGTTGTGCATGAAGCGAAAGTTCATTATGATGTCAGTGCTTATCCAAGGTCCAAAGCAACCCGGCAACGATATTGATGTGTACCTAAGGCCATTAGTTGATGAACTTTTACAGCTGTGGGCCGAACCAGGTGTACGTGTGTGGGACGAGCACAAACAAGAGGAATTTGACCTTCGAGCGTTGCTTTTCGTAACCATCAATGATTGGCCTGCTCTTAGTAACATTTCAGGACAGTCAAACAAGGGATATAATGCATGCACGCACTGTTTGGATCAGACAGAAAGTATATATCTGGACAAATGTAGGAAGAATATGTACCCGTACAATCGTCGTTTTCTTCCGCCCAAGCATCTCTTAAAGAAAAAAGGCAAGCATTTCAATGGCAAGGCAGAACCTCGGGGGAAGCCTGTCATCCGTACTGGTGCTGAAGTATTTGATATGGTCAAAGATATAAAAGTAATCTTTGGAAAGGGTCCTGGCAGCCAACCTGTTCCTAACGGCCCTGATAAGCGCGTACCCATGTGGAAGAAGAAATCTATATTTTGAGAGCTACCCTACTGGGAAGTCCATGAGGTCCGCTCGGCAATCGACGTGATGCACCTGACGAAGAATCTCTGCGTGAATATTCTAGGCTTCCTGGGCTTGTATGGGAAGTCAAAAGATACACCGGAAGCACGGGAGGACCAGGAACGTCATAAAGGAAGAGATGGCATGCATTCAGGGCAGTTTCAAGGGCGTGCCAGCTACGCTCTTACTAAGGAAGAGAAGGAAATCTTCTTTGAAGTCCTTTTCAGTATCAAGGTCCCGACTGGCTTCTCGTCGAATATAAAGGGAATCGTAAATATGAAAGACAAAAAATTCCAAAACCTAAAGTCTCATGACTACCACGTGCTTATGACGCAATTGCTTCCGGTTGCATTGAGGGGAATTCTACCGGAAAATGTTCGCCTGGCAATTTTGAAGGTATGTGCATTCCTCAATGCAATTTCTTAGAAGGTAATCGATCGAGAAAGTCTATCAGGGTTACAGATTGATGTGGTCCAATGTCTGGTCAGCTTTGAGTTGTTGTTCCCGCCATCCTTCTTCAATATAATGACACACCTCCTAGTTCACCTAGTCGAAGAGATTAGAATTCTCGGTCTTGTGTTTCCACACAATATGTTCCCCTTCGAGAGGTTCATGGGAGTCTTAAAGAAATATGTTCGTAACCGTGCTAGGCCAGAAGGAAGCATCTTCAAGGGCTATGGAACAGAGGAGGTCATTGAGTTTTGTGTGGACTTTCTTCCTGACCTTAAGCCGATTGGTGTTCCTGAATCTCGGTATGAGGGTAGGCTGACAGGAAAAGGCACACTAGGAAGGAAAGCAAAAGTATGTATGGACGGGCATTCTTTCTTTCAAGCACACTACACAGTTCTACACAATTCCACCGTGGTGGCTCCGTATATCGTGAGACACAAGAATATTCTACGCTCCGAAAACCCGGGGAAGGTTGACTCTTGGATTAAAGGGGAACACGAGAAGACTTTCGGCAGTTGGTTGCAGACACATGTCATGAATGACGACACCATTGGAGATCAGCTGTACTGTTTGGCCAGGCCACCATCTTCGACTATATGTACTTTCCAAGGGTATGAGATAAATGGCAATACATTTTACACGGTTGCCCAAGATAAAAAGAGCACCAACCAAAATAGTGGTGTCCGCTTTGATGCAAAAGACGAGAATGGGACTGTTTGGAAACATATTACGGGTACATAGAGGAGATATGGGAACTTGACTATGGACCTACTTTTAAGATCCCTTTGTTTCGGTGCAAATGGGTGAAGCTGACACGAGGCGGGGTAGTTGTAGACCAAAAGTACGGCATGACAACAGTGGATCTCAACAATCTTCCATACATGGACAATCCATTTGTCCTAGCCAATGATGTCGCTCAGGTTTCCTATGTGAAGGACATGTCTACAAAAACGAGAAAAAGAAATCAGCAAAAGAAGATATCGTCCGATGAGCCAAAACGCCACATAGTTCTTTCAGGGAAAAAAACATCGTGGGAGTAGATGACAAGACAGACATGTCAGTAGATTATAATAAGTTTCATGAAATTCCGCTCTTCAAAGTGAAAACTGACCCAAGCATCCTACTGAATGATGAAGATTCTCCATGGCTACGACCCAGAAGAAAACAGAAATAATAGATAGGAATATTGGTGCAATAATGTAATAATGTATTAAACCTTTTATGTAATGCATGTATGGAATGTACTAAACCTTTTAGTTTTGAATTATTTATTCAATTTCAAACACTTTTCATTATCATAATTTTATCAAATTCCCAAATATGCAAAAAGAATTTTAATAAACATAGTTTTTAATTGAAAATAACAAAATAGTTAATAGTTTGGATAGTCAAAATAATTAATTTTGAAAACAGAAAATAGTTTTGAATTATTTATTCAATTTCAAACAATTTTCATTTTCATAGTTTTGTCAAATTCTCAAATATGCAAAAAGAATTTTAATAAACATAGTTTTTAATTGAAAATAACAAAATAGTTAATAGTTTGGATAGTCAAAATAATTAATTTTGAAAATAGAAAATAGTTTTGAATTATTTATTCAATTTCAAACACTTTTCATTTTCATAGTTTTGTCAAATTATCATATATGCAAAAAGAATTTTAATAAACATAGTTTTTAATTGAAAATAACAAAATAGTTAATATTTTGGATAGTCAAAATAATTAATTTTGAAAATATAAAATAGTTTTGAATTATTTATTCAATTTCCAATACTTTTCATATTCATAGTTTTGTCAAATTGTCAAATATGCAAAAAGAATTTTAATAAACATAGTTTTTAATTGAAAATAACAAAATAGTTAATAGAAATAAGTAAATGCACGAAAAATATCAAATGAAGTCAGAAATTGTTGAAAATTTGTGATGTGTCTTTGAATGGTGCATTTTGAACACACAAAAAGTATGGAGATCAAATAAGTTCAAAAAAATGAAATACCTTTGTAACAGATGAGTTCTCGTTCGAAACCCTCATATTTCGAGAGAGATTGTCCGTGTTGTACACGAAGTGCATCCAGTTTTTGTCGTAACCCTCTTAACTTTTTAGCACATGCTTTATGGGTGAAATGATGATACCATGCCAACTTTCAGCATTTTCAGATTTCATTTGTTGTGCTTATCAATTTCAGGATCAATTAGCTAAAAAAAGTAAATGCACGAAGAAAACCAAATGAAGTCGGAAATTGTTGAAAATTTCTGATGTGCCTTTGAATGGTGCATTTTGAACACACAAAAAGTATGGAGTTGAAATAAGTTCAAAAAAATGAAATCCCTTTGTAACAGATGAGTTCTCGTTCGAAACCGTGAGACTTCGAGAGAGATTGTCCGTTTTGTACACGAAGAGCATCCAGTTTTTGTCGTAACCCTCTCAACTTTTTAGCACATGTTGTGTGGGTGAAATGATGATACCATGCCAACTTTCAACATTTTCAGATTTCATTTGTATTGCTTCTCAATTTTAGGGTCAACGAGCTCAAAAAAAATAATTAAATGCACGAAAAATACCAAATGAAGTCAGAAATTGTTGAAATTTTGTGATGTGCCTTTGAATCAACTAAAACATTAACTAAAAAGAAACAAAAAAAGATCAACTCAATAGAAAACTAAAATAGAAGAAAAAAAATATATAATAGCAAAGAATTAAAATATAAACTAGGACTAAAAATTATTAAAGTAAAAAAAATGCCGCCTATTGGGCCATCACGGCCTGCATACGACTAGAAACCCTACCCGACAGGTGGGCCAGGATGCAGGCCCGCGGGCCCAATAGGCCCAACATGCAGCGAGAGGAGAGTTAGGCCCACAGGCCTGCAATAGAGAGAAGCTCAATTGAGCAAGGCGCGGCAGTGCTTCTAAAGCACTGCTAGCGCCCCTCGCTAGGCGAGGTGGGACTAAATTAAGGTTGCTCTGTGTCGCACCGGAGCCAGCCCAGGTCTTTAGTCCCGGTTCGGGGCTCGAACCGGGACTAAAGACCACCTTTAGTCCCGGGTGGAGCCTCGACCCAGGACTAAAGCCCCTCGTTTCCCGCCTCCTCGCCTGCCGAAAAGGGGTCTTTAGCCCCGGGTCGTGGCTAGACCCGGGACTAAAGGGTGTCTTTAGTCCCGGTTCGAGCCCCGACCCGGGACTAAAGCCCCTCGTTTCCCGCCTCCTCGCCTGCCGAAAAGGGGTCTTTAGCCCCGGGTCGTGGCTAGACCCGGGACTAAAGAGTGTCTTTAGTCCCGGTTCGAGCCTCGACCCGGGACTAAAGCTCCACCTTTATAAGCGGGAGTTGGAAATTTCCAACCCATCTCCTCTCGATCTCGCTTGCGCACCGGACGACGACGCGATCGACGCCGCCAGGCTGCCGGACCTCCGCCTCGCTCTCTCCGTCGACGACCCCCGCCGTCCTCCTTGCCGTCGCCGATACGCCTCGCCTCGCCATCGCCGTCTCGCCTCTTCGACATTGTTGCCCCGTTGCCGTCTCGCCTCCGGCCCAGAGCTCCTCGCCGCGTCGCCGACGCCGTCGCCGCCCCCAACTCGCCTCGCCTCGCCGTCGCCCCGTTGCTCCGCCGTGAGCTCCCCCTATCCCCCCTCTCCCTCTCCTCCTGTGCCGCCATTATTTTTATAATTTAAGAAAGTTTTTTCTTTACAAAGTTTGTAGAAAAACTATTAATACCTACACAATAGAATCGGTATTATTTGATCCACCGGGAAATTTATTTTCATACTATTTTTACTATTGCAGCCACTGATCCCAGCAAATTTAGTGAAACACAAGAAAAAAACGAATTTAGGAGAAACTAACCTTTTAAAAATGGAAGAAAAGGGTAGCCAACCTGTGCAGTGAAATAAGTTTGCTAGCTGTGTACAAACCTTTGAACTTGGCTCGTCCGTTGTTTCCGTCCAACTACATGCATAACTTTGAACTAAATATGTACTCCTTGCGTTCCTAAATATTTGTCTTTCTAGAGATTTCACTATGGACTACATACAGATCTGTATATAGACATAATATAGAATGTAGATTCATTCATTTTTCTTTGTATGTAGTCCAGTTGAATCTCTAAAAGAAAAATATTTAGGAACAGAGGGAGTAATTATTAAAACGGTGGTCAAGAAACTCATCTGAAGTGTCAAGATGCAATAAACATTTCGCAGATAAATATTGTGTGTTAGCATAGCACTGAATCAAGATTGCATGACTTGACAAACCAGTCCCTTGCAATTTGATCCAGTGGTGTATGTAGGGTTTTAGACTAGTTGTTGTATGTAGTGTTGATAGCATCACTAATACAATTGCAGATGCTTACATACACGAATTTTTACACACACTTAAAACTTTTGTCAATATATAGTTGAACTAGTTAATTTAATAAAACTACTTTATTTTACTATATATACAATTAGTTTATTTTTAACAAGGAAATTAATAGAACTAGTTTATTTTTTTAGTTCATTTTACGATGCCTATCCCGCATCCTCGTCGTCGACTCGGTGGAGGACACCTGCTTGATCAGAGGGGCCATGTCCGGGACTGGGCTCCGCCCGGCTGGTATTGGGAGGTGCTACCTTTCGGGGGGCGTAGGTTGGTGAGGAGCCAGCCCGTTGTTGACCCGATCCTTGTTTGGTGGCGGTCGCGTGGGCCGGTGACGGTGCCGAGGCTTCCGGACACCGCGGAGGTGGTACGTCACCGTTTCAGCGAGGATGAGCACGTCCGTCGCTACATGGTTGCGTTGGAGGACAGGTTCGACCATACCTGGCAGGTTCTTCAGAGATCTCACTGGAGTTATGATCCTGTGATGGTTCCATCTCCTTGGGTGTCCACCGCCCGCGACGATACCCGTCGGGCGCTACGGTTCTAGCTGTATTAGTGATGCTATATGTATGATAGTATTCGAGGAGTATTAGTGATAATATTCGACGATGTACGGACACAAGTGATGATGTAGTTTTGCTTATAATTGAATGCATGTTAATTTGAATACTGTTGGGGAACGTAGCATAAATTCAAAAATTTCCCTACGCATGTTCAGATCTTCCTATGGAGAGACCAGCAACGAGAGAGGGGTAAGAGCATCTTCGTACCTTTGAAGATCGCTAAGCGGAAGCGTTGCTAGAACGCGGTTGATGGAGTCGTACTCGCAGCGATTCCGATCTAGTGCCGAACAACGGCACCTCCGCGTTCAACACACGTGCAGCCCGGTGACGTCTCCCGCACCTTGATCCAGCAAGGAGGAGGGAGAGGTTGGGGAAGAAGACCAGCAACACGACGGCGTGGTGTTGGTGGAGAGACGAGGTCTCCCGGCAGGGCTTCGCCAAGCGCCGGCAGAGAGGAGGAGGAAGAAGTGCAGGGCTGCGCCGAGGGAGAGGGAAAACTGTGTCCTCCAAAGGCCAAAAGTGCCCACTATATATAGGGGAAGGGGAGAGGGGGTGCCACCCCTAGGGTTCCCACCCTAGGGGGTGCGGCAGCCCTCCCACATGGGGTTTGTGGCGGCCAGATGGGGAGGAGGGGGTGGCGCACCCCTCTGGTGGGCCTAAGGCCCACCTAAGTTAGGGTTCCCCCCCTCTTTTTCTTTCCCCTGCGCCATGGGCTGAGTGGGGAGGCGCACCAGCCCAACTAGGGGCTGGTTCCCACCCCCACTTAGCCCATCTTACCTCTTGGGGTCGCAGCCCCTCTTCGGTGGTCCCCCGGGACCACCTCCGGTGGTCCCGGTGGTCCCGGTACGTTACCGGTGATGCCCGAAACACTTCCGGTGTCCGAAACCATCCGTCCTATATATCAATCTTTACCTCCGGACCATTCCGGAGCTCCTCGTGACGCCTGGATCTCATCCGGGACTCCGAACAACTTTCGGTAATCTCATATAACAATTCCCTATAACCCTAGCGTCATCGAACCTTAAGTGTGTAGACCCTGCGGGTTCGGGAGACAGGCAGACATGACCGAGACACCTCTCTGGCCAATAACCATCAGCGGGGTCTGGATACCCATGGTGGCTCCCACTAGCTCCACGATGATCTCATCGGATGAACCACGATGTCAAGGATTCAATCAATCCCGTATACGATTCCCTTTGTCTGTCGGTATAGAACTTGCCCGAGATTCGATCGTCGGTATACCTATACCTTGTTCAATCTCGTTACCGGTAAGTCTCTTTACTCGTTCCGTAGCACGTCATCGTGTAACTAACTCCTTAGTCACATTGAGCTCATGATGATGTTCTACCGAGTGGGCCCAGAGATACCTCTCCGTCACACGGAGTGACAAATCCCGATCTCGATTCGTGCCAACCCAACAGCCACTTTCGGAGGTACCCGTAGTGCACCTTTATAGTCACCCAGTTACGCTGTGACGTTTGATACACCAAAAGTACTCCTACGGTATCCGGGAGTTGCACAATCTCACGGTCGAAGGAAAAGATACTTGACATTAGAAAAGCATTAGCATACGAACAACACGATCTAGTGCTAGGCTTAGGATTGGGTCTTGTCCACCACATCATTCTCCCAATGATGTGATCCCGTTATCAATGACATCCAATGTCCATGATCAGGAAACCATGATCATCTATTGACTAACGAGCTAGCTAACTAGAGGCTTGCTAGGGACACATTGTGATCTATTCATTCACACATGTATTACTGTTTCCTGTTAATACAATTATAGCATGAACGATAGACAATTATCATGAACAAGGAAATATGATAATAACCATTTTATTATTTGCTCTAGGGCATATTTCCAACAGTCTCCCACTTGCACTAGAGTCAATAATCTAGTTACATTGTGATGTATCGAACACCCATAGCATCATGGTGTTGATCATGTTTTGCTCGTGGAAGAGGTTTAGTCAACGGGTCTGCAATATTCAGATCCGTGTGTACTTTACAAATATCTATCACTCCAGTTTGGACATGGTCCTGGATGGAGTTGTAGCGGCGCTTGATGTGCCTCGTCTTCCGGTGAAACCTGGGCTCCTTGGCTATGGCAATGGCTCCAGTGTTGTCACAGAAGAGTGTCATAGGACCCGACGCGCTTGGAACCACTCCAAGGTCGGTGATGAGCTCCTTCATCCAAATTCCTTCATGAGCCGCTTCTGAAGCAGCTATGTACTCCGCTTCACATGTAGATGCTGCCACGACTTCTTGCTTGCTGCTGCACGAGCTCACTGCCCCACCATTCAACACATATACGTATCCGGTTTGTGACTTAGAGTCATCCGGATCTGTGTCGAAGCTAGCGTCGACGTAACCCTGTACGACGAGCTCTTCGTCACCTCCATAAACGAGAAACATTTCCTTAGTCCTTTTCAGGTACTTAAGGATATTCTTGACCGCTGTCCAGTGTTCTGCACCGGGATTACTTTGGTACCTCCCTACCAAGCTTATCGCAAGGTTTATATCAGGTCTGGTACACAGCATGGCATACATTAGAGAGCCCACGGCTGAAGCGTAGGGGACAGAACTCATCTTCTCTCTATCTGTTGCCGTGGTCGGCGACTGAGTCTTACTCAATCTCATACCTTGCAAAACTGGCAAGAACCCTTTCTTTGAGTTTTCCATATTGAACTTCTTCAGTATCTTGTCAAGGTATGTACTTTGCGAAAGACCTATGAGGCGTCTCGATCTATCTCTATAGATCTTGATGCCTAATATGTATGCAGCTTCTCCAAGGTCCTTCATTGAAAAACTCTTGTTCAAATAGGCCTTTATGCTCTCCAACATCTCTATATCATTCCCCATCAACAATATGTCATCCACATATAGTACGAGGAAAGCTACAGAGCTCCCACTCACTTTCTTGTACAGACAGGCTTCTCCGTAAACCTGTATGAACCCAAACGCCTTAATCACCTCATTAAAGCGAATGTTCCAACTCCGAGATGCTTGCACCAGCCCATAGATGGAGCGCTGGAGCTTGCATACTTTGTTAGCACCTTTAGGATCGACAAAACCTTCTGGTTGCATCATATACAACTCTTCCTTAAGCTTCCCGTTAAGGAACGCTGTTTTGACGTCCATTTGCCAAATTTCATAATCATAAAAGGCGGCAATTGCTAACATGATTCGGACTAATTTCAGCTTCGCTACGGGAGAGAAAGTCTCTTCGTAGTCAACTCCTTGAATTTGTCGAAAACCCTTTGCGACAAGTCGAGCTTTGTAAACGGTTACATTACCGTTTGCATCAATCTTCTTCTTGAAGATCCATTTATTTTCTATGGCTCGCCGGTCATCAGGCAAGTCCACCAAAGTCCATACTTTGTTCTCATACATGGATCCTATCTCGGATTTCATGGCCTCAAGCCATTTGTTGGAATCCGGGCCCGCCATCGCTTCTTCATAGTTTGAAGGTTCACCGTTGTCTAACAACATGATTTCCATCAAGGGTTGCCGTACCACTCTGGTGCGGAGCGTACCCTTGTGGACCTTCGTGGTTCAGTAGTAACTTGATCCGAAGCTTCATGATCATCATCATTAACTTCCTCTTCAGTCGGTGTAGGCACCACAGGAACAACTTCTTGCACTGCGCTACTTTCCTGTTCGAGAGGGGGTGTAATTACCTCATCAAGTTCTACCTTCCTCCCACTTACTTCTTTCGAGAGAAACTCTTTCTCTAGAAAGGATCCGTTCTTGGCAACAAAGGTTTTACCTTCGGATCTAAGATAGAAGGTATACCCAATAGTTTCCTTAGGGTATCCTATGAATACGCATTTCTCCGCTTTGGGTTCGAGCTTTTCTGGTTGAAGTTTCTTCACATAAGCATCGCAGCCCCAAACTTTAAGAAACGACAACTTAGGTTTCTTGCCAAACCACAGTTCATACGGTGTCGTCTCAACGGATTTAGACGGTGCCCTATTTAAAGTGAATGCTGCAGTTTCTAATGCGTATCCCCAAAATGATAGCGGTAAGTCGGTGAGAGACATCATAGATCGTACCATATCTAATAAAGTGCGATTACGACGTTCAGACACTCCGTTGCGCTGCGGTGTGTCAGGCGGTGTTAGTTGCGAAACGATTCCATACTTTCTTAGGTGTGTGCCAAACTCGTGACTCAAATATTCTCCTCCACGATCAGATCGTAGACATTTAATTTTTCTGTCACGTTGATTCTCAACCTCACTCTGAAATTCCTTGAACTTTTCAAACGTCTCAGATTTGTGCTTCATCAAGTAGATATACCCATACCTACTCAAATCATCGGTGAGAGTGAGAACATAACGATAACCACCGCGAGCTTCAACGTTCATTGGACCACACACATCGGTATGTATTATTTCCAATAAGTCGGTGGCTCTCTCCATTATTCCTGAGAATGGAGTCTTAGTCATCTTGCCCATGAGGCACGGTTCGCATGTGTCAAATGATTCAAAGTCAAGAGACTCTAACAGTCCATCAGTATGGAGCTTCTTCATGCGCTTAACGCCGATATGACCAAGGCGGCAGTGCCACAAGTATGTGGGACTATCATTATCAACTTTGCATCTTTTGGTACTCACACTATGAATATGTGTAACATCACGATCGAGATTCATCAAGAATAAACCATTCACCAGCGGAGCATGACCATAAAACATATCACTCATATAAATAGAACAACCATTATTCTCTGACTTAAATGAGTAGCCGTCTCGCATTAAGCAAGACCCTGATACAATGTTCATGCTTAAAGCTGGTACTAAATAACAATTATTGAGGTTCAAAACTAATCCCGACGGTAGATGTAGAGGTAGCGTGCCGACGGCGATCACATCGACTTTTGAACCATTCCCGACGCGCATCGTCACCTCGTCCTTGGCCAGTCTCCGCTTATTCCGCAGTTCCTGCTTTGAGTTGCAAATGTGAGCAACAACACCGGTATCAAATACCCAGGAGCTACTACGAGCGCTGGTAAGGTACACATCAATAACATGTATATCAAATATACCTTTAACGTTGCCGGCCTTCTTGTCCGCTAAGTATTTGGGGCAGTTTCGCTTCCAGTGACCCTTTCCCTTGCAATAGAAGCACTCAGTCTCAGGCTTGGGTCCGTTCTTTTTCTTCTTCCCGGCATCTGGCTTACCGGGCGCGGCAACAACTTTGCCGTTTTTCTTGAAGTTCTTCTTACCCCTGCCTTTCTTGAAACTAGTGGTCTTGTTGACCATCAACACTTGATGCTCCTTCTTGATTTCTACTTCTGCAGACTTGAGCATTGAGTACAACTCGGGAATTGTTTTCTCCATCCCTTGCATGTTGTAGTTAAGCACAAAGCCTTTGTAGCTTGGTGGGAGAGACTGAAGGATTCTATCAATGATAGCATCATCCGGAAGTTCGACTCCAAGTGAAGTCAGACGACCGTGTAACCCAGACATTTTGAGTATGTGCTCACTGACAGAACTGTTCTCCTCCATCTTACAGCTGAAGAACTTGTCGGAGACTTCATATCTCTCGACACGGGCATGAGCTTGAAAAACTAGCTTCAGCTCTTGGAACATCTCATATGCCCCGTGTTGCTCAAAACGTCTTTGGAGCCCCGTTTCTAAACTGTATAACATGCCACACCTGACCAGAGAGTAGTCATCACTCCGCGCTTGCCAGACGTTTAGCACGTCCTGGGCTGCTGCGGGAGCGGGAGGGTCACCTAGCGGCGCATTAAGGACATAAGCCTTTTTAGCTGCTTCAAGGATGAGCTTCAGGTTGCGAACCCAGTCCGCATAGTTGCTACCATCATCTTTCAGCTTGTTTTTCTCTAGGAATGCGTTGAAGTTGAGGTTGACGTTGGACATCTACAATATTTATAAAGACAACTTTTAGACTAAGTTCATGACAATTAAGTTCATTTAATCAAATTAAGTATGAACTCCCACTTAAATCGACATCCCTCTAGTCATCTAAGTGATACATGATCCATGTTGACTAACCCGTGTCCGATCATCACGTGAGACGGACTAGTCACCATGGTGAGCAACTTCATGCTGATCGTATTCAACCATACGACTCATGTTCGACCTTTCGGTCTCTTGTATTCGAGGTCATGTCTGTACATGCTAAGCTCGTCGAGTCAACCTAAGTGTTTTGCGTGTGTAAATCTGGCTTACACCCGTTGTATGCGAACGCTAGAATCTATCACACCCGATCATCACGTGGTGCTTCGAGACAACGAACCTTCGCAACGGTGCACACTTAGGGGAATACGTTCTCGAAATTTTAGGAGGGATCATCTTATTATGCTACCGTCGTTTTAAGCAATAAGATGTAAAACATGATAAACATCACAATGCAATCATATAGTGACATGATATGGCCATTATCATCTTTGCTCATTCGATCTCCATCTTCAGGCATCGCATGATCATCATCGTCACCGGCGTGACACCATGATCTCCATCATCATGATCTCCATCATCGTGTCTCCTTGAAGTCGTCACGCCAACTACTACTATCACTACTACTATGGCTAACCGTTAGCAATGAAGTAAAAGTAGCAAGCACATGGCGTTGCATCTCATACAGTAAATTAAGACAACTCCTATGGCTCCTGCCGGTTGTCATACTCATCGACATGCAAGTCGTGAAACCTATTACAATAACATGATCATCTCATACATCATACATGCAACATCACAACTTTGGCCATATCACATCACATGTCAAACCCTGCAAAAACAAGTTAGACGTCCTCTAATTGTTGTTGCAAGTTTTACGTGGCTGATTTGGGTTTCTAGCAAGAAGCCTTCTTACCTACGTGACAGCCACAACAATGATATGCCAAAGCTATTTACCCTTCATAAGGACCCTTTTCATCAAATCCAATCCGACTAGAGTAGGAGAGACAGACACCCGCTAGCCACCTTTATGCACGATGTGCATGTTTGTCGGTGGAACCAGTCTCACGTAAGCGTACGTGTAAGGTCGGTCCGGGCCGCTTCATCCCACAATACTGCCGGAAAAGAATAAGACTAGTAACGGCAAGCAAATTGACAAACCATCGCCCACAACTTTTGTGTTCTACTCGTGCATAGAATCTACGCATAGAAAACCTGGCTCGGATGCCACTGTTGGGGAACGTAGCATAAATTCAAAAATTTCCCTACGCATGTTCAGATCTTCCTATGGAGAGACCAGCAACGAGAGAGGGGTAAGAGCATCTTCGTACCTTTGAAGATCGCTAAGCGGAAGCGTTGCTAGAACGCGGTTGATGGAGTCGTACTCGCAGCGATTCCGATCTAGTGCCGAACAACGGCACCTCCGCGTTCAACACACGTGCAGCCCGGTGACGTCTCCCGCACCTTGATCCAGCAAGGAGGAGGGAGAGGTTGGGGAAGAAGACCAGCAACACGACGGCGTGGTGTTGGTGGAGAGACGAGGTCTCCCGACAGGGCTTCGCCAAGCGCCGGCAGAGAGGAGGAGGAAGAAGTGCACGGCTGCGCCGAGGGAGAGGGAAAACTGTGTCCTCCAAAGGCCAAAAGTGCCCACTATATATAGGGGAAGGGGAGAGGGGGTGCCACCCCTAGGGTTCCCACCCTAGGGGGTGCGGCAGCCCTCCCACATGGGGTTTGTGGCGGCCAGATGGGGAGGAGGGGGTGGCGCACCCCTCTGGTGGGCCTAAGGCCCACCTAAGTTAGGGTTCCCCCCTCTTTTTCTTTCCCCTGCGCCATGGGCTGAGTGGGGAGGCGCACCAGCCCAACTAGGGGCTGGTTCCCACCCCCACTTAGCCCATCTTACCTCTTGGGGTCGCAGCCCCCCTTCGGTGGTCCCGGTACGTTACCGGTGATGCCCGAAACACTTCCGGTGTCCGAAACCATCCGTCCTATATATCAATCTTTACCTCCGGACCATTCCGGAGCTCCTCGTGACGTCCTGGATCTCATCCGGGACTCCGAACAACTTTCGGTAATCTCGTATAACAATTCCCTATAACCCTAGTGTCATCGAACCTTAAGTGTGTAGACCCTGCGGGTTCGGGAGACAGGCAGACATGACCGAGACACCTCTCTGGCCAATAACCATCAGCGGGGTCTGGATACCCATGGTGGCTCCCACTAGCTCCACGATGATCTCATCGGATGAACCACGATGTCAAGGATTCAATCAATCCCGTATGCGATTCCCTTTGTCTGTCGGTATAGAACTTGCCCGAGATTCGATCGTCGGTATACCTATACCTTGTTCAATCTCGTTACCGGTAAGTCTCTTTACTCGTTCCGTAGCACGTCATCGTGTAACTAACTCCTTAGTCACATTGAGCTCATGATGATGTTCTACCGAGTGGGCCCAGAGATACCTCTCCGTCACACGGAGTGACAAATCCCGATCTCGATTCGTGCCAACCCAACAGCCACTTTCGGAGGTACCCGTAGTGCACCTTTATAGTCACCCAGTTACGTTGTGACGTTTGATACACCCAAAGCACTCCTACGGTATCCGGGAGTTGCACAATCTCACGGTCGAAGGAAAAGATACTTGACATTAGAAAAGCATTAGCATACGAACAACACGATCTAGTGCTAGGCTTAGGATTGGGTCTTGTCCACCACATCATTCTCCCAATGATGTGATCCCGTTATCAATGACATCCAATGTCCATGATCAGGAAACCATGATCATCTATTGACTAACGAGCTAGCTAACTAGAGGCTTGCTAGGGACACATTGTGATCTATTCATTCACACATGTATTACTGTTTCCTGTTAATACAATTATAGCATGAACGATAGACAATTATCATGAACAAGGAAATATGATAATAACCATTTTATTATTGCCTCTAGGGCATATTTCCAACAAATATTACTTTATTTTATGATTTGGTTTTGCTTATTGAATGCTTAAATTGGAAAAGTACTCCTACTTTGAGTACTAAAATTAGAGAGCACTATGCAGAAATCTAGGAGTCCCGGGTGGAGCCATGACCCGGGACTAAAGTTGTTTTGGAACGGAGTTCCTGATAGAATAATTCTTTTTTGGTACAAAGTTCAACAAAGTCCTTTGACACTAGACAATGTGACATATAGAAGGGTAGATGAGATCAGGAAAAATAGGATCATTTTCTGCACATCTAGAATGTCGCCATTTTGTTAAATCCTTAAAGGTTAAGAGAATCCGTTAGACATATTTTAGAGTTTAGGTTCTAGCCAAGACCCGGGACTAAAGGTCCTCCTATATAAAACGACACTTCGAAGTTTCCAACCCCTCTTATATAGTTTGTTAGTTTATTAGTTAATCAAATGTCCGTTTTTTGCAGAATTATGGATCCACATATCAGAAATCTCGAAGAGGAAGAACTTCTCAAAGATATAATCAAAGACGGCCCCGACGTTGAACCAGCTGAATCTCCTTCGTCATATCTAAACCCCTCCGGATATGGAATGGAGGTCGACCGACACGAAGATGAAGCCGATGGGGCAGGAGATAACTCCAATGACGGAGAAGGTGATAGCTCCACTGATGGAGAAGCCGGTGGAGAAATAATAAAGTCCGGCGAGGTATACATATGAAGTTCGACAATCACTTGTAATATGTGAAAAATATTGGAGATAGCTCTATATTGTATACATATACATTCATTTGACGAATGTTTCTCCCTCTTAGGCCTCCACATCGAGCAAAGCTAAGAAACGAGGCCCGACTAAAAAGTTGGATGCACGGACGCATTACACCTTTGAGGTGATATTGCCTACGGGCGAACCCAAGCTTCCTAAGAATGTTGCTGACACATTCAAGAAGCAATGCGGAGTTCTCGTTAGGGATCACGTCCCGATCAGCGTTCGGGAGTGGAACAAGCGCAAAGGGGCAGCCGATAGTGACTATGTCGCCGAAAGGTACAAAGATAATCTTTGGAATGATCTCATGTCACATTTCAACCTGCCAGAATGTGAGAATGAAGACACCGCAAAAAAACTGAGGGCCAAAGTCAAGCAGTGGACTCTAAAGAAGATGGTCGAACTATTCCGTAGCTGGAAGAAGAAGCGATGGAAAAACTATCGGAAGACAAAGAGAGTGCCAGTATTCAGGGGTATCTAGCCAAGCAGGCGAATCACTGGAAGGCATTTCAAGAGTACAAGGAGTCAGAAGATGCCAAGGCATTATCAGAAAAGAACAAGAAAAATGCCGACAAGAAGAAATATCACCACACGCTGGGGCCAGGGGGCTATGAGACTGCCATCTCAAAGTGGGATAAGAAAGAACAAGATCTGCTAGCTAAAGGCATCATACCTGAACCCATCCGTGATGAGTGGGAATTGAGAGCAAGGAATTTGTTCCTTGCGCATGGTGGTTCGTACGTCGAAGAAACAGGGGACCTCATCTGCAGTGACGGTCTTAGGATACCAAGAGAGAATTTGAAAAAGATAGTGAAAGAAATTAAGGACGGAAAAAGATAGTTCACTGCAGATAGAGAGAAAGATTTGCTCACACTGGTCCTCGGCAATGACGAACATGGAGGACGAACGCGAGGCTTCGGTCCTTCTTACCCGTGGTGGCTTGGGTTTGCCAGAGACCAAGATACTTACAGAAGCCGAGCGAGAGCAAAGAAGCAACAGTGGGATGAGGAGAATGACAAGTTCAACCAGTTGCTTGCCAGGCTTAACGACCAACAGAAGCAGATTGATGAGCTTAGAGGAGTAGCGCGCCAGGAAGATCCTGCACTCGATATTACCGGTGCCCCATCTAAGCGGAAAAGCAGCGTGGCTGAATCTGAGGCCCCGCCCGACGATGCACGAAGAATGATAGAGGGCGGTCCCGGCTACCCCGTGGATGGAATCAAGGAGTCAACATCATGTGAACTCCATCAGAAATTCAAGAACATATCCATGAAGGTGGCCGTCGGACAAGCTTTACCTTCTGGCCCTGATGCACGCTGGCATGGCCGTGAGATTCCATCTGGCTTTGCTAAAGTCGGGGTGGATGAAATCATGGCGGGTTTCATGATATGGAACTCGACATAGCTGGACGCGAAGATGAGAGGGCACTCTGGGAAGTACTGGGTGGAGTCATCCTATGGGACAAGAACTACATCAAGCTTCCAGGCTCGGCCCCAAGGACAACACCGCCTCCGAGTCGTCGCAGGTCACCTACACCTCCATCAACTCCAATCCCTCCACATGACGACGGCCAGCACAACACGAGTCCATCTCGATCACCGCCGCCGGACTTGGGTCGTCCGTCTCCGCCGCTGCCCGCTAAGGATACTAAGCGGAAGCGTGCCCGCAAGAACGCTCCGTCGATGAGTTCTAAGCAACGGAGCTCCCCAAAGCGCAAACTGCCGCCCCTCCCAAAGGTACCTCATGCTAATCTTCCTATCAGACCTTATGATCGTACCGACGAGGAAAACGCCAGGATAGCAAAGGAACATTATGATGCTCAGATGAAAAGGAAGGAACCCGAGCCCCACCCGAAATACACCGAGAAGCAAATAGCATATGCAAAATACTTCACGACCCTTCCATCACAGTATGACTTACACCATAAGCCTGATGACTATACACACACATAGCAGAAGGAAGGGAAAAAGAGCAGATCACGTGCAAGTGCAAGTGGGAGCAAATCAAGTTCAACTACAAGCAAAAAAAGATCAGACGTTCCTCAGCTTGGACAATAGGCCAAACAGTCGATCCCACCCCTCAGGGTGTTACCCGAGAATGTTCCCTCTCTGGTGCAGGGGCAAGATTTGAAATTAGCAAAGAAGTGGGTGGATGAATGGGGTATCCCGGTTGAAGACGTTCGGGCTTCCCAAGACGACAGGTTACCCAAGGGTGTGGTAGCCCCTAAGCCACAGTTTGTCATGGGAGTGCCTTTGGCCAGCAAGATGATCTCCCAACAAATATGTGTTACTTGCATACACGGTACTTAAGTGAATCAAAGAATGGGAGAACGATGATCGTGGCGTGTCCCACGGGAGTACTACGGCCGCCACGAAGAAATCCATATCGACTTTGATGAACTCTTCCAGATGTATAATGCCGACGCCCTCGACAAATCGCTTATGAGTTGCTATTGTCTGTAAGTTTTTCAATTCGTTGTCTACATATAACTTGTTTAGTTATTTCAATTCATTGTCTACATATAACTTGTACTCTATTATGTAGAATGAAGATTCTCGAATGTAAAAGTAGGAACATCCTAAATATTGGGTTTATTGACCCAGATAAAATACATATAGCGACGACGCTAACTGATAAACCCAAGGAGACGGAGGAAAACCTTCTAAGGTTTCTAACAGATCAAAATTTCTGTGACCACATACTGTTTCCATACAACTTCAAGTGAGGGTCTTTACTCTGTTGTGTCCATTCACTTATAAGTGTAATTGATAAGTTACTGACATATATATATATATATATATATATATATATATATATATATATATATATATATATATATATATATATGCAGCTACCATTGGATTCTGTTGGACATTCTAATTGATAAGGGAAGAGTTGATGCCTTCGACCCATTATCGAGACCCTTGGAACAGTTCCAAAGCCTGCAGGACATGCTCCAAGGGTAATTTCAATCATTCTTGCGCTCTATCGGTCTCTTTCGATGATTTTCTGATATATCAATTAATGAAAAACTTAGCAAATCATTTTCCTTGTCGGGCAGGGTTTGGAAGCGGTTCAAGTGCGTGACTCCCGGTATTGAGCATGAGAAGCTGACCTTTAGAGCGGCTCAGGTAAGTAGTAGTATGATATACTTCTATTTTCAATACATTTATGATGCTAGATTATTATTTTGATTATATATATTCTATTCTCGTAAAGTGCGACCAGCAGCCACGGGGGACGCATCTATGCGGATACTATGTTTGCGAGACCATTCGCACGTTTACCTCTGAGCACAAGGATTACAGATACGACGTAAGCAATGAACATTCACACCTCTATTTTTACCCGTCATTCTTTGTTATCATGATTGATATTCATATTCATCTCCTCTTCTTATATAGTACACGGCCATGAGGGAGAAGTACCTACCAGAGCAACGCGCGATTGCTATTGCAGAGGAGCTTGCGACCTTTCTGAGGACGGAAGCTATAGATGACAAAGGATGATTTAGTGTAGCTAGGGGCCATTACTGATGTTGGTCCATGTAATCGGATAGACGGGCTCTAGTCCCGCTAATTCAGATCTCTATATAATTGTATATATATATGCTCGCTTGTAAGATAAGTTAATCTTATATATATATATATATATATATATATATATATATATATATATATATATATATATATATATATATATATGCATAAACATATATATTTAGAATTATATGAAAACTAATTCCCGAACACCAAACGAGGCATCACGTTAATCTTCCGAACACCTAAACCCTAAAACCCTAAAATCCTAAAATAAACAAAATTTGCAGAAACTCTTTAGTCCCGGTCCGTGTTAAGACCCGGGACTAAAGGGTCTGCCCCTGAGGGCGTTTCGAAACACCCACATGGAGCACCTTTGGTCCCGGCTTGAAACATGGCCGGGACTAAAGGTTAGGCCTTTAGTCCCGCCTCTTTGGTACCGGTTGGTGAACCGGGACTAAAGCCCCTTACGGGCCGGGACTATAGACCATGTCCCCACTAGTCCCACATTGCAGCTAACTAACCACACTGCATGCATGCTGACTACTTCTACTGGGCCTATCTCGTGCATCCTCACAATGCACCAAGACGCTTCGCTCCTCTAATTTTGGACAAATCACTTGGCACAAGCTGAACAAACAGCCCGTCACGCTTCAGCCACTGTGGCATCTTGCCACATCTGATGGCGTCGCCGTATCGCATGGCATCATCGACATGTCACCATGCTCGCCGCATTGCACGGCAGCGCGGCATCTCGCACGCCTCCCCTGAAGCTTCACTGGACTAGCTACTCTCTAACCTATTCAACATGCATAATGAAAGAAAACTAAATACTCAGATACATGAATCAAGATTAAAGCTAACAACTTTTACGTATATGTTTTTAAATTTTGGACAAAGGGGAAAGAGAAATTTTTATATGATCTATTTTACCCCCTCTTTTCACATGAGAGGTAACGCATGACCGAAAACCTATGTCACGGGCAAGGCGATCTACCATACCAGTGACACTAATTAGTAAGGAAATGTCAGTGTGACAGTGATAGGAAGGAAATGTCTGACGACGAAAGAAAATTCGTTATGTGCGAATACTGTCAAGACGAGTGCGGCCTGTGCGACACACCTCACCTAGTAGATGATAGGCGCTTCAGCATCATGCTGAATGAGGACTTCGAAGTGGATACAATAAGTCACAACGGCAAGTCTTTTTTCGTAATTAAGCATGACTTTTTTTGCTTGAACTTATAATTTTTTTTCTACTATTCTACTAACGTATCCCCTGCCATGCAAGAATTTAGGTCTTGGATAAGATTGGTTTCAATACTGAAAAAACTATGGAGGTAAAGATAGTTCACTTGAGGACCGAGCATGGTTATACTTTTGCCGTAAAGTTGTACGATGCAGACACCTACTCCTTTTTTGAATGCAAAACTTGGATAACACTATGCAAGACTTATGCATTTAAGCCTAATATGTTTATCACCTTTGATATTCGTCGGGAAGATGAAATTGAAGGTAATATCGACATCTGGGTCGATGTGCAGACGCCTTCAGTTCTACCATTATGTGAGTTTCTCAACCATATTTAGAATGTAATTTATATTGTTTATTTAAAAATAGTTGACAACTTATTTCCATTGACAGCTTATTTTCGTTCTTCAAAAATGTACGGAAGATGGTAGACAGAACCTATTGTACTACAATGAGGAAGCAGAATTAACTTGTAAGGAGAAACATCATCTTGTTGAATTTATCAACGATCTTGAGAAATACAATACCTATCAGCAAACTTCTCCACATTATGGTCAATACGTGCCACTAGTGCACGTGGTGAACTACGGTAACATGTATGGAGATTGCATGGTAAGATTTTCTACTATTACGACATCCGTGCATCTTTTGCATAAATTCTTGTAAAACTAAACTACATTGCTAGCTACAAAGTTATTACTATGTTTTTCAACAGAAAATCCCGAAGGATTGTGTGCCTCATCTGATGTTTCCAAGAGGTCGCGTTGATGTTATGAGCATACGGCCAGCACGGCCAAGTCAGCCTAGGTATCTGTATCACTCCTGTCCATACCGGATTTCTAAAACCGATGAAATGATAATCAAAGATTGGAAAAAAAATGTATGGTCAATCGTAGAGAGCTACTTGGAAGCAACATTGTGCGTAGGCCAAGAATTGGAGACAAGATGATCTCCATTCTCCATAATGGAGAGTGAGGACCTATCTTGCTTTATGATATTCTACCTAAGAGAGGGTAGAGTAGGTCCTATGAGAGAGGAGTATGTCCTAGGTACAATGTGTTATTATGTGCTACAATGTGTTATAGTTGATGATGAGAAAGAGGTGGATTTGTGATTATGACTAGTGACCAACTTTTGTTATATGATGTCTCATTGACAAAAATGATGATTAAATAGTGTTGGTGGTAATGACTATGATGATTATTAGCTATAGTGATGCAAGAGTTTTTATATTAATATGATGATGATGTTGATCATGATTATCATGATGATTTGTTATTATGATCATGATTGGTTATTATATCATTGGGGAAGGAAAGCGGATTAAATTCATGTGGATGGATCGAAAGTGACCAAAAGTTGAATTAGTAGGATTGTCGTCTTACTAATTCAACTTTTGATCACTTTTGATTCATTTGGATGAATAAAATCTATGTTTCTTCCTCACAATGATATAATAATTCATCATGAACATAATGATATATATAACAACCTCTTAATTGATATTGTATCAAAATTTGTATAACGGCGTATAAATACACTAAAAATTTAAAATAATAAAAAACAGATTACTAGTAGCGCGGGTTTGCAAGAACACTACTAATAATTGTCTTATCAGTAGCACCGGTATGATACATGGTACAACTATATGTCTTAGCAGTAGCGCGTCTTACACGCGCTGCTGGTAAGTAATAATTGTAGCGCCTTACTAAATTAACCCTCCAAAAAACCCCAACCCCCATTAAAACAAACCCAGCTCCGGCCAGATGCTGACGCGTGGATGTCATTTGGTCCCGGTTGGTGTGACCAACTGGGACTAAAGGCCCTCCTCCCTAGGCTCCCCGCAGCGGCCATGTAGAGACCCTTTGGGCCCGGTTCTTAAACCAACCGGGACTAAAGGTTTGGGCCTTTAGTCCCGACCCTTTAGTCCCGGTTCCAGAACCGGGGCTAATGGGCCTCTGGAACCGGGACAAATGAGCATTTTTCTACAAGTGTAACTTCTCTCGAAGCATCATACTGGCGCAAGGTATTTTCTCCACTTTCAAAAAGTCAAGCTGAATATGCCCTCGTCCATGTCATCTAGTACACCTTTCTGTCATTTTTAGTCTTCATATAAGTTTTGTATCAAGTCAAAGTATCTCTAATTTGACCAAACATATAGAAAAAAGTATCAACATTCACAGTAGCAAATCCATATCATTAGAATGTAGTTTCATATTATATGTTTGGTGTTGTAGGTGTCGATATATTTTAATATATATTTGATCAAATTTTGGGAAGTTTGCCTTACAGAAATCCTATATGTGGAGTAAAAAGGATCGGAGAGAGTACCAATTTAAAGGTCAAGTAAAGTGTGTCTGGATCCATACAAACTGCCAGGTACAATCATCCAACGGTCAAACATATCGTGTCTGCGTCGATGCAATCTGCCAACTACAACCAAAGCGTGTATGCGTTCATGCAAGCTGCCAGCTACAACCATCCAAAAGTCAAGCGGAGCGTCTGCGTCCATACAAGCTGCCGGCTAAAATCGTCCAAAAGTCAAGCAGGCGTGTCTACATCCATGCAAGCTACCAGCTACAACCATCCAAATGTCAAGTTGAGCATGTGTGCCTCCATGCTAGCTCCCAGTTACAACCATCCAAAAGTCCAATTGAGCCTGTCTGCGTCTACCACCATTCAGAAGTAAGTAGAGCATCGATTCACACTAGCTACAGCTATTCCAAATTTATTTACACATCCTTTATATATAGAGAGAGAGACCAAGAAGCCGAAGGGTAGCAAGAGAAGAGAAGAGAGCGGCGAGTGCAACAGCTTTCATTTTGTGCCATGGCTTGGGGGTGCCACATGAACATGGTTCTTCTGTTAGTTATACTGGAGATCATTCTGCTCTTTACGACACCATCTGGAGGGCTGGTGGTTCCCTGTCCATCGGGTACGAGACCAACAGACAGTATGTGCTCTGGCCTTTCAGTCTTCTAAATCCTACTATAGACTAGTAGTATCAGTTAGCTCACTGGATAAATGTTTGTTTCTTCTCTGGAGACACAAAGTAGTACACCATTCTTAATGCTTATTTTCGTTTGGTTTAGAGGAACTTTTTAAGAATTCTAAAGGATAGAAATTTTAGAAGAAAATTCTTTGTAGGTCTTTGATTTATACGAATGGTTGTTATTCCTATGTATGTAGGATGGGAACCAATCATTCACATTATAAAGTAATAATAATAGCATTAACCTAGACCCAATGAAGAGGTTTCTATCCTATGAAACCAAACACATCTTTTCTCCTATATGAATTGAGATAATGTCATCTCACTACCTATGAATTTCCTATTCCTATGATATTATATTCTATGAACCAAAGGATACCTAAGGGTTTTGATCATCGAAACAGTTTAGGTGTGGATGGTAAATAATCCTCAGAATTCTATTAAATATTTATGTAGGTTTATGTTTCCATACTTGCCCTACATGTGTGTACAAAATTCAAATTTGATTTATAATGAAGGTGGACAAATCAAATAAAAAGTGTGTGACTATTGGTATATGAAAGAAAAAGAAAAATATAAAGTTACTATCACAAGTTCTCCTTCGCACACACATTATAAGAATACTTTTTATATTGATTGGATGATTAAATACAGTGGTTTGTCGTCATGCATCCCAAGGATGATGATTCCAACCAATGAAATATCTCCCCACTCATCTTAAATCCATGAAACAGTATATAGAATATATTGCTAGTTCGATAAAAAAATTAGTGAAGAACAAATTATACTAGTTGATACCCTGCATATTGTTGCGGAAATGTTTTGCAATACTATTCAATGAGATATTTTTGTATGGCACATGAATATTTGGAGTAATAACATGAAAACTAAAACTAAAAGTATATATGATTTATTGTGTTAGATTATTGTATAGTTGTATAATATTTATTAAACATAATACAGCTTAATAGAATGGAAATTCTCACGCATATTGGCATGTTGACGTGGGTTTTTCCTACATGCATGGTTTTATATTAAGGTGGGACTTTTTCTATGCATGTTGTATGGTGAGGCACACTTGCATATTGAGTGGTAGGTTAATATGGGCTATCTATTTAGATATAGAAAATTATAGTTATTTATCAACTTTCTATTTAATTATAGCTTTCTTTTGTCTTTAGTCGTTGTGTATTTTGTTTCGGAAGTGCATGCTCCACTTCAAATTTATGCTCCCAGGAATGTGAATGCAAATTTGTAACTCATAAATCGTTCTTGCAGGAAGGGACGGGGCCAACTGTCCCCCGTGTAACAGAAAGCCTTGTTGTTGTTGAAAGTTTATGGGCTTCCGGGCCATTTAAAATTCCTGATAAATCACGGAGGTCCATTAGTTGATGCATGGCATGAGCAAATTCATTCTCTATGAAGGGTAGTCGAGAAAAATTAATACATAAGGCACTCCTCCACTGACATATGTTCCTCCCTGTAATACATGTAATATGAATGCCCCTCGATGTGATACGAATTTTCTTAGCAATCTGGGAGCATGTGTGGTATCGTTCTATTTTTGTTATGCATACAACATTGCCCTGCAGCAACCAAGGATTCACATACAGTTGCCCAGTATTTCCCCGTATACCGAATGTAATTCTATGGGCAATCGGCATAGGCCATGGTTCAGAGAGTCCCGTTAAAAAACTCAGCAAACAAAAGGTACTTGGTATAGTGTCGTCTTTGCGGAGTGTTGGACTCCATTTTTACCACGAGGTGCTATATATATTATTTTTATTCTATTTTAGTTAAGATAACCAGGCAATCACCATATCCCATCAATGAAAATATATTTTGCACCCTCAGTTTGCGATAACGCAATACACTTGTGTTGATCAAATGGATTTAGTATTGGATCAACCAGTTTGCCAATGGAATAAATCATGTGTGTATGCATGGGCTCACTCGTAAGTAACGATCCATGCAAAACGTTTGGTGTAATGTGCACGAAATCTGTGCACGATCCCTCCTGCTAGCTGGACCTGGACGTCTATTTTATTCCAACGGGTACAAAAACCAAGGTATATTCGCTTACTCGAGCTTAAATGTAGTTGATGAGTTCGTGTGCAGGTTTTACTTTCTTCTGTTAATCATTAGGTTTGGGAAAGGACTAGTAATTATCTTAGACTTATTACGTAAAGACCCTACAGAGTTAGCGTCGATTGTGCAAATGCTCCAGAAGTAAGTTCAATCATTATCGTACCATATCAGCAACTTTCTTTCATTTCCTGATATCAAGTAATCATTTTCTTTGTTGTACAGGGTTTGGAAAAAGTTCATCCGCAGCACTAGGGTGAATGGAATAAGGAGCTGCTATTTTCCTTCGCCAAAGTAAGTAGTACTAGCTAATTCCGCGCATCTCTCATTCACCCGCAAAGGGAAATACCATTATCATGCTTGATTATTATTTTAATTGAACTCTATTTTTGTAAAGAACTGCTCGAGGCAGGGATCCGCAAATAATTTATGTGCATACTACGTTTGCAAGTGGATTCACAAGACGACCTCTGAGAAGGGTAGATCCTCAAAAGAACTTGAAGTACGTAAACAATATTCATATTTTTATTTTATTCCATCAATTATGTTGAGTTTCATTCATATATACATATTGATCCCCTTCTTTAAATTAGATCATGCGGATGCGGGAAGACCTCCTACCAACTGATCGCCTACGAGCAATTCAAGAGGAATTGGCAGGATTCTTTGTTGAGCATGTCATACCCACAGAAGGGGAATATCATTAGGATTTCCTTGTCGATGTTGGTGGATAGATATTAGCTAGTTAGGGATCACAAAAGATGTTATATATTGTATATATGCATGGTCGTGTACTATATGTAGTAGGGTCGAGTTGTTCGACCAAGCACGAAGAAAGAGAAGTCACTTCTCTCTACATATGTTCATGACGATGTTGTGTAATTAATGGTCCCTTCATTGCTATATGTAGTACTTAGCGTTGAGTTGAATGAACAATATAAAATTAAATTAAATCCTAAATGTAAAAGAATTGCAGGATAAACACAGAAAGAAAAGGGTAAACACAATAGGCAACCCCTAAACCTCTCCTTTCAAAAAAAACAACGTCAAGCAATTGTTGACGCGTGGCTGCCTTTTAGTCCCGGTTTTTGTTACCAACCGGTACTAAATGTCCTCCTGCCCTCACGCCCCACAGCGGCCATGTGGAGAACTGTTAGTCCCGGTTCGTAACACAACCGGGACTAAAAGTTTTGGTCATTTGTCCCAATTTTTTAGTCCTGGTTGGAGAACCGGGACTAAAGGCCCTGAGAAACCGGGACTGAAGCCCTGTTTTCTACTAGTGGGTCACCTTGTCTTAGATCCTTATGCGTTTGGAAGTAGTGACCTATATCATCATTCACTTTAACTCCAATGCTGCCCTTTTGTATGAAAGAAGCAACATGTTTCCTCCAAACTTCGTCGAAACCCTTCATACACAAGGCTTGTTGGAATCATGTCAAATCATGTGAAGAATAGATCTTGTTGGAATTTCTTGAATCATGTCGAATCATGCGGAATCATGTCGAATCATGTCAAATCATGTGAAGAATAGATCTTGTTGGAATTTCTTGAATCATGTCGAATCATGCGGAATCATGTCGAATCATGTGGAATCATCTAACGAATAGATCTTGTTGGCATTTCTTGAATCATGTCGAATCATGTGAAGAATGGATCTTGTTGGCATTTCTTGAATCATGTCGAATAATGCCGGGCATGGTGCGGCGTGGCCCCTGCGTAGCTCCCTTTTCCTCTCCCCGGCGCAGCAGCTCCTGCACGGCTACTGCAGCCTCCCCGTGTTCTCGGTCCGACCGAGCGGCTCGATTAACGACCGGACCTAGGCCGATGGGCGTGAGGGGATTGTCAGCTACTTCCCCAATCCACGGAGCACAAAGTATACAGTGCAGTGCATGAAATATGCGACGGGGCAGTGTCTATCCCAATCCATGGAAGTCTGAAGTTTACACAAGAGCTAAATGTCAGTCATTAACTTTAGCTTTTACGTCTGTCGATTTTTAGAAGGACGAAGAAGTTAGCCGGAGTGAAGAAAGAAGCTCGTCGAAGGGCTACCCGTCATCTATCTTAGGGTTGAGGTGAGGAGGCAGCACAAAATATTGAATTCATGCTTCAGTCAACTCATTTAAAAGTTTAAATCGATGGAGTAACATATTTTAACACTCTCCTCACGTCTAGTCTTATTTAGTCCTTAAACATGGGGTTGATGTGGGTCGTATTTTTTTTTTAAAATATTGCATAGACAGGATGTTGAACTTAAAACCTCTTGGCTCAGATGTCATATTAAAATCATGCTTTAGTCAACTCATTCAAAAGTTTGAACTGATGTAGAAAGACATACGTAGTATACATTGTATTTTTCCCTTGTGACTTCAGGATTTCTCCACGTAAAAAGGTACTTCCTCCATTTAAATTTATAAGATGTGCTCAGTTTTTAAGAATAAGTTTGATCATAAATTTAATAAATGAAATAAGGGTTATGTGTCACAAATATTATACCATTCAGCTCATATTCCAAAGAAAGCTTCAATAGTATAAGGGAGTGCCTAGAACTTAGCTAATTGAGATTTTTTATGGTCTCATTTACATAATTTTAGTGTGTTTTGTATTTATCCTGTTTGTTTCCCTTAGCCCATCATTTTGTTTTTTGGGCTGACATGTCCAATAACTATTCGTTCGGTTCTTGTTGATGCACGTCATATCTTTTAAAAAAGAAACCGTTGATAAAGAAAAAAAGGAATAAGCAAAAAAAAATTACGTAATGGCTTGTTAGCTTCAACTACTCTGACCACTAAACATTTTTTGTATAAAAATGTAGTGTGTCCTTATTATATGAATTTGTTTTTTCTTAGTAAAAAACAACTTGATTCTAGCTTTTCCATCTAATTGCTGCGCAAATAAGATTTGCAATTGCGACCCGACTATGAATACTTGCAATTGCGACCCCACTATGAATACTTGTAATTGCGATCCCACTATGAATACTTGCAATTGCGACCTAACTTCGAATACATGCAGTTTGTCACCCGACTATGAATACTTGCAATTGCGACCCAACTACGAATACTTGCAATTGCGACCGAATTGTGATCCGACTATGAATACTTGCAATTGCGATCTAACTTCGAATACATGCAGTTGTCATCCGACTATGAATACTTACAATTGCGACCCGACTATGAATACTCACAATTGCGACCTGACTTCGAATACATGCAGTTGCACCCTACTTTAAAATACTTGCAGTTGCGGCCACATTTTAAATCTTGTAGTTGCGATCTGACTATGAATATTGTTGTCATTAATATAAAATGGAAAACAAAAAGAAGACACCAAATTATTAAATAAAACAAAGACTAAAAATAAAAAAACACTAGAAAGTAAAAATAAATAAATAATGAAAGCCTAAATAGACAATTTTATAATAGATGGTAACAAATGAACATTAAGTTAAATGAAATGAATACACTTATTTAGGGAAAGGGAAAGAGTGAAATAAATTTCTACTTAATAGTGAATAATAAAAATAAAAATAGCAATTAATTAAGAAAAACAACAATTAATCAGTACAGAAATGTAATCAGCTCTCTAGACAAAAAGCAAAACAAAAATGGCCGTCTACAGAGCTGGTTCTATACGAGACGTTTCACATGAGCGTGTAAATCGTACTTGCACTCATGTAGCTGATTACGTTTTTGTCTACAACTAGAAACAACTAGAAACGTTTCTGAATAGCAATTAAGAAACCAACAATTAATCAGTATAAAAAAGTGACTGAGACCGTAACTGTAACTCAGAGCAAAACCAATAGTATAATTATCAGCCACATGACCTATTTATTGTTGGGTCAATTATGGTCAAAGTTAAATATGAGAAAACATACGCACCTTAGAGCATCTCCAACATCAGCCAATATTGGACACACAAAAAAGTAGTTTTGCACCAAAATGTGCATTTTGCAACACCTGAAACATATTTGCTCTGGCAACGGATGCAAAATAGGGTGCCATTTTGCTCTAACAGCTGCCCATCATAGCACACCAACCACACCATTTGCACCACCATTCCATAGATATTGAAACACAAACTTGAACTTTGCAACACACAAATGCACATATGAAATTTAACATGAAATGCACATAGCAAATTTAACTTCAAATCCACATATCAAATCCAAATGCAAGGAATCCATCATAGTGCATCCAACACACACAAAAAAATACAATTGCATAGAACATAAATCTCTCAACTCTCAACTCTCATCACCTCCGTTGTCGCATGTGCTTGCATTGTCTCCACGGCTTGCATTGACCTTGTTGCCACAATCATTGAGAGACAAACTCTTGTGATGTGATATTTGTGTAGTGTAAGTAGGTTTCATTGTCGGTACTACATGGACACACTCACACACATCACCTCTCAATTGAGTTGAAGCAATGAATAATGAATTTGAGAGAAAACGGAAGAGGAATTATTTATACCTTTTGGACATGTCGTCGAACATGTTGGGGCACGGTAACCGTTGTGACAGGTGATGATTGCTGCTCCTCCACGGATGTCGGCGGCATGAAAGATGGATGAGGGGGTGGAGGGGGTGTCACCACGCCTGCACCGTTCGTCTTTTTGACTCGCGGGACCACTGGATGCCTCTTCTCGCCGGTGCTCGACGCGTAGCTTACGTAAGGCCTTGGTATTCGGCGTCATGGCGACGGTAAGGCTAGATGCTGCAACTCCTACTGCAGTGATGACTCGATGCGGCAGGCGGCAGCGGCAGTGCGGGGGAGATAAAAGGGCCAGTTCTTTTCCTAGCTTTTTTGGGATTCTAGAATAAGCTGCCCCCTACCCAACTTATTCTAGAAGCTCAACTAAAAATATATTTTTAAAAGCCAACTAATCAAGTCTTAATTAATAGCCTTGTAAAAAAAATTGATTGAGCTTCTAGAATAAGCTGGGTAGGGAGCAGCTTATTTTAACTTATTCTAAAAGCCATAAAAAACTGGTCTAAAGACGACTAGGCGAGGTGCGATTGGTCCAATGGGTGTTGTGGGGTAGACAGCATGGTCGAAGGTGCGCTGCATGGCTGCGAAAACAATGGAGATAACGACCGAAAATGATTAATTGTGACCTAGTAGTTGTCCAAACGTTCTTATATTTGTTTACGGAGGCAGTAACTGATTCTACTTAGGAGTATGTGTGTAGCATGCATTACTCATGCGCGCCATGTACTCCCTCTGTTCCTAAATATAAGTTTTTATAGAGATTTCATTAGTGGACTATATACGGATGTATATAGAGTATAGATTCAATCATTTTGCTCCGTATGTAGATCTTTAATAAAATCACTTAAAGACTTAAGTTTAGGAACGGAGGGAGTAGGTTACTGGATGAATCGCGATCGATTGATGGAAACGAACAAATTGAGTGGAAGCGGCGGCACATGGTTGCCCTCGTGGGTCCTGCATGGGGCGGCAGCCATGCGTTCGCGGCAGCTCCCGCCGTGTGTCGCCGCCGGCGAAAAGTGTCGATAGACGTCCCATAACTATAACTCCGATGGATGGCCGGGCGCGCGCAAGTTGCACCGTACCCTATCGATACGCATGGTGCCGGCATGTGCGTGCATGATCGATCGATCGCAGCCGTGGCCGGCGGCGGCCCATTGGCCATGGTTGGGGTAAAAAAAAAAGAGGTGCGGACTCCACGGATCACGCTAGACGGCACGTACTCGTGAAAGCATCTCCAACAGATGCACGCGCAAAGAAAGTTTTACAGCGTGCGTAAAGGCCTTTTTTAGGTCAGAGTAAACAGTTGCTTCATCAGAAGCTGTAAATTTTAACGCGTCGATGTAGCGCTTCAGCAGCCTTGTTAAATTACAGCGCGTAGCTCATATTTTAATTATAATTCATAGATAAAAATTACTCCTCGTCAATAGTACATAGATAAGAACAATGTTTATAGATTAAAACGATAGAAACTACTCGTCGTTTTCCCCCGATTCAGTGGTGTCCTTCTCTGACTCTTCCATCGTGATGAAGGCGTCATTCCACCGTTCATCGTTGGAGTCTCAGGTCGACGCTTCTATTAGCTCGATGTTGAAGAGCGTGGCCCGCTTTCACATACGCATGTCCTCGCGATAGGCAACTCGCTTCGTTCCCCTTTGCGCGGAGAATTCACGCTCGTTGAGGACGTCCTGCGAAAACTGTTGGTGCCACGCCGCCATGGCCTGCTCGTCCATCTCAGCGATGCCAAGGCGGTGCTCCCGCCTCCGGTTCTCGTAACGGTCATCTTCAGTGACAAGCCACAGGGGAGGCGCAAACCGTTGCGCCCACTCCAGCATCATCACCTTGGGAAAGTTCATCTCCATACGAGGGCGCCGGAAGCACCACGCCACCGCATCTTACGCGCGGGCGACGTCGTCGGCGTTGTCGAACGTGCCAAGACCAAGGCACATCTCGCCAGAGCAGACCTCGGCGTAGAAGGTGCCGGAGGGACGCGCGCGGACGCCACGGTAGCCCGAGCTTCCCCGGTGGCGCGACGGCGGTGATGCGAGAAGGAAGAGCGGCGAAGAAGGCGCGTGACGAGGCAGAGCGGGGAGAAGGTGTATGACGAGACAGAGCGATGAAGAGGGCGCGTGAAGGGACGCTAGCTGCATGCATATTTCGCGTAGGTTAAAAGGCCTGTTTTTTAGGTACGCCTTTTATTTGACACGTCGGTTGGAGATGCTCTTACGCCTTGTGGATGCGCCTTTGGGCTAGGAAGGAGGAAGCGCCGATAGATCACACTAGCTGCATGCATATGCTGGGTGCTCCGTTTTCCATGTGCGCCGACTTTATCTGTGTTCTTTTTCTGGCCGAACGATAGCACGTCCCCGATCGAAGGTGCTAGCTAATCATAACTAGGTCTTGAACGAGCGAGTCGAGTGTACATTGGGTCTTTCATTTTTTACATTTCAGATATGTACTCCCTCCATTCCTAAATATAAAGTCTTTGAAGAGGTTTCACTAAAAGACTACATACGGATGTATATAGACATACTTTGGAATGTCATTCATTTATTTTATTACATATGTAGTCACTTAGTGAAATCTTTAAAAAGACTTATATTTAGGAACGGAGGGAGTATATCTCATCATCTACCGAGCTTCTTGTTTTTCCTCGTGTGAAAAACGTCTAATCCATTCAAGGAAGTACAAAAAACACCTGAAGTAAGAAATATGCATTCAGGTCAATAGACCATCTAGCGACGACTATAAACATTAAAGCATGCCGAAGACGCGCCGCCGTCATCGTCCCTTCCTCATCGGAGCCGTGTAAATATTGTCGTAGTAGGCAGTCGGGAAGTCGTCGTGCTAAGGCCCTATGAAACCAACGCACCAAAATAGCAACCGTCATCGATGAATGAGAAGCATACTTCCTCCGTTCGGAAATAAGTGTGCATCTAACTTTTGTCCTAAATTAAAGTTTTGAAATGTTGACCAATATTATAGAAAAAATTAACAGAATTTATGGGACTAAATTAGTATCATTAGATTTATTTTATAATGTAGTTTCATAGTGTATCAATTTGATGCCATATATGCTACTCTTCTTGTCTATGAAATTGGTCAAAGTTTTAAAACTTTAGTGTAGAACAAAGGCTAGATGTACACTTATTCCCAAGCGGTGGGAGTAGATCGAAAGGATTCAATCTATAGACACACGAACAGAAAATCCTAGCCGCTTACCGAGCCCCTGCTTTGCATGCTAGTTGACAGCTAGAGCATCATGATCATTCAAGTTTGGCCCCTAAATAAGAATCTGGCACTAATTCTTGTCTTCTTCTTTAGTATGACACTTAGCTAGCTTGATAAGCTATCAATAAAAAACTGCAATGACTGACGCTAATACAACTCATGGTACGGGGACTGCGCAACACGGCTCATGCATGTTACATACCCTAATCCGGCAGCTGAATTACTGCACTGTTATGTGAGGGATCTAAAGGCTCTGCGGGTGGTCGATTTGATCCGTGCTTCAACCGGTCAAAGCATAGCGCCCACCACATACGCAAGGAGGTCAAAAATTACTTCCTTGCCTAATTAAGGGATGACTAACCTGATGCAAAGCCAAAAATGCAAGAGTTGACCTAAAAATGCCAGAGCGGACTAGTAACAGTATACGTGCAACGCACGTGTAATCGAATGAAAAAATGGATATGTAGAAGCACGTTGTGTGACAGATGCATGTGCTTATTCTTGTTTGATGTTATCATTTCCCTTTTAGCAAATACACAAGTAATATTACAACACATAACACATTTATACTTGTACATTATTGACATTACACACTCAGAAGTTGCATATCACATAAACCTTACATTTACACTGTCAACAACTTGTACATATGAAACCTCATGAACTACCCAACGTAGTATGTCCACACGAAAGAATATATCAAGCCTAGCTAGAAATGAGATCGAAAAAGATGAAAAACATGGAACCCATGGTAGGGTCAGAGAATAGAAAAGCAGAGATGAACAAGACGTGGTAGAAGAGCAACATTAAGACGGATTGTTGGATGATGTAGAACGTGGCAAAATAAGGAAGGAACTCAAAAGGAATGCATAAGCTAGATACATGTCCAAAATAATAAAAAAGAAGCAAAGTTTTTTTCCCTTCCCAACAATTGCACAAACTGAAGCCATTATACACACGTTTGATTAGGTGATCTAAATTGAACAACAGGAAGCAAGGATAGATATGGCGACAGGTACCCTGAGCTTATTGACATTAATAATTAAAAGATATCCTCTAAACTGGTATGTTGCTTCAGGCCTATTGTTTGCTGATTCTTCAATAAGTGTTGATCTATGCTATGAAGTCAACATATTTTAGCTATGTAAAAACTTAAATAGTAGCATGTTTTGATAGGGAATTACTATAATATTGTGCCTTTTTACATATATATGTGTCAATGAAAGTTGGACCAGGCTGTGAGATGGTTGTCCAGCGAGGTCTAACACACATGGAGTCCACACTAAGAATACGGTGGGTAGGATGCACAACGAAAATTGTGGTAACAGACTTTTACAAAATATGTATCCATCGGCCGTTCAAACCAAATATTGATAAGGCTCGAACCAACTTAACAGTATTCCCATGTGTTCTAACTAATGTTTTGTTTAATTAAACCCTAAACCCAACTTCACACTATTCCCCTGCGTGCAAACTAACTTTTGGTATAATTACAGAGATATTTATGTGTAAATTCACGCAAATTTGCAAGCATGTATCATGTTTCATATGTTTTTATTTATTCCTACCATTTTATAGCACAAATAGACAGGCCCAACAACACGCACCGTCATCGTCTAGTTCATAAATAAAGTGCCACATAGAGTCGTGGATGAAACAAAATAATTGCTTCTGTAGAGCCGTGGATAAAGTGTCACATAGAGACGTGGATGAAACAAAATAAAATGTCACATAGAGCAGTGGATGAAACAAATAAAGTGCCACATAGACAAGTAAGAGAGGAAGAAACGGTGCAAAGGAACATACTTCTGCAGAACCGTTTTATGTCTGCAAATCTTCGTTGATGTACGAGCGGCACGCAACACTTCCAGTTACTCATCTATGACCTAGAAAAGCAAGCTTCAAGTTTAATTCCTGAACTAAACAGGCAGGAATAATGCATCCGTACAAATGGCCTTACCTTCTTATTCCTCGGATAGCGTGCCACAAAAAACATAGCAACAACCGGTTCTTCCTTGGCCAATTCAATAACTTCATCAGAAGCAAACTCCGCTGCAGCCTGACCCCGGAGCACCACACTGGCTTGCTTGTCTCTATAAACAGCAAAGTAAATAAGATTGTTATAACAAAAGAGAAGTGATAGGGTCATAAATATCAGTACAGATAAATATCAGAAGCACTATATCATATAAGTGTAGAGCATAACACATATTAAAAAAGCAAGACATTCCAGGAAATGGTAACAGAGGAATTAATACAAATAAACTGTCAACTTTCTAATTTTCAGGTGTTCGCAGCTAAAGGGTCATCCTAAATATATCATTATCTAACCACATTTTTTTTAGATAAGGAGGATTACCTCCGGCCTCTGCATCAACACGATGCATACGGCCACTTTATTAATAATAAGGAAAATAAATTGCGGTTCAACATAGTCTCCGGCAAAATAAATCAGAATGAAAGGTAAATATAAAAGTGCCACAACCGACAAAATAGGCCTAGATGTCTACTCATCTATCCTATTACTGGACTGCCATCCAAACCGGTTGAAGATATCCCGCGCTACCGTCTCCCATCGGGTAGATCCACTAACCAAAGGCTCCCTGGTTTCCGTAGGAGTGAGTAATGACCACGTATGGATCAATGCCGCAGCTCTGTGTAGTACCTGCAAAAAATATATGTTTGTATGTCTGTGAAAAACCACACCATTCCTACAGTTCCATATGGCCCAAAATAGTGCACAAACTCCAATACGAATGTGTCTAGTTATAATCTTATCCACTCCATCTAGCCACGTTCCAAATAACATGTCAATACTGTCCGGAGGTATAATATTAAAAGCTATACGAACCGTGTGCCAAAGAACTCTCGCAAGTGGACAGTGGAGAAAGAGGTGTGAGATGTTTTCCTCATTATCACAGAAGCTACACCGAGTACTACCCCCCAGTTTCGTTTAGCCAAGTTATCCTTAGTTAGAATCACCTTCTTGTGCACAAACCACATGAATACTTTGATCCTTAAGGGTACTTTGACTTTCCAAATATTCCTTGACTTGGGGATAGTAATAGTGTCAATAAGATTTAGATACATCGATTTGACTGTAAAAATTCCGCTATTCGTAAGCTTCCATTGCACCCTATCAGTTTCGTCCGATAACTGGATATCCATGAGTCTCCTAACAAGGTGTAACCAATCAGCCCATCTATGTCCAATCAGTGACCGCCTGAATTGTATATTTAGAGGATGTGACTGTAAGATTGTGGCTACGTACGCATCCTTGCGTTGCGCAATATTATAAAGGGTTGGATATTGCGTGGCTAAAGGTGTCTCCCCCAACCACGAATCCTCCCAGAATCTAGTACCCTCACCATTTCCAATAATAAATTTGATTCTATGGAAGAAAGATGACCTTACTTTCATCAATCCCTTCCAGAATGGTGAATCATTGGGTCTCACATTTACTTGTGCTAATGTCTTAGAATGTAAATATTTAATACGCAAAATTTGTACCCACATTCCTTCTGTCTCTACTGACAGTCTGAACAGCCACTTACTTAGCAAACATCTATTCTTCACCTCTAAATTCTCAATTCCCAAACCACCTTGGTCTTTAGGCCTACAGATAATGTCCCATCTGGTTAATCTGTATTTCTTCCTATCCTCATCACTCTGCCAAAAGAATCTAGATCGATAAAAATCCAATCTTTTACGTACCCCTACCGGTACCTCAAAGAAGGATAGGAGGAACATAGGCATACTCGTAAGCACCGAGTTAATCAAAATTAGTCTTCCTCCATAAGAGAGCAGCTTGCCCTTCCAGCAACTTAACTTTTTCTCAAATCGATCTTCTATGCATTTCCACTCACTATTGGAAAGCTTCCGGTGATGAATAGGTATACCTAAATAGCTGAACGGTAAACTCCCCATTTCACATCCGAACAATTGTTTATACGTGTTTTGTTCATCTTTTGCTTTCCCAAAACAAAACAACTCACTCTTATGGAAATTTATTTTCAGACCAGACATCTGTTCAAATAGACATAGTATCAGTTTCATATTCCTAGCCTTTGCTATATCATGCTCCATAAACAAGATCGTATCATCCGCATATTGTAGGATAGACACGCCACCGTCCACCAGGTGTGGCACAAGTCCTCCTACCTGGCCCTCCTGTTTGGTCCTTCCTATTAGAATCGCCAACATATCAGCAACTATGTTAAATAGGATGGGTGACATTGGATCTCCCTGCCTGAGACCCTTGAAAGTTTGGAAGAAATGCCCAATGTCATCATTGACTTTAATTCCAACACTTCCTTTTTGTATAAAAGATTCAACATGTCTCCTCCATATTTCATCGAATCCCTTCATACGTAAAGCCTGTTGCAGGAATGGCCATTTGACCTTATCATAAGCCTTTTCGAAATCCACCTTGAAGATAACCCCATCTAGTTTCTTCGAGTGGATTTCATGCAGCGTTTCATGCAGGACTACCACCCCCTCTAGTATGTTCCTGCCTGGCATAAAAGATGTCTGACTAGGTTGCACGACTTCATGTGCAATCTGTGTCAACCTATTTGTGCCTACCTTTGTAAAGATTTTGAAACTGACATTCAGAAGGCAAATAGGTCTAAATTGCTCTATACGCACCGCCCCTTCCTTCTTTGGCAACAGAGTCACTGTTCCAAAATTTAGATGGAATAGTTGCAGGTTTCCTTCAAAAAGGTCTTGAAACATAGGTAACATATCACCTTTGATAATGTGCCAACATCGCTTGTAAAACTCGGCTGGAAACCCATCTGGGCCTGGTGCCTTATTATTCTTCATTTGTGATATAGCTTCAAACACCTCCTTCTCCATAAAAGGCGCGGTTAATACCTCATTCTCGGCCATCCCGAGCTGAGGTATGTCACCGACCATATGCTCATCCATGGATATAAAATTACCATCAGGAGCCCCGAATAGTCTTTTGTAGTATTCAGAGATATACAATTTCAGATTCTCATGACCTACTATTGTACCCTCATCTTGCTCTAGCTGGTAGATTTTTTTCTTTCTATGCTTTCCGTTGGCTATTAGATGAAAGAACTGTGTGTTGTCATCGACTTGTACAACGTGTCGAACTTTCGCTCTAAGAGCCTGTTGGGATTATGCCCTAGAGGCAATAATACATGTATAATTATTATTATAATTCCTGTATCAAGATAATAGTTTATTATCCATGCTATAATTGTATTGAATGAAGACTCATTTACATGTGTGGATACATAGACAAAACACCGTCCCTAGCATGCCTCTAGTTGGCTAGCCAGTTGATCGATGATAGTCAGTGTCTTCTGATTATGAACAAGGTGTTGTTGCTTGATAACTGGATCACGTCATTAGGAGAATCACGTGATGGACTAGACCCAAACTAATAGACGTAGCATGTTGATCGTGTCATTTTGTTGCTACTGTTTTCTGCGTGTCAAGTATTTATTCCTATGACCATGAGATCATATAACTCACTGACACCGGAGGAATGCTTTGTGTGTATCAAACGTCGCAACGTAACTGGGTGACTATAAAGATGCTCTACAGGTATCTTCGAAGGTGTTAGTTGAGTTAGTATGGATCAAGACTGGGATTTGTCACTCCGTATGACGGAGAGGTATCTCGGGGCCCACTCGGTAATACAACATCACACACAAGCCTTGCAAGCAATGTAACTTAGTGTAAGTTGCGGGATCTTGTATTACGGAACGAGTAAAGAGACTTGCCGGTAAACGAGATTGAAATAGGTATGCGGATACCGACGATCGAATCTCGGGCAAGTAACATACCGAAGGACAAAGGGAATGACATACGGGATTATACGAATCCTTGGCACTGAGGTTCAAACGATAACATCTTCGTAGAATATGTAGGATCCAATATGGGCATCCAGGTCCCGCTATTGGATATTGACCGAGGAGTCTCTCGGGTCATGTCTACATAGTTCTCGAACCCGCAGGGTCTGCACACTTAAGGTTCGACGTTGTTTTATGCGTATTTGAGTTATATGGTTGGTTACCGAATGTTGTTCGGAGTCCCGGATGAGATCACGGACGTCACGAGGGTTTCCGGAATGGTCCGGAAACGAAGATTGATATATAGGATGACCTCATTTGATTACCGGAAGGTTTTCAGAGTTACCGGGAATGTACCGGGAATGACGAATGGGTTCCGGGAGTTCACCGGGGGGGGCAACCCACCCCGGGGAAGCCCATAGGCATTTGGGGAGCCACACCAGCCCTTAGTGGGCTGGTGGGACAGCCCACAAGTGCCCAATGCGCCAAGGATAAAAATCAAAGGAGAAAAAAAAAGAGGGGGAAGTGGGAAGGGAGAGGGACTCCTCCCACCAAACCAAGTCCAACTCGGTTTGGGGGGGGGGGGAGTCCTCCCCCCTTTGGCTCGGCCGACCCCTTGAGGGTCCCTTGGACCCCAAGGCAAGGTCCCCCTCCCTCCTCCTATATATATGGGGCTTTTAGGGCAGATTTGAGACAACTTTCTCACGGCTGCCCGACCACATATCTCCATAGTTTTTCCTCTAGATCGCGTTTCCGCAGAGCTCGGGCGGAGCCCTGCTGAGACAAGATCATCACCAACCTCCGGAGCGCCGTCACGCTGCCGGAGAACTCTTCTACCTCTCCGTCTCTCTTGCTGCATCAAGAAGGCCGAGATCATCGTCGAGCTGTACGTGTGCTGAACGCGGAGGTGCCGTCCGTTCGGAACTAGATCGTGGGACTGATCGAGGGATTGTTCGCGGGGCAGATCGAGGGACGTGAGGACGTTCCACTACATCAACCGCGTTCACTAACGCTTCTGCTGTACGGTCTACGAGGGTACGTAGATCACTCATCCCCTCTCGTAGATGGACATCACCATGATAGGTCTTCGTGCGCGTAGGAAAATTTTTGTTTCCCATGCGACGTTCTCCAACAGTGGCATCATGAGCTAGGTTCATGCGTAGATGTCTTCTCGAGTAGAACACAAAAGGTTTTGTGGGCGGTGATGTGCGTTTTGCTGCCCTCCTTAGTCTTTTTTTGATTCCGCGGTATTGTTGGATTGAAGTGGCTTGGACCGACATTACTCGTACGCTTACGAGAGACTGGTTTCATCGTTACGAGCGCCCCCTTTGCTCAAAGATGACTGGCAAGTGACGGTTTCTCCAACTTTAGTTGAATCGGATTTGACCAAGGAGGTCCTTGGATGAGGTTAAATAGCAACTCATATATCTCCGTTGTGGTGTTTGCGTAAGTAAGATGCGATCCTACTAGATACCCTTGGTCACCACGTAAAACATGCAACAACAAAATTAGAGGACGTCTAACTTGTTTTTGCAGGGTATGATTGTGATGTGATATGGCCAACGATGTGATGTGATATATTGGATGTATGAGATGATCATGTTGTAATAGAAATATCGACTTGCACGTCGATGGTACGGCAACCGGCAGGAGCCATAGGGTTGTCTTTATACTAACATATGTGCTTGCAGATGCGTTTACTATTTTGCTAGGATGTAGCTTTAGTAGTAATAGCATAAGTAGCGCGACAACCACGATGTCAACACGTTGATGGATGATCATGGTGTGGCGCCGGTGACAAGAAGATCGTGCCGGTGCTTTGGTGATGGAGATCAAGAAGCACGTGATGATGGCCATATCATGTCACTTATGAATTGCATGTGATGTTAATCCTTTTATGCACCTTATTTTGCTTAGAACGACGGTAGCATTATGAGGTGATCTCTCACTAAATTTCAAGACGAAATTGTGTTCTCCCCGACTGTGCACCGTTGCTACAGTTCGTCGTTTCGAGACACCACGTGATGATCGGGTGTGATAGACTCAACGTTCACATACAACGGGTGCAAAACAGTTGCGCACGCGGAACACTCGGGTTAAGCTTGACGAGCCTAGCATGTGCAGACATGGCCTCGGAACACATGAGACCGAAAGATCGATCATGAATCATATAGTTGATATGATTAGCATAGGGATGCTTACCACTGAAACTATACTCAACTCACGTGATGATCGGACTTGGGATAGCGTAAGTGGATCATGAACCACTCAAATGACTAGAGAGATGTATTTTTTGAGTGGGAGTTTAGCATATAATTTGATTAAGTTGAACTCTAATTATCTTGAACATAGTCTAAGTCCACTTTGTATATATTTGGGTTGTAGATCATGGCTCACGCAAGTGTCATCCTGAATTTTAATACGTTCCTAGAGAAAGCTAAGTTGAAAGATGATGGAAGCAACTTTGTAGACTGGGCTCGTAATCTTAAGCTAATCTTACAAGCTGGGAAGAAGGACTACGTTCTTAATGCTGCGCTAGGAGATGAACCACCCGCTACGGCTGATCAGGATGTTAAGAACGCTTGGTTAGCACGTAAGGAGGACTACTCAATAGTTCAATGTGCAGTCTTGTATGGCTTAGAACCGGGACTTCAACGTCGCTTTGAGCGTCATGGAGCATTTGAGATGTTCCAGGAGTTGGAGTTTATCTTTCAGAAGAACGCCCGGATCGAGAGGTATGAGACCTCCGATAAATTCTATGCTTGCAAGATGGAGGAAAACTCGTCTGTCAGTGAACATGTTCTCAAAATGTCTGGGTACTCAAACCGTCTAGCTGAACTGGGGATTGAACTTCCGCAAGAAGCTATCACTGACAGAATCCTTCAATCACTGCCGCCAAGCTATAAAGGCTTTGTGTTGAACTACAACATGCAAGGGATGAACAAGTCTCCCGGCGAGTTGTTTGCGATGCTGAAAGTCGCAGAGTCTGAACTCCGTAAAGAGCATCAAGTGTTGATGGTAAGCAAGACCAGTGGTTTCAAGAGAAACGGCAAAGGCAAGAAGGGAAATTCGAAGAAGAGCGGCAAGCCTGTTGCCAATCCGCCGAAGAAACCCAAGGCTGGACCTAAGCCTGAAACAGAGTGCTTCTATTGCAAGGGTATGGGTCACTGGAAGCGCAATTGCCCCAAGTATCTGGCAGATAAGAAGGCGGGCAAAGAAAAATCAGGTATATTTGATATACATGTTATTGATGTGTACTTAACTAGCTCTCGTAGTAGTGCCTGGGTATTTGATACCGGTTCTGTTGCTCATATTTGCAACTCGAAGCAGGAACTGCGGAATAGGCGAAGGCTGGCGAAAGACGAAGTGACGATGCGCGTAGGAAATGGTTCCAAGGTTGATGCAATCGCCGTCGGCACAGTGTCACTTCAGCTACCATCAGGATTAGTGATGAACTTAAATCATTGTTACTTAGTGCCTGCGTTGAGCATGAACATTATATCTGGATCTTGTTTATTGCGAGACGGTTACTCTTTTAAGTCTGAGAATAATGGTTGTTCTATTTCTATGAGTAACATCTTTTATGGTCATGCACCGAATGTGAGAGGATTGTTCATATTGAATCTTGATAGCGATACGCATATACATAACATTGAGACCAAAAGAGTTAGAGTAAACAATGATAGCGCCATATTTTTGTGGCACTGCCGTTTAGGTCATATTGGTGTAAAGCGCATGAAGAAAGTCCATGCTGATGGACTTTTGGAGTCACTTGACTTCGATTCACTTGACACGTGCGAACCATGCCTCATGGGCAAGATGACTAAAACTCCGTTCTCCGGAACAATGGAGCGTGCAAGTGACTTGTTGGAAATCATACATACCGATGTGTGTGGTCCAATGAGCGTAGAGGCACGCGGCGGATATCGTTATTTCCTCACCTTCACTGACGATTTAAGTAGATATGGTTATGTCTACTTGATGAAGCACAAGTCTGAAACATTTGAAAAGTTCAAGCAATTTCAGAGTGAAGTGGAAAATCATCGTAACAAGAAGATCAAGTTCCTACGGTCTGATCGTGGGGGTGAATATCTGAGTTTCGAGTTTGGTGCTCACTTAAGACAATGTGGAATTGTTTCGCAATTAACACCGCCTGGAACACCACAGCATAATGGTGTGTCCGAACGTCGTAATCGTACTTTATTAGAAATGGTGCGATCTATGATGTCTCTTACTGATTTGCCGTTATCATTTTGGGGTTATGCATTAGAAACAGCTGCATTCACTTTAAATAGGACACCATCAAAATCCGTTGAGATGACCCCATACGAACTGTGGTGTGGCAAAAGGCCAAAGTTGTCGTTTCTTAAAGTTTGGGGATGTGATGCTTATGTCAAAAAGCTTCAGCCTGAAAAGCTGGAACCCAAAGCGGAAAAATGCGTCTTCATAGGTTACCCAAAAGAGACAGTTGGGTACACCTTCTATCTCAAATCCGAGGGCAAAGTGTTTGTTGCTAAAAACGGAACTTTTCTCGAGAAGGAGTTTCTCTCGAGAGAATTGAGTGGGAGGAAGATAGAACTTGACGAGGTTGTCGAACCTCTCATCCCTCTGGATGGTGGCGCAGGGCAAGGGGAAACCTCTGTCATTGCGACGCCAGTTGAGGAGGAAGTTAATGATGATGATCATGAAACTCCAGTTCAAGTTTCTGTTGAACCACGCAAGTCGACGAGATCACGCGCTGCTCCAGAGTGGTACGGTAATCCCGTCTTGTCAATCATGTTGTTAGACAACAATGAACCTGCAAATTATGAAGAAGCGATGGTGGGCCCAGATTCCAACAAATGGCTAGAAGCCATGAAATCCGAGATAGGATCCATGTATGAGAACAAAGTGTGGACTTTGGAGATACTGCCTGAGGGCCGCAAGGCTATTCAGAACAAATGGATCTTTAAGAAGAAGACGGACGCTGACGGTAATGTGACCGTTTATAAAGCTCGACTTGTGGCAAAGGGTTTTTCACAAGTTCCAGGAGTTGACTACGATGAAACCTTCTCACCCGTAGCGATGCTAAAGTCCGTCAGAATCATGTTAGCAATAGCTGCATTTTTCGATTATGAAATCTGGCAGATGGATGTCAAAACGGTGTTCCTTAACGGTTTCCTTAAGGAAGAGTTGTATATGATGCAACCCGAAGGTTTTGTCGATCCTGGAAATGCTGACAAAGTGTGCAAGCTCCAGCGATCCATTTATGGACTGGTGCAAGCATCTCGGAGTTGGAACAAACGCTTTGATGAGGTGATCAAAGCATTTGGGTTTATACAAGTGGTTGGAGAATCTTGTATTTACAAGAAAGTGAGTGGGAGCTCTGTGGCGTTTCTAATATTGTATGTGGATGACATATTACTGATTGGAAACAACGTAGAGCTTTTGGAGAGCATAAAAGGTTACTTGAATAAAAGTTTCTCTATGAAGGACCTAGGAGAAGCTGCTTACATTCTAGGCATTAAGATCTATAGGGATAGATCAAAACTCCTGATAGGACTTTCACAAAGCACATACCTTGATAAAGTTTTGAAGAGGTTCAAAATGGAACAATCCAAGAAAGGGTTCTTGCCAGTGTTACAAGGTACGAGATTGAGTAAGACTCAGTGCCCAGCAACTGATGAAGATAGAGAGCATATGTGCTCCGTCCCCTATGCTTCGGCCATAGGTTCTATCATGTATGCAATGTTGTGCACTAGACCGGATGTTAGCCTGGCCATAAGTATGGCAGGTAGGTTCCAGAGTAATCCAGGAGTGGATCACTGGACAGCGGTCAAGAATATCCTAAAGTACCTGAAAAGGACTAAGGAGATGTTTCTCGTGTATGGAGGTGACGAAGAGCTCGCCGTAAAAGGTTACGTCGATGCAAGCTTTGACACAGATCCGGACGACTCTAAGTCACAAACCGGATACGTATTTATTCTTAATGGGGGTGCAGTAAGCTGGTGCAGTTCCAAGCAAAGCGTCGTAGCAGATTCTACATGTGAAGCAGAGTACATGGCTGCCTCGGAGGCGGCTAAGGAGGGTGTCTGGATGAAGCAGTCCATGACGGATCTTGGAGTGGTGCCAAGTGCACTGGATCCAATAACCTTGTTCTGTGACAACACTGGTGCCATTGCCTTAGCAAAGGAACCAAGGTTTCACAAGAAGACCAGACACATCAAACGACGCTTCAACCGCATCCGCGACTACGTCGAGGAGGAGGACGTAAATATATGCAAAGTGCACACGGATCTGAATGTAGCAGACCCGCTGACTAAACCTCTTCCACGGCCAAAACATGATCGACACCAGAACTGTATGGGTGTTAGATTTATTACAATGTAATTCACATGGTGATGTGAGGGCTAGATTATTGACTCTAGTGCAAGTGGGAGACTGTTGGGATTATGCCCTAGAGGCAATAATACATGTATAATTATTATTATAATTCCTGTATCAAGATAATAGTTTATTATCCATGCTATAGTTGTATTGAATGAAGACTCATTTACATGTGTGGATACATAGACAAAACACCGTCCCTAGCATGCCTCTAGTTGGCTAGCCAGTTGATCGATGATAGTCAGTGTCTTCTGATTATGAACAAGGTGTTGTTGCTTGATAACTGGATCACGCCATTAGGAGAATCACGTGATGGACTAGACCCAGACTAATAGACGTAGCATGTTGATCGTGTCATTTTGTTGCTACTGTTTTCTGCGTGTCAAGTATTTATTCCTATGACCATGAGATCATATAACTCACTGACACCGGAGGAATGCTTTGTGTGTATCAAACGTCGCAACGTAACTGGATGACTATAAAGATGCTCTACAGGTATCTCCGAAGGTGTTAGTTGAGTTAGTATGGATCAAGACTGGGATTTGTCACTCCGTATGACGGAGAGGTATCTCGGGGTCCACTCGGTAATACAACATCACACACAAGCCTTGCAAGCAATGTAACTTAGTGTAAGTTGCGGGATCTTGTATTACGGAACGAGTAAAGAGACTTGCCGGTAAACGAGATTGAAATAGGTATGCGGATACCGACGATCGAATCTCGGGCAAGTAACATATCGAAGGACAAAGGGAATGACATACGGGATTATACGAATCCTTGGCACTAAGGTTCAAACGATAACATCTTCGTAGAATATGTAGGATCCAATATGGGCATCCAGGTCCCGCTATTGGATATTGACCGAGGAGTCTCTCGGGTCATGTCTACATAGTTCTCGAACCCGCAGGGTCTGCACACTTAAGGTTCGACGTTGTTTTATGCGTATTTGAGTTATATGGTTGGTTACCGAATGTTGTTCGGAGTGCCGGATGAGATCACGGACGTCACGAGGGTTTCCGGAATGGTCCGGAAACGAAGATTGATATATAGGATGACCTCATTTGATTACCGGAAGGTTTTCAGAGTTACCGGGAATGTACCGGGAATGACGAATGGGTTCCGGGAGTTCACCGGGGGGGCAACCCACCCCGGGGAAGCCCATAGGCATTTGGGGAGCCACACCAGCCCTTAGTGGGCTGGTGGGACAGCCCACAAGTGCCCAATGCGCCAAGGATAAAAATCAAAGGAGAAAAAAAAGAGGGGGAAGTGGGAAGGGAGAGGGACTCCTCCCACCAAACCAAGTCCAACTCGGTTTGGGGGGGGGGGGAGTCCTCCCCCCTTTGGCTCGGCCGACCCCTTGAGGGTCCCTTGGACCCCAAGGCAAGGTCCCCCTCCCTCCTCCTATATATATGGGGCTTTTAGGGCAGATTTGAGACAACTTTCTCACGGCTGCCCGACCACATATCTCCATAGTTTTTCCTCTAGATCGCGTTTCCGCAGAGCTCGGGCGGAGCCCTGCTGAGACAAGGTCATCACCAACCTCCGGAGCGCCGTCACGCTGCCGGAGAACTCTTCTACCTCTCCGTCTCTCTTGCTGGATCAAGAAGGCCGAGATCATCGTCGAGCTGTACGTATGCTGAACGCGGAGGTGCCGTCCGTTCGGTACTAGATCATGGGACTGATCGAGGGATTGTTCGCGGGGCAGATCGAGGGACGTGAGGACGTTCCACTACATCAACCGCGTTCACTAACGCTTCTGCTGTACGGTCTACGAGGGTACGTAGATCACTCATCCCCTCTCGTAGATGGACATCACCATGATAGGTCTTCGTGCGCGTAGGAAAATTTTTGTTTCCCATGCGACGTTCTCCAACAGAGCCCACTTCAACTCCTCCTCCCTGAGAAGTTGTTTTAGTTGAAATTCAGCCTCGTTTTTCAATGACCTGTCATTGTCATCTAATAACGAACTTTCAGCCTTAATGTCTAGAGAATTTATAAGATCGAGAAACCTTTGTTTCTCTTTCTTATAAATTCCACTTTCATGTTTTGCCCATCCGCGTAAGAATTGACGCAGATGTCTTATCTTATTTTGCCACCTGTCAACTCTCGAGGTCCCCCCTCTATCTATAGCCCATTCTCTGGCTATAAGGTCCATGAAACCTTCTTTTTCAAACCAGCCTAGCTCAAAAGAAAATAGGTTTTTATTCCCCGTATGTGTTGCCTCTCCTGAGTCTACTAACAATGGGGTATGATCAGATATAGCTCTGAGCATAGCACGCACCGTGACATGGGGGAATTTCTGCTCCCATTCCACACTCATGAGTACCCTATCCAACTTCTCATACGTTGGGTTGGCTAAATTATTTGCCCACGTAAATTTTCTACCTGAAAGCTCAATTTCTCTCAAATCAAGACTTTCGATGATAGAATTAAACAAAAATGACCATCTGCCATCAAAGTTATCATTGTTTTTCTCATCTCGTCTTCTGATGATATTGAAGTCGCCCCCTACCAAAATTGGCAGCCTCTCATCTCCACAAATCCGGACAAGATCGGCCAGAAAGTCTCTCTTAAGCTCGGGCTGGGCCGCCCCATATACTGCTACGAGGGCCCATTGGAACCCATCTACCTTCGATCGAACCCTAAATTTGACGGCAAAGTCCCCGAACACTACGTTCCGGACTTCTAACGCGTCACACCTGACTCCAAGCAAGATTCCCCCGGATCTTCCTCGTGGAGGTAAACAGTGCCAATCGAAGTCAATACCACCAGATAACGTTCCTAAAAACTGTGATGTAAAGTTATCTCTCCCTGTTTCCATCAAAGCAATGAAATCTAATTTGTGCTCTAGGGACGCCTCCGCTAGAAATCTTCTTTTAGCCAAGTCTGCGAGACCTCTGCTATTCTAGAAAATTCCTTTCATCTTTCATCATGAAATTTCTTTGCTGTCTTAAATCTAGCACTTCGGCGCACGGCCGATACAGGATACACCTTTCTCGTCCAACTTCTTTTCGGCCTATCCTGCCCATTTGACCGATCCACATAACCGGTCACATGTTGTGCTTCACTGGACGATTGCAAGGGGGCCATATACCTCTCCTCGGCTATATCATCCACCTCTTCTGTCAAAAGAGAGGAAGGAACCAGATCCTCACATAACCTTTCTAATGCCCCCATCCCTAAAGCATTTATATCGGAGTCATTCATTGGTGTCACTGCTGCAATGTTTCTAGCCATGTCGATTATTCTTTCAGCTTCTAAATCTAATAGATCATTAACAGTTTTAGACACCTCCTCCTTGTTACTACCCATTGAAACCCCAAGTCCACTCGCATTTAGGATTATATCATCTTCAGAAAAATGCAGGATAGAGGAACTCGTATCAATAGACATACCTGTGGAGGTCTCGATGTCGCGAATCTTAGTCGCCCGCATGGCACGACCCATCTGTAGATCATCAACATATGGTTGAGCTTGGAGGCGAGCACTTGATCGCCTAGCTCCAATCGACGGGTCTGGAACTCCTCCAAACTCGATAACCTCCTCAGTAGAAGGACGTGTAGGACCATGACCGTCTGTCACATGTCCGTCCTGGCGTAGCCCATCGCCATCACCTATCCTCGTCCTTGCGTGGCATGCCAGATGTGCCGAAGCAGTCGGTGTATCGAGGTGCGCCGCAGCATAAACCGGGAAACCCAGGCCTTCCGCGCACTTAGTGTTTCCAGGACATGGTTCAACTGTCTTAGTTGTGTCGGCCCCCTGAGCTAGTCGCCTCGGCTGTAGGCTAGGGGAAGCTGTAACCTCCTTTGCTGGCGACGATAGCTGCATGAGAGTGGTAGGCGCTGCATCAACTTGACCTACAGTAGGGTCAGACACCACCCTAGGCAACGTTGTCCTGGAGAAATGAGGTGCCGCCTGTGGCGACGTGGATCGGGAACAGAGAGGCGATCCATGAGCAGTAGGTGTCGCCGGAGGTGTCAACTGAGGTAGCTCTTGTTCCTCCGGGTCATCACTGTCTACCCTGGCCCCCCATAATTTAGAAGGCGCCGACGACGCCCCAAAGGATCCAAATCTCAGCTGATGTGTAAGTGACGCACCGATAGAATGATTCCTGGTAGCATTATCTTCCGGCTTGTCAGTAGAAGATGATCCTCTTGCAGCGCCATCTTTCGGCTCCGCCTCCTTTTCTTTATTACCTTCACCTCGATGTCCCTCATCCAAATCCATGTTAACATTGTTAGCCAGCTCGTGAAAAATCTCACTCTCCTCTAACTCAATATCGAGATCAAAAAACCTGCCATCATATGTCCATCTGACGGTGTCAGGAATGTGTTCCACGCTGATCACAGAGATGAGAAGGCGAGTTGTACCCTGCGCCCGAGTGAAAGCCATATCTGCCTTCTCTGTCTTACCAATCAATGACCCAAGGCTCCAAGTAACCATGAAATCATCCAACGCCCTTCGGGGGGCTCCATTGAACCGAACCCAAAGCTGCGTAAGAGGGGTTCCCTCCGGATCCTTATGTGTCGAGTCATCAAATTCCAGAATGCATGTACTGTTCGGAACACGACTCATCCTAAACTTAAGTAGCTTGGCCAGATCCTCCTTAGTTGGAAACTCCACTCTATAAATCTGCTCATCAAGCTTGATTGGATCCCACTGAAAAGACGCAAAAACGAGCTCACGTAACCTCTGCACAACCTGCTCAACAGTCATAGTTCCTCGAGTAACCTTAACTACTCCCGTCCTGGTACTCTCCGGGACTTGCGTAGCCGCCCTTGGTGACTCGAAAAACATAAGCTCCGGACAAGAAGCCCCATAAATAGAAACCACTGGTTTCGGCTTGAGCAAAAGGGGACATTCTCCCGTCTCGTGTTTAGGCTTGCGGCATAAGTCACAAAGATCAACCGTGCATTCAGCTAGAAAATGCCCCGGTTCGCCGCACCTGTAACAAGTCATCTTTTCCTTCTTCCGAGCCCATTTGGATACTCTCTCCCCCTTAGAGTTGTCGCTGTTTTTTTTCCGAAGGTGGCCCGCTAGCTCCCGCTGTGCTATTAGGAACCTCGCCCGCCACGAGAGCTCTAACAGTCTGAAGTGCAACATTCGAAAGAGCAGCCTTCTCTGCACCCTCCTTTGTCGTAGTAGCTGGCATAGTGTCTAGCCCTTCCTTTACCTGCGCCAGAGGATCACCACGAGGCGGGAAGTTACCCCGAGGGCGACGCCCACCGCCACGGCCCCCTTGCGGTCTGTACGGCGGCAGATGCCTGTTATCAGGACCGGTTGCACCTTCGACGAACGGTCCCGGCGGGCCAATGAAGCTCTTGTAGCTTGCATCACCACGACCACCGCCATTAGATGAAGATCCACGGTGCAAACCATTCCCGTAAGCATTGAAGCCGTCGTCACCCCAACGGCCAGAGTAACTGTATTTATCGTTCTGCTGATTGCCCCGTCCAGCGCCAAAATTCCCATACCCGCGAGCCGTGTGCTGCCTTGGTGCCTGCAAGTGGTGGTTGCCTGCATGCCCTGCATGGCCTGCATGGCTTGCTGTAGCACGTCCATGCGCTGCATGCATGGAGTCGCCACGCCCACGTACTTCCTGCCTGGAACCAGCACCACGCCCGTGTCCAGCCTGTACTCCTTGCTCTACCGATTCCTTTGAGGGTGGTTGCGAGGCTCCTCCACCCGCCATAGCCGACGGCGTCGCCAGAGGTTGCCGCACACGGGCTGCTCTGCCCGGCCCCAGCGGCGGGAAACCTGGTATGTTCCTGCGGCGAGCCTTAGGGTTTGTCAGATCAATCTGAACTCCAACCCCCTGAAGGCTATCGACAGTCGCTGAATGTACGACGGACACAGCCTGGGCGTCGTGACGGGCCACATACCCATCACCTGTACGGCCCAGCGATGTATCGGACTCTCGCAGCCCAACGGGGCCCAGCAAAAAATTCAAACGCCTAGATCGGATCTCGGCGATCGCGACCACCGGCGTCGGCTCGGCAGTCACCGGCACCGGCCTTTTCTTCTTACTGCGAACTGTGATCCAAGCATTGGGATGAATACAATCCGCAATTGTTAGAGTTTGCAAACTTACCTTAGGAATCGGGCCATGCCAAGGACGAATCGAAGAAGCTCCCGTCATGCGCCGTTGTGTCTTCTTGTGGTAGTCGACCGCCGTCCTCAAGATCCTCTGCCGAGCCTTCTTCGGCGTATTCGTTTTGAAGCAAGAGATGGTATCTCCAGTCCCGGCAACAGCGATCTGAGAAGGTATCGCCAACTCCGACGAGTCCGCTGACGCCTCCTCCCGGTCATCTTCATCCTCAGCATCGTCAGCTAGAACCCAAAATCTACCTCCTGGACGCGTTGGCGAGTCCCGAGCAGTAGGTTGCAAGGCAGGCTTCGTCTTGTTCACCGGCAACGCGGTCACCCCTCCTTTTTCCTGTCTCGTTACCTGGCCTGTCGCCCTATCCAGAGGGTGAGCGGCAGCAGTCCTCGCCGCCTGCGCATCAGCTCCATCAGTGTCCATCTCCGGCGACCCGATGGATCCCCCGGACGTCCTGCCTGCCGGCGCATCAGACGGTCTCGGCGACAGCAGGAGGAGCTCATCCGAGATCGCCTCCTCAGTCGCCGTAACGGCCGCGTCCCTAACAGCCGCGTCCATCCTTAAACGCAAGGTATATATAGTAGTGTTTGTCATGAGTAATTGCTAGGATGTTTTACACACAACTTTTACTAAAATCATACCAACCCTACCATGCATACTCTCACTTCACCAGTTCATCTACTGGACACTAAACTACCAAAGATCCACCATAAATATTGGCATTCATTAGTATGCAAATCAGATTTGCTTTCAAATAATTTTATCTTCCATCTCTTTAACGGATGTTCAAAATGGAGCTTTTTCCTGTTATATCTTATATGGCTCAAAAAGTAAAAGTACACAAATAAGTTTCTGAATATGAACACAGAGAGATCAGGAACAAAAATGAGGCATCATATAACAGTATCAATGTGCTTCGATATCACTGGAAAAAAATACCCTCCATCATTTGATTTTCCCAACGGTAAAAGCCATTCAAGATACAATATGTCTGAACCATATCAATAATCCAGTTCAATGAGCCAATATACCTACAGTATTAGATAAGAATGAAGCAGCCAAATATAAATGACAATCTAAAACTATACATGTATATGTTCTTGAAACACATAAACTGAACAGGAAATCTAAGCCCACCACTCAGAGAAACATGTAGTGGAGCAACCAAACCATATTTAGAAGTATTAGACAGCAAAGAGCAAACTATTAGCATTATTCCAAAATCTATTATTCCGTAGATATATGATACATCCTTGATAACTCAAAAGTTATAATAATCACACAGCATGGTTAGCTTGCTACCTCTGTGATTAACATTCCTGATATACTTTTAAGTCTTCATGCATTAGAACAAGAAACGGTGTGCCGGTTAACTTTGCAGTTTGCAACGTCTTAACAAAAAAAAGAATAGTGATAGAAGACATACAAAACATGCATGACATATTGTCCTGCATAAGTTCCTGTATTTGTAGAACTCTGACCAGAGTCCACACACTTGAAGCAGGCTGGAGCTAACAACAAACTTAATATGAAGCTCCTTGCGATGGATTAGGAAAAGAAACAATATTCCATCTCCATGGATCAATAGCCCAGAAAGTGGCCTAAATGCTACTCTGAATTGCACTCCAACTATATGAGATTACCAATGAAAGGGGATATATCTGCACCAGCTCTCTTTGAATTAGACTCGAACTCCCTCTTCAGATGGAGTCCACAGAACCTGCAAAAAGGGACCAATGAACCAAAATAAATCCCACAGATCAAATCTCAAAATCGAAACAGGAAGAAGATTAATGGACCGTCACGACATGCTGAAGGTAGCCGTCTCCAGGTCGTCTCATCCGCCGGCGACGGGGAGAGAGAGGCGTGGGCGACATCTAAGGGGGTCGAGGCAGGTGGAAGAGGAGGCGCTCCCGCTTGGGATCCCGGCCGGTCACTTGGAAAGGGATGATCAAAAGGTAACTTGGGATTTGGAATGGGGAGGAGTGAAAACTAACTTACGGACCCCTGTACATCGAGTTCGACGGCTATGGCTTCTTCTCTGCAGACTCCCTTGACGCACTGTCTCTTCCACTCCCGCCGCAACACAAGGACGATCTTGGGGATTCATGGCGGGTGGCGTCCGCGTTGGCAGTCCCATGACAGCAACACGGCGACCGGCGCGGCGAGCGGGAGGAGGCGGGGCGAGCGACGCGGCGCGGCGTCCTGCGCGGCGAGCGGCGCGGCGCGGCGTCCTGCGCGGCGAGCGGCGCGGCGCGGCGTCCTGCGCGACGAGCGGGCGAGCGCGGCGAGCGGCGCGGCGCGGCGTTCTGCGCGGCGAGCGGGCGAGCGAGGCGAGCGGCGCGGCGCGACGAGCGGGAGGAGGTGGGGCGAGCGGGGGGAGGCGTCGCGTCCTGGGGGAGGCGGGCGACCGGGGCGACCGGAGGAGGCGCGGCGACCGTGAGGAGGCGGGCGGGTGGATTGACCGCGAGACTACGTGGGGTGGGCTATTAGCGCTTACGAAAAATGCGTTAACGAAGTAGGCAGACAGTGGATTAAGCATATGGATGGTCTAGATGTAAAGATAATCTGTTCTCTCGTGTTTTTAATAGTAGAGATGACTAACCTGACGCAAAGCAAAAAAAAATGCAAGAGTTGACCCAAAAAGAGAAGGGTCCAAGGTGTCAAATGCGAAAGCAAAACAAGTTGCTACCTGAGACAAAATTAACCAATAGAAAAGCGATGTGGTTGTGTCAAATTCTAATCCTCAGCATTTCTCCGTCGAGTGAGCTCTGACGATCGACCGTTGCAATGGGTTCAGGTTGGAACCGAACCTCTCTTCCATGGAAGACCTGGCATTGTGAAGCGTCCTTCCACTGAATCTTAGTCACCCCACGACTATTGGATGCAATGCGCCGAATTTTGAGAGTTTACATGTGGGCTGGTGTGGTTTCGTTTTTTCTCATCTTTTTCTGAATTTTGAACATTCTAAAAAACATATTTCAAAGTAAAATAAAATAAATTTTCGTTTCTTCAAGATCAGAACATATTTGGGAAATACAAAAATTATTTTATATTCAACTTTTCCTGTAAAAATTGAACGAATTTTAAATTCAGATTTCTGAAGTATATATTTTTTTTAAATATGATTTATTTCAAATGCAAAAAGTTTTAAGAACAACGAAAAAAATAAAATTCTGTTTCTATCATGAAAAAGAGAGCAATTTATGAAATCCTTTACTTTTTTGAAAATACGAACTTTTGAATTTGCAAGTATTTTATGAAAAAGAGGACATTTTTTAAATATTTATTTTTCTTACAGTTTGTGAATTATAAAAAAAGAAGTAAAAAACTGAAAACAGACCACATAAATTAAAATAGAACCGGAAAACCTGTTCTGGAATCTTATAGAAAGTTGCAAATTCGGTAGAAGACAATACAGAAAAAGCTTCGCTTGCCAGCTAAAATGAGCAGGCTCGCCCGTGCAATTCGGCCACTATTGATCGCAGTAAACGTCCAATAGGGGATTCGATCGGCCCGGTCATGTTCCGGGCGGTTTCGGCTAGGCTACTAAGGGCGTCCATATACCTGACAGACCTTGAAGAAACTAGTTAGCTAGCGCTTCTTTAAAAACTTTTTAACAAGCATTCCCACGCATCGTTATTTGACGTGTTTTCAGTCGCCATCACGTGTCGCGTTTTGAACGTTTTTTTATTATTATTTATTATTTTTCCACACGTGTTTTCGGCCTTTTATATTGGGTTTTTTCGGATTTTTTATGTTTCAGTTTTTCATCGGTCTTTCTTAGCTTTTTAAAGAAAAAATGAAAAGCAATTTAAAAAAAAAACGCGTTTTCTGTTTTTTTGGAGAAACACGGTTTGCTTTCGGGACCGTGCCTCTCGGAAACGAAAAAAAAATGCGCTTTCTAGTTTTTCTTGCGAGAGGCATAGTTTTGGTTTCATAAAAAGAGGCACGGACGTGCCTTTCGGAAAAGAAAAAAAAACATGTTTTTTGTGTTTTTGCGAGAGGCGCGGTTTTGCTTGCACGAAAGGTACGGTTTTATCTTCGCGAGAGGCACGGCCTGCCTCTTGAAAAGGAAAAAAACATGTTTTCTATTTTTGCGAGAGGCACAGTTTTGCTTTCGCGAGAGGAACGGTTTTGCCTTCGTAAGAGGCATGGCCGTGCTTTTCGGAAAGGAGGAAAATATGTTTTCTGTTTTTTTTATCACGAGAGAAACGATTTTTTTTGTGAAAAAATAATTCGTCAAAACCTATTAACATGAGATTTAGTTTTGAAGATCTCGATGTGAAAAATCTAACGGTGAAAGCGGTTCGAGATTTGAATGCACGGTTTAATAGATAAAACATTTTAAAAATACGTATGTACAAAAAAAACTTTCAGGTGAAAGCGGTTCGAGATTTGAATGCACGGTTGAAAATAAGGCACGCATGCAGTGCGCCACTTGTCGCAACCGGATAAAATGGGAGTGATCTTTAAACGATGTATCCCTTAATTAGTGATTTCGACATACCCTATTTGGTGCCGATATAGTCCATTTAGCAAATGAGGGTTTATAGATCGAGCAAACTGAGTCAACCCATTTATTTATGAAAAACACTTAAAAATAACCGAACAATTTTCTGGCAAATCAGTTGCGTTGAAGGAGTGTCACACGTCCTCTGAGGCCCACACACCACATCTATCTTATCTCCACCGTGGTACCAAACTGAGCAAGATCCCAAATTCCTTCGTTAACTATCCCAAATACCAGACTGCGGTGAGAGCCCCAGTTCTTCGTTTGTTTCCAAAGGATGTTGCAGGACGTCGTCGACACAACATGGATGGTAGAGCATTTGGCGCACGACCGGTGTTGCTGAGCTCGCCGGTGTAGCGGCAGGAGAGCCTGATACTGCAGGGACGCTGCAATGAAGCGGCCGCTACTACAGGCGGCACTGCTTCCGACAGCACGATAAGTTGACGACGGCGACATTGCAATGAAGCGGGTACCGCTGTTGCTGGTGTTGACTAGAGTGATGGTCGTAGTGTTGCAACTTGCAAGGAGGGATGGTTGCAGGATCGTACGTGTTACGATGCAGTACCCCGGTTGCCGAAACTGCAAGCCGGCCATGCTGCAAGTGCTGTCGGCGATGACTACATGACGGCGACAACTGGTGCAAGCAAAGACATGGTGTGGTGATGGCCGGCTTTTCATTTTACAGCAGCGGACAGTAGCAGGCTAGCAGCGCTGGCTACGATGCTAGGCGGTAGAGACGGTTTTATGTTTATGAACTTATAAGACTCTGTTGGGAATCATAGTAGATTACGATAATCGGAAGTATGAAGATATATTATATAATCTGGTTTAAAAAATAATGTAGATGGACATGTTTGAAAGTCAGATTATATAAACTGTAATCCAAGTTTTACATTGCATAATGACCTGCCTGTCCTCTGCTTTTTTTAAATGAGGGTGACGGTGGCAGGAATGTAATTATCTTCTATTTTATAAAGATAATGGGTCATTAGCAATCCATAATCTAATTTTAGCTGGTATAGAGTAGATTATAAGTTTTTAATAATCTATCCATCTAATTTTTATAATCTACACCATAAACTATCCTGTTTGGAGACATAATAGATTATAAAAACTGAATTATATAATTTAGATGGTTTCAAACAGGTCTAAGTTGGATGATTTATAGCAATTGCATTTACTTTTTCTATCGATCTTAACTTGCGAAAAACTAGACGCCAACCCGAATCGGACAGGCGACCTTGTCGTTCCAAGGAAGCGCAGCAACCACCGGGAAATCACACCTGGTTGTGCACAACTACTTCATTTCTTCCTTTTGTGTCGTTCTTCGGTTTGGTTTGTTCTTTTCCTTTTTTCTTTTTCCTTTTTTTCCTGTTTAAATGCGTTGTTTAATAGATGATACATGTGTGACTATATAGATCACAATACTATAATTGTATTATAAACCTCTAGTTGGCTATAATTGTATTAACCGGAAACAGTAGTATATGTGTGACTATATAGATCACAATGTCCCTAGTGAGCCTCTAGTTGGCTAGCTCGTTGATTAATAGATGATCATGGTTTTCTGATCATGGACATTGGATGTCATTGATAACGGGATCACATCATTAAAAGAATAATGTGATGGACAAGCCCCAATCCTAAGCATAACGCTAGATCGTGTTGCTCGTCTGCTAAAGCTTTTCTAATGTTAAGTATCATTTCCTTAGACCATGAGATTGTGCGACTTCCGCATACCATAGGAATGCTTTAGGTGCATCAAACATCACAACGTAACTGGGTGGCTATAAAGGTGTATGATACGTCCATTTTGCATCATGCTTTCATGTTGATATTTATCGCTTTATGGACTGTTATATTACTTTGTGGTACCATATTTATGCCTTTTATCTCTTATTTTACAAGGTTTATTTGAAGAGGCAGAATACCGGCAGCTGGAATTCTGAACTGGAAAAGGAGCAAGTTTGAGTTTTCTATTCTGCGCAACTCCAAATACCCTGGAAATCAACGTGGAATTTTTTGGGAATATATAAAAAATACTGGGCGAAAGAAGTACTAGAGGGGATCTACCACGGGCCCACAATCCTGGTAGCCGCCACCCCCCTGGCGGCGGCTACAGGGCTTGTGGGCGCCCTGGCGGCCCACTGGCCCCCCTCTTTTGCTATACGAAGGGTTTCGTCCAGCAAAAAAATCAAGGTGGAGGTTTTTCATGGATTCTCCGCCGCCACGAGGCGGAACTTGAGCAGAACCAATCTAGAGCTCCGGCAGGACGATCCTACCGGGGAAACTTCCCTCCCGGAGGGGGAAATCGTCGCCATCGTCATCACCAACACTCCTCTCGTCGGAGGGGAGTCATCTCCATCAACATCTTCATCAGCACCATCTCCTCTCCAAACCTTAGTTCATCTCTTGTAACCAATCTCCGTATCGCGACTCCGATTGGTACTTGTAAGGTTGCTAATAGTGTTGATTACTCTTTGTAGTTGATGCTAGTTGGATTATTTGGTGGAAGAGTTTATGTTCAGATCCTTGATTCTACTCATTACACCTCTGATCATGATTATGATTATGCTTTGTGAGTAAGTCCCCTGAGGACATGGGATAAGTCTTGCTAATAATAGTCATGTGAATTTGTTATTCGTTCGGTATTTTGATATGGTGTATGTTGTCTTTACCTCTAGTGGCGTTATGTGAACATCGACTATATAACACTTCACCATCTTTGGGCCTAGAGGAAGGCATTGGGGAGTAGTAAGTAGATGATGGGTTGCTAGAGTGACAGAAGCTTAAACCCCAGTCTATGCGTTGCTTCGTAAGGGGTTGATTTGGATCCACTAGTTTAATGCTATGGTTAGACATTGTCTTAATTCTTCTTTCTTAGTTGCGGATGCTTGCGAGAGGGGTTAATCATAAGTGGGATGCTTGTCCAAGTAAGGGCAGTACCCAAGCGCCGGTCCACCCACATATCAAACTATCAAAGTAACGAACGTGAATCACATGAACATGATTGTGACGCCCTCGATTTAATTGTACGCTAATCATACACGCAAATGCGTACGATCAAACCCAAGGACTCACGGGAAGATATCACAACACAACTCTAGACACAAATAAAATAACATCAGCTTCATATTACAAGCCAGGGGCCTCGAGGGCTAGAATACGAAAGCTCGATAAACACACGAGTCAGCGAAAACAACAAATATCTGAGTACAGACATAAAACATGGGGAGCCTTAGAGAAGGCTAGCACAAAAGATACAACGATCGAACGAGGCGAGGCCTCCTGCCTGGGAACCTCCTAACTACTCCTGATCATCAGCGGCCTCCACATAGTAGTAGGCACCGTCGTGGTAGCAGTCGTCGGTGGCGGGGACCTCCATCTCCTGGGCTCCATCATCTGGTCGCAGCAAACGGATCAAGAGGACAAGGGGGAGCAAAGGAGCGGTGAGTACTCATCCAAAGTACTCGCAAGTCTTACATCATAACTATTCTAATTATGCATCAGTATCAAAGAAGGGGGGGTTATATGTGGACTGACTGCAGCAATGCGAGAATAGAAAGAGAAGGCCTAGTCCTATCAAAGACTAGCATCTTCAGGGGTCTTGCAGCAATAGACGAGAGTAGAACAGGGGTAAAACATTAATAGTCATATTGTTGCAGCAGAATTAAAGTGAGGTCACGCCTAAGGATCCTCCCTCGACTCCCTGCGAGGAAGCAATCCCGAGGCAAACTAATTCCAGTTAAGTAACAATTGTAGTTGTATAAGATTGGGGCACAACTTCAAGTCGTCCTGTAACCGTGGACACGGCTATCCAAATAGTTAATTTTCATCCCTGCAGGGGTGCACCACATGTCCCGTCACGCTCGATAACACTCTGGCCGGACATACTTTTCTGGGTCCTGCCCGGCCTCGGAATATCGACACGTCGCAGCCCCACCTAAGACTAATCAGAGAGGCCAGCCCGCCGGTCTAACTCCTAAGCACAAAGGGTTCGTGGGCCCAGTTCCCCTTCACACTCCTGCGCGTGGCGTGGGCGGCCGACGTCAGTCCTAGCATCCCTTAATCACAAGCGCAATGCATCTCGGGACCACTCGGGCGCGCGCCGCTACAATGCTGGCATCTGAAAAGCTTCGGCTGATACCGCGACGCCGAGTACCCATAATTCTTCCCGCGTAGCCGGTTAGTGCGAAAAGGTCTCCGACCAACCCAGATCAAATACCCAAATCCATTAGCATTTTAATTAGGCCAACAATACAGTCTCACGGGAATCCACCCGTCTTACAACCAATCACCAAAGATCCCAGTAACATGGTCGAGTAACTGTGTGGTTGTAACATCGGGGGAGGGATCCGAGGTATCACCCTCGTTGGATTTCGAACGATGTACCCATCAAGGTGGGCTTAGAGGAATCACCCTCGGGGGTCCCACACTTGAGGGGTTGCACGACAGAGGCGTCATCGGGAATGGTGAAAGAGGAATCAGCCTCGATAACCACGACCGACTCGCTATACTACAGAGATATCATCGGGAGTACTTAGCGAGGCGTCACCCTCGGTACCCGATAGTATTCCTATAGCATCGTACAACAAAGGGGGTGTATGTGCTGTGTCGGGCCTGGCTCGTCGATCAGAGATCGAGATTGAAAAACAAGCGGGGCAACTGAACTACGGGGTCAGAGGGGATGACTGCTCCACCTATGCTAAGCATATTAAAGTTACAAGACTGAAAGTAGCAGCTCATCAAAAATAGGCTATGCATCAGATATAGGAGCTAACTACAACAGTAGCAAAATACTAATGCAAGCAGTAGGAAGAAAGACATAGGCGATATAGGAATGATCAAGGGGAGTTTGCTTGCCTTGCTGCTCTGCGGCAAAGGACTGATCGGTAGGGTCGTAGATGTACCCGGCAGCAGCATCAGTCTCGGAGTCTACCGGTAAGAAGAGGGGGAAGAAACAATAAATAATAGCACCGATGCAACACAAAGCATGACATGGCAAGATGCAGGCTAGACATGAGCTAACGCAGCAACATCCGTCATAGACGGGTCGGAAGAATATCTGACGATATTTTCCGGGTCTCGGGCTACTACCGGATATACTCGAAATGATGGAAAAGTTCCATGTTTGCTATGCTAGGGACGCGTGACAGAAGAACGGAAAGCGTATCCGGGTTCGTCTCGTTCTGCTCATCAACTTTCGTGTTGAAAATATTTCGATCTGACTTACGGATTATTTTATATTAATTTTCAAAGTTTTATTAATTATTTAGGAATTAAAACAGATTTAGCTAATTTAACTAAATGCTATTATGACATCAGCATGATGTCACACTGACATCAATAGTTGACTGGTCAACTGACTAGTGGGTCCCGAACGTCATAGGCACAAGTTTTAATTAAGACTAAATATTAATTAATCAGATTAATTTAGTGGGGGACCCACGTGTCATATTCTAATTATTCTAATTAATTAATTTAACTAATATACCTATTTATTTATTTAATAAAAACATTATTTTTATTTTTATTTTAACTATCGCGTGGGGCCTCCCTGTCATAGACAGCGGGTGCGTTGGCCCCACCGGTAAGTGACCTAAGGCTATTTACTCATTTTTTTACAGATACATAACCGTGCAAATATCGTATTCCTCCAAATATCCATATACGCAAATACATACATCGCATCTCATACATACATACATTCATACGCATCTAATACATCATTTATTTTATTTTCTTTTAACTCAACAACACTCTCATCTCTCTCTCTGTTAACACACAGACAGAGAACACAACTCTCTGCTAACTCAACATAGGAGAGCACGTTCTTCAAATCCTCCTACCGGTCACTACCGTCGACGGATCGGGGTCCCGTTTGCCGGAACGGAATCGGGACGGTGAGGGGAACGCGACGGTGGGAGGAGCCCGAGGAGGGGCTCACCAACGTTGACGGGACGGCCCGATGAAGCCGGAGTTCGCGGGAAGCGGAGGTGACGGCGAAGAGGAGGATGAGGCGGTGACGGTGACGGCGTTGTTCCGGTGGTGAAGGGGACGGTGACGGCGCGGTTCCGGCGAGGAAGAGGTGTAGGGGAGGCCCGGTGGGGGAGGGGCTCGCCGGCGGGGTGAAGGGGCCGAGGGGGCCTGTCTCCCTGCCCGGTCCCTCCTGGACCGAGCGGGAGGAAGGGGGGGCGCGACGGGGGAGGAGGCCCCTGGCCTGGGTCGGCCGACCAGGGAGGAACCCGGGAGGGCCTCGGCCGCCGAAGGTTGCCGGAGGTCCGGCCAACGGGAGGGGGGGTGGTGCCGGCGGGTGGAGGAGCAGGGAAGGGGCTCGCCGGCCGGGGGTGAGGAGGTGGATAGGAGGGCCGGTGGGGGAGCTCGCCGGCCAGGGAGGGGGGATCTGAGGGGGCGACGGGGGAGAGGAGGTTCATGGGGGTGAGGGGCTCGTTGCGTGGGGGGGTCTGTCGTGGGGTGGGAGAGGGAGTTACGAGAGATGGGGGGGCTGTCGGTGGGATGGGGCCCCCCACGAGGGGTGAGGCTGGCGGCGCTAAGGGGAGGGAGGGAGCGAGGCAGAGGGAGCTCCCTCGCCTAGGGTTTGGAGGGGTGGGGTGGCCGGCTGGGCCATTTGGCCCAGTTGGGCCGGTTGTTTATCTTTCTTTTTTTGTTTCTTTCATTATTTATTTTACTATTTGATTTTTCTTTTTAAATAATTTTTTTATATACTTTATTTTATCATTATTATTTTTAATACTTTCCTTTATATATATATTCTTTTAATATTTGTAATGAACTTATAAAGTACTTTTCTTTTGTTTTCAAATTTTGAATCCGGATAGACTTGAATCAACGCGGGTCTGAGATGGGAATTCTCGGTGATGTGGCATCATTAGCGGGTGATCATTGTAGCTTAATTACAATAATTACTGTAGCAAAAGTCGAGGATGTCACAATGATGAAACTAGCATGACGGAAATTCCCGTGTGTCCTCGGGAGCGCTTTTCCTCCTATAAGACTTTGTTCAGGCTTGTCCCTTGCTACAAAAGGGATTGGGCCACTTTGCTGCACCGTTGCTACTACTTGTTACTTGTTACTTTTCACTTGCTATGTTTCACCTCACTACACCATCACTTGTTACCGCTACTTTCAGTGCTTGCAATTATTACCTTGCTGAAAACCGTTTATCAGAGCCTTCTGCTCCTCGTTGGGTTCGACACTCTTACTTATCGAAAGGACTACGATTGGTCCCCTATACTTGTGGGTCATCAAGACTCTTTTCTGGCGCCGTTGCCGGGGAGCGAAGCGCCTTTGGTAAGTGGAATTTGGTAAGGAAACATTTATATACTGTGCTGAAATTTATTGTCACTTGTCACTATGGAGACTGTTCCTTTGAGGAATTTGTTCGGGGTATCTTCACCACGAACGGAAGCACGAGGAATTGCTCCTCAACCTGAGGTACCTAATGAAAATATCTTTTATGAAATTCCTTCGGGTATGCTTGAGAAACTGCTGCCTAATCCTTTTACAGGAGATGGATCATCACATCGAGACTTGCATCTAATCTATGTAGATGAAGTTTGTGGTTTATTTAAGGTTGCAGGTTTGCCCGAGGATGAGGTAAAAAAGAAAGTATTTCCTTTATCTTTGAAAGATAAGGCGTTGACATGGTATAGGCTATGTGATGATACTGGATCATGGGACTACAATCGGTTGAAATTGGAATTTCATCAAAAGTTCTATCCTATGCATTTAGTACATCGTGATCGGAATTATATTTATAAATTTTGGCCTCGTGACAGGGAAAGCATAGCTCAAGCTTTGAGGAGGCTTAAATCAATGCTATATTCATGCCCCAATCATCAGCTCTCGAGAGAAATTATCACTCAAAACTTTTATGCTCGGCTTTCTCAAGATGATCGTACCATACTTGACACTTCTTGTACCGGTTCTTTTATGAAGAAGGATATTGACCACAAGTGGAATTTATTGGAAAGAATCAAACGTAACTCTGAAGATTGGGAGCTTGAAGAAGGTAAGGAGTCAGGTATGAATTTCCAGTTTGATTGCGTTAAATCTTTTGTTGAAACAAACACTTCTAGAAATTTTAGTGCTAAGTATGGACTTGACTCTGAGATAGTAGCTTCTCTATGTGAATCTTTTGCTGCTCATGTTGATCTTCCCAAAGAAAAGTGATTTAAGCATCATCCTCCTGTAGAAGTCAACATAGTTAAACCCAATCTAGTTGAAGAGAAAGTCATTGCCTTTAGTGATCCTATTGTTCCATGTGCCTACGCTGAGAAACCACCTTACCACTTTCACCTGCCCCTTCGGTACCTTTGCTTATAGACGTATGCCTTTTGGGTTATGCAATGCACCTGCCACCTTTCAAAGATGTATGATGGCTATATTCTCTGACTTTTGTGAAAAGACTGTTGAGGTTTTCATTGATGATTTCTCCGTTTACGGTTCTTCCTTTGACGATTGCCTCAGCAACCTTGATCGAGTCTTACAGAGATGCAAAGATACCAACCTCGTCTTGAACTGGGAGAAGTGCCACTTCATGGTTAATGAAGACATCGTCTTAGGACACAAAATCTCTGAGAAAGCCATTGAAGTCGATAAGGCTAAGGTTGATGCAATTGAGAAAATGCCTTGCCCCACAGATATCAGAGGTATACGAAGTTTCCTAGGTCATGTTGGTTTCTATAGAAGGTTCATTAAAGACTTCTCTAAGATTTCTAGGCCTCTTACCAACCTCTTGCAGAAGGATGTTCCTTTTGTTTTTGATGAGGATTGTGAGGAAGCTTTCGAAATACTTAAGAAGGCCTTGATAACCGCACCTATTGTTCAACCACCTGAATGGAACTTGCCCTTTCACATCATGTGCGATGCTAGTGATTATGCTGTTGGTGCTGTTCTAGGACAAAGAGTTGACAAGAAGTTGAATGCTATTCACTACGCTAGTAAAACTCTAGACAGTGCCCAAATAAACTATGCAACTACGGAAAAGGAGTTTTTAGTAGTCGTGTTTACATGTGAAAAGTTCAGATCTTATATAGTTGACTCCAAAGTCACTATTCACTCTGATCATGCTGCTATTAAGTACCTTATGGAGAAGAAGGACGCTAAGCCTAGGCTAATCAGATGGGTTCTCCTGCTACAGGAATTTGATTTGCACGTTGTTGACCGAAAGGGTGCTGATAACCCTGTAGCAGATAACTTGTCCAGGCTAGAGAATGTCCTTGATGACCCACGACCTATTGATGAAAGCTTAACTGATGAGCAACTAAATGTCATCCGCACTTCACATAGTGCACCGTGGTACGCTGATTACGCAAACTATATCGTAGCCAAATACATACCACCCAGTTTCACCTACCAGCAAAAGAAGAAATTCTTCTTTGATTTGAGACACTACTTTTGGGATGATCCTCGCCTTTATAAGGAAGGAACAGATGGTGTTATTAGACGTTGTGTGCCTGAACATGAATAGGGACAGATCCTGTAGAAGTGTCATTCCGAAGCCTATGGAGGACACCATGCTGGAGATAGAACTGCTCATAAGGTATTGCAATCAGGTTTCTATTGGCCCACTCTCTTCAAGGATGCCCGTAAGTTTGTCCTGTCTTGTGACGAATGCCAAAGAATAGGGAACATCAGTAAGCGTCAGGAAATGCCTATGAACTATTCACTTGTCATTGAACCATTTGATGTCTAGGGCTTTGATTATATGGGACCCTTCCCGAGTTCCAATGGGTATACTCACATCTTAGTCGTTGTTGATTATGTCACTAAGTGGGTAGAAGCTATCCCCACTAGAAATGCTGATCATCACACCTCTATTAAGATGCTTAAAGAAGTCATTTTCCCAAAATTTGGAGTCCCTAGGTATTTGATGACTGATGGCGGTTCACACTTCATTCATGGTGTTTTCCGCAAGATGCTTGCTAAGTATGATGTCAACCATAGAGTTGCATCTCCTTATCATCCTCAGTCTAGTGGTCAAGTGGAGTTGAGTAATAGGGAGATCAAATTGACCTTACAAAAGGCTGTCAATAGATCTCGGAAGAATTGGTCTAGCAAACTTGACGATGCACTATGGGCTTATAGGACTGCTTATAAGAATCCCATGGGTATGTCGCCGTATAAAATGGTTTACGGTAAGGCCTGTCATTTACCTCTTGAGCTGGAACACAAAGCTTATTGGGCAATCAAAGAGCTCAACTTCGATTTCAAACTTGCCGGTGAGAAGCGGTTGTTTGATATCAGCTCATTAGATGAATGGAGGGCCGAGGCATATGAGAATGCCAAGTTGTTCAAGGAAAAGGTTAAGAGATGGCATGATAAAAGAATACAAAAACGAGAGTTCAATGTAGGTGATTATGTCGTGCTATACAATTCTCGCTTAAGATTCTTCGCAGGCAAGCTTCTCTCTAAATGGGAAGGTCCTTACGTTGTCGAGGAAGTATATCATTCCGGTGCAATCAAAATCAATAACACGGAAGGTAATTTTCCTAGAGTGGTAAATGGGCAAAGAATCAAGCATTATATCTCTGGTACTCCCATAAATGTTGAGACCAATATCATCAATATCATAACTCCACAGGAGTACATAACGGATGTTTATCAGTCTGTTTCAGACCCTGAAACCGAAGAGGTATGTGTTTCGGTAAGTAATTGGACTCCGAAACTTTTCCGGTAGGAAATTTCCTCCGTTTTGGAATTTATGGAAAATTAGAAAAATAATAAGCAGTCCAGAGAGCGCACGAGGCGGCCACAAGCTTGGTAGCCACCACCTGCCCCCTGGCGGCGGCTACACGGCTTGTGGGCACCTCGTGTGCCTCCCAGACTCCGTTTTCTTGTGGAGCACTCCTTCTGGTCCAGAAAAAATCATTATATATACGCCCGAGGGTTTTGATCTCCGTATCGCGCATTTTCCTCTGTTTTCGTTTCGAGCCTGTTTCTGCCGCAGATCTAGGTCAAGATGTCTTCTCAGGATTCAGAGGGGAGAGCTATGTGGCTGATTACCTTGCTAACCCCAAGGTCTATGGGGACTTGGAACCATATGGCTGGACCACTGACGAGGAAGAGGACTATGATCCCAAGGGGAAGGAACAAACGAGTTCCAACGAAGAGGAGGCTCCTCTACCTCAACATGGACGCACTCATGTGGAGTTCAAGAAGTCAAACCTCCCTGGCCAAAGGAAGAAGCCTAAGACCTTGTTTGTCCCTTCTCGTTTCTTGCAGGAGAGTAAGCAGGAACTTTGCCATAGAGTGTTGAAGCTTGAGCAGGAAAATGACGATCTGAGGGAGCAGAACTTTATGCTCAAGTGGAAATTAGACAAGCTCAAGACTGCTTCAACAACTCCACCACCATCACCACCAAAGGAAGGTGATACGTCTCAAACGTATCTATAATTTTTTATGGTTTCATGATGTTATCTTGTCATCTTTGGATGTTTTATGTACCTTTTATATCTTTTTTTGGGACTAACTTATTAACTCAGTGCCAAGTGCCAGTTCCACTACTCGAAAACAGATTTTTGCCATCTGCCAAATCTTTGTCGTCTGCTAGCTGATGGCAAAGAGTGTCTTTGCCGTCAGCTCCCAGAAAGCAGATGGCAAAGAATTGGCTGATGGCAAAGAAGGTCTTTGCCAGCAGTCAACTCTTTGCCGTCTGCCGCAGACGGCAAAGAAGGGGCCAGTAGACGGCAAAGAAGCTCATCTGGCCGGGGGAACCTTAGATCAAACTACTCACTTCTTTGCCGTCTGCTGGCTGACGACAAAGATGCCAGAGGCAGACGACAAAAGTATAGCGGACGGCAAAGGTCTTGAATCTAGTAACGGCTGTCCCGTCCCCACCCCGGCCCTCTCTCTCTCAAATGGCCACACTCTCTCTCTCTCCTCCCCCGACGCCCAACGCCGCTACCACCGTCGCCCGGCCACCCCCGGCGCCGCCCCGGTGCCCCTGGTGCCGCCCCCGAAGCCCCACCGCCGGTGCCGCTGGTGCCCCTGGTGCCGCCCCCGTAGCCCCACCCCCGGCGCCCCTGGTGCCGCCCCCGCAGCCCCACCGCCGGTGCCGTCGGCCCAGCCACTGCCCCGCAGGCCCCGGCACCGCCCCCGCAGCCCCAACACTGTCGGTAAGCCCATCCACCCCCACCCCCTTGTTATTTAGTTATTTGGAGGAAGAAGAAGAAGAAGAGGAGGAGGAGGAGAAGAGGAGAAGAAGAAGAGGATTAGGAGGAGGAGGAGGAGAAGAAAAGGAAGGGGAAGAAGAAGAAGAAGAAGAAGAAGAAGAAGAAGAAGAAGAAGAAGAAGAAGAAGAAGAAGAAGAAGAAGAAGAAGAAGAAGAAGAGAAGAAAAAAAAAGAAGGAGAAGAAGTAAAGAAGAAGAGAATAAGAAAAAAATAAGAAGGATAAGAAGAGAAAAAGGAAGAAGAAGTTGATTTTTTATTGTTTGGTATTTAGTTTTTTGGAATTAGATTATAACTACCGGCATGATTTTTTATTGTTGTTGTAGTAGTTGTTCTTGTTATTGTAGTTGTTGTTGGAATTATGCCCTAGAGGCAATAATAAATGTATAGTTATTATTATAATTCCTGTATCAAGATAATAGTTTATTATCCATGCTATAATTGTATTGAATGAAGACTCATTTACATGTGTGGATACATAGACAAAACACCGTCCCTAGCATGCCTCTAGTTGGCTAGCCAGTTGATCGATGATAGTCAGTGTCTTCTGATTATGAACAAGGTGTTGTTGCTTGATAACTGGATCACGTCATTGGGAGAATCACGTGATGGACTTAGACCCAAACTAATAGACGTAGCATGTTGATCGTGTCATTTTGTTGCTACTGTTTTCTGCGTGTCAAGTATTTATTCCTATGACCATGAGATCATATAACTCACTGACACCGGAGGAATGCTTTGTGTGTATCAAACGTCGCAACGTAACTGGGTGACTATAAAGATGCTCTACAGGTATCTCCGAAGGTGTTAGTTGGGTTAGTATGGATCAAGACTGGGATTTGTCACTCCGTGTGACGGAGAGGTATCTCGGGGCCCACTCGGTAATACAACATCACACACAAGCCTTGCAAGCAATGTAACTTAGTGTAAGTTGCGGGATCTTGTATTACGGAACGAGTAAAGAGACTTGCCGGTAAACGAGATTGAAATAGGTATGCGGATATTGACGATCGAATCTCGGGCAAGTAACATACCGAAGGACAAAGGGAATGACATACGGGATTATACGAATCCTTGGCACTGAGGTTCAAACGATAAGATCTTCGTAGAATATGTAGGATCCAATATGGGCATCCAGGTCCCGCTATTGGATATTGACCGAGGAGTCTCTCGGGTCATGTCTACATAGTTCTCGAACCCGCAGGGTCTGCACACTTAAGGTTCGACGTTGTTTTATGCGTATTTGAGTTATATGGTTGGTTACCGAATGTTGTTCGGAGTCCCGGATGAGATCACGGACGTCACGAGGGTTTCCGGAATGGTCCGGAAACGAAGATTGATATATAGGATGACCTCATTTGATTACCGGAAGGTTTTCGGAGTTACCGGGAATATACCGGGAATGACGAATGGGTTCCGGGAGTTCACCGGAGGGGGGCAACCCACTCCGGGGAAGCCCATAGGTATTTGTGGGGGTCACACCAGCCCTTAGTGGGCTGGTGGGACAGCCCACCAAATCCTATGCGCCAAGGAAGAAAAATCAAAGGAAGAAAGAAAAAAAAGGAAGAAGTGGGAAAGGGGAAGGACTCCCTCCCACCAAACCAAGTAGGACTCGGTTTGGGGGGGAGAGTCCTCCCCCCTAGCTCGGCCGACCCCTTGGGGTTCCCTTGGACCCCAAGGCAAGGTTCCCCTCCCTCCTCCTATATATATGGGGCTTTTAGGGCAGATTTGAGACGGTTTTTCTCACGGCTGCCCGACCACATACCTCCATAGTTTTTCCTCTAGATCGCGTTTCTGCGGAGCTCGGGCGGAGCCCTGCTGAGACGAGATCATCACCAACCTCCGGAGTGCCGTCACGCTGCCGGAGAACTCTTCTACCTCTCCGTCTCTCTTGCTGGATCAAGAAGGCCGAGATCATCGTCGAGCTGTACGTGTGCTGAACGCGGAGGTGCCGTCCGTTCGGTACTAGATCGTGGGACTGATCGCCGGATTGTTCGCGGGGCGGATCGAGGGACGTGAGGACGTTCCACTACATCAACCGCGATCTCTAATCGCTTCTGCTGTACGATCTACAAGGGTACGTAGATCACTTATCCCCTCTCGTAGATGGACATCACCATGATAGGTCTTCGTGCGCGTAGGAAAATTTTTGTTTCCCATGCGACGTTCCCCAACAGTTGTTGTAGTTGTTGTTGTTATTGTAGTTGTTGTGGCATATATAGTTTAGTTGGTAGGTTAGTTAATTAGTAGTTTTAGTGGTAGTTTAGTTAGTTGGTAGATTTAGTTAGTTAATTAGTAGATTTAGTAGGTAGTTTAGATGTAGATTTTGTTTTGTTAATTAGTGGTAGCTAGATTCTTTTTTAGTTACTTAGTGGTAGATTCTGTTTTTGTTATTTTTTTTGCTGTTTAGTGCTATATAGGTTTAGTTAGCTTGGTTAGTTAGGTTAGTTAGTTAGTTAGCTTAATAGAAAGAATAGGAATAAGAAGAAGAGTTGGAGGAGGAGAAGAGGAGAAGAGGAGGAGGAGGAGGAGAAGAAGAAGAAGAGGAGGAGGAGGAGGAGGAGATGACAAAAATAAGAAGGAGAAGAAGAAAAGAAGAAGAAAAGAAGAAGAAAAGAAGAAGAGAAGAAGAATACCTTCTCCTTCTCCTTCTTCTCCTCCTCCTTCTCCTCCTCCTCCTTCTCATTCTTCTTGATTTCTTCTTCTTCTTCTTCTCCTCCTCTTTCTTCTCCTCTATCTTATTCTCCTTACCTTATTTTCCCCAACAATGAGATAATTAGCCCATTTAGCTACAAAGTGGCATAAAAACCTTGGTTAGCTCATGAATATTATATTCTTAACTTGTTTTCCTCTAAAATGACATAATTAGAATATGTGTGTTGATCGGGTGGATTTACATGTGATAGTTGTCTCGTCGCTGTGAGGTCTGCTGTGCGAAGACCTCCCCGTGCGTTGTACGAGCTCCGCCCCTGCATTCGTGGGTCAGTACAAATTTCATCTCCTCCTCGCCCCTTCATTTACCGTGGCTCGGTTTCCGGATGAAACTTTCTAGATTTAGGTAATTAAATTAATTTATCAGTATGCGTGACCAGTATGCGTCTCCCATTCGAAAGGGCGACATCTATAAATATGCATGTCTTTGCATATTTATAACCGCCATCCTTTCAAATTGTGCAACATTATCCATGGATAGCCCGAGTATGTGTAGATTGGGTTCGTTTTCCCGTATGCTGTGCTCTCGATCCGATGCGGAATTTCGTCAGTGCCTCCCTGTTGTTCTCCGGATGCACATCCTCTCTGTTTATTGCGGAGACGTGTATCAGGAGAACAGCGGGGAGGTGCTGCCGAAATTTTGCGTTGGATCCGGAGCAGAGCATGAGAAAACGAACCCAATCTACACATACTCGGGTGATATTAGGACCTATCTTTACCTATTAGCGTGTAGGTTGCCTGGACGTAATAAAAATGGCGAACCTGATTAACCGATGAATATAAATGCTAAATTATATATAAATATATTTCTTCTGTCTTTAGTAGCTAGGCAAGATGAGTGATCGTGCATGGATGTATACCGGTCACCCTAGTCAGAGAGAGATGGTGAAAGAATGGTTTATAAAAATAAAGGAATTTGTGAAAGCCGCATTCGCAAATGGCCAGGAAAGAAACTATTGCCCCTGTCCTGGATGCGACAACTATAAAAAGATGACAGAGGTTGTAATGATTAAACACCTGCAGAGGAGGGGTTTTAAGCCTAATTATACGGTGTGGACATTTCATGGTGAGTCTATACAACGCACAAGAGCTGAGGTGGTCCATCGTCGCACGAACGAGCATGGTATTGGGATCGAAGACATGGTGCAAGACTTTGATGATGCTCGAGATTCGGAAGATGATATGGAGGAATCTGCAAACGCCTTTTATGAAATGTTGGAGTCTTCAAAACGTCCTCTCCATGAGCACACTGAGCTCTGTCAGCTGGATGCAATTGCACAAGTAATGGCTCTGAAGGCTCAGTTCAACTTGGGAAGAGAATGCTACGACGCGATGATGACACTATTTGGACGCTTCCTACCCAAAGGCCATGTCATGCCTGCAAACATGTACCAGTCGGACAAAATACTTCGTGTACTTAAGTTGTCCTATGAGAAGATAGATTCATGTGAGAAAGGATGTGTCTTATTTAGGAAGGAGTATGCACACTTGGACTATTGTCCCAATTGCGAGTCTTGCAGGTATCTTGTGGTAGACAACGGTATGGGTGAGAAGAGGCAGACCAAAATCGCAGTTAGTGTTCTTCGGTATATGCCAATCGTACCAAGACTTCAACGTCTTTTCATGGTCGAAGAGACAGCCAGACAGATGGCATGGCACAAATTGGGCAAAAGAACCGAACTAGATCCGGATGGGAATAAGATGGTGGTACACACATCGGATGGGGAAGCGTGGAAACATTTCGATGGATTGCATCAGCATAAAGCGGCAGATCCAACGAATCCTCGAGTCCGCATCGCCACGGATGGTTTTAATCCCTTCGGCATGACGGCAACCAAATATAGTTGTTGGCCTGTATTTGTCATTCCACTCAATCTCCCCCCCCAGACAGATTATGCAAAGAAAGAACATATTTCTGACGTTGATAATTCCAGGGCCCAATTATCCGGGGAAGAATATGAATGTGTACCTGCAGCCGCTTAAGGATGAATTGGAAGACGCTTGGGATAATGGGGTCAAGACATACGATGCCGCTAGAAAACAAAACTTCAAAATGCATGTGTGGTGCATGTACTCTATGCATGACTTGCCGACGTATGCACTATTCTCTGGATGGTGTGTGCACGGAAGGTTCACGTGCCCCCAATGCAAGGCAGCTCTTCAGTTTCATTGGTTGCAGGAGGGTCGGAAGTATTCTTGCTTTGACTTGCATAGACAGTTCATGGATCCTGACCATTAGTTCAGAAAAGACAAGAAGAACTTTACCAAAGGTAAAGTTGTCAAAAACTTGGCACCACCTGCGTTGACAGGCCAACAGATCCTGGATCAGTTAAACGCCCTCGAGCCTGATCCAGAGCGTCCAGGGTATTTCAAGGGGTATAATTCAAAACACGCCTGGACTCACAAGCCATGCTTCTGGGATCTGCCTTACTTCAATGACCTCCTTCTTCCACAAAATATCGACATGATGCACACTAAAAATAATATCGGAGAGGCTATTTTTGGTACATTGTTCGACATAGATGGGAAGACAAAGGATAATACTAAGGCTAGAGTCGATCAAGAGACACTATGTCATAGACCGTTACAAAACATGCGAGAAGACAAAGGAAAGCAAAAGTGGTCGAAGCCAAAGGCCTGGTTCAATCTTGGAAGGCGAGTTATGAGGGAAATTAGCTTGTGGGTCAAAATGCACTTGATGTTCCCCGATGGGTATGCATCGAATCTAAAGAGGGGAGCGAGTCTTGAAAAATTAAAAATCTTTGGTCTCAAGAGTCATGATTGGCACATATGGCTAGAGCGGGTAATGTCGGTGATGTTACGTGGCTTTATTCCTGAGGATGAATGGCTAGTACTGGCGGAGCTGAGCTATTTCTTCCGTGTTCTTTTTGCGAAAGAATTGTCGCCTGGCGTGGTAGAAGACATGGAGGAGTTTGCACCGGAGTTGTTGTGCAAGTTAGAGAAGATCTTTCCACTGGGCTTCTTTAATCCAATGCAGCATTTGATTTAACATCTACCGACCGAGGTAAGATTGGGTGGGCCCGTGCAAGATCGTTGGTGCTATGCAACTGAGAGGATGCAGAAGACCCTTCGAGCTAAATGTAAAAATAAGCATAGAATTGAAGCATCGATGGCTGAGGCATTCATTACTGAGGAGGTGGCAAACTTTGTGACAGCACACTACAAAGCCAAAAATCATCATTTGCATAACCCGAAGCCTCAACACAATGATGCAGACCCTAAAAAAGGTGGGTCCAACCTCATCCTATTCAAAGGGAAGCTCGCACCAGCCGGTGCTTCAAAACCAATAACGTTGGATGTCGAAGAATGGCGGAACATTTCGTTGTATATCTTCAACAACCTAACAGAAGTGCGGCCGTACATCGAATGAGTTCTCGGCACATTTTCCCGTAACTTCTAATTCATTTGAACTGCTCTTATTCCCGGATATTTCAAACAGCCGTTACGTCGCCAAATTCTCGGATGGAGCGGTGATCGAAAATGATTCCGTCGAAGAGTATGAGCTTCTGTCAAAGACAGGAGGCGGCTATCCCGGTTTCATCTCTTGGTTCAAACAAACGGTAATTATCAATAATGGACCATTTCATTTCTTGGTCTAACTTGCGGCTAATGCAACAATCGTTTCGTATTAAACTTGTAGGCTAATTCAGAGTCTATGGACGTCGAATTGAGACAAGTCGCTAATGGTTTTGACTATAAGGTCCGTTCATTTGATAAATACAACATCAACGGGTATCTCTTTCGTACCTTTGGCAAAGAGCTATCTATGCCCGACCGGAAATCTACAAATTGTGGTGTCTCTGCTATCGGCGAAGGTGTTATTGAGTATTATGGAAGAGTTGAAGCAATTTATGAACTTCAATTCTATGGTGAAAACCCACCGAACGTCGTAGTCTTCAAATGTTATTGGTTCCAGCCGAAGGAGACTAGAAGGACTCATGAACATATAGGACTAGTCGAAATCAATCCAAACACCCATTTAGATGTTCCCGATGTCTCTATTACGGCTCAACAGGCGACCCAAGTTTTCTATCTACCATGGGCATGCCAAACGGATAAGAATCTGGAAGGTTGGTATGTTGTTTATGAAGTGCCGCCACATGTCAGACCACCTCTCCCAAATGAATAGGATTATGAACCTCACATTAACCCATACACATATGATGGAGAATTCTTCCAAGAAACATGTCTTTCCAAGAAACGTTTCAAGACCCGCCGTGCTTCACCCAAGAACATGGAGGTAGATAGTGACAATGAATCCAACTCCACCCCTGAGCCGGAACCAGAAGACCTGGAACTCGTAGAGGTTACTAATGCAGATGACCTGTCAATGCTTCAATGATTAAAGAAAGGCCTTTCACAACTTGACGCCGTTGAACCCGACGAGCACGTCATTCATGAAGACATGCGTGATAGTGATGATGATGATGCATTTATTGATGATGATTATTAGTTTGTAAGATTCACAACTTAAATTATATATATTTTAATCTTTATTATTCATCTACATATTATGATTCATGTCAGTTATTCAATTTTTTATGTTGTACTAATTTCTTTTAATATTTATCATGGCAGGTCACCAGGTGTTGGAAGATGGTGGGCGCTGGTCCAGAGCGCTCGACGGGTTCTTCCCAGCCGCCCCGCACGAGGGGTGGTACTTCCCTTCCACCCCTATCTCTCCGTAGAGCCTTGGCAGACAGTCTGTCGACACCACCCGTCGGTTCTTCTTCGTCGGCGACATTGCCCACTAGGAGAGGTGCTGGTCGGGTAGGGAAGAAGGGGAAGGGTACAGGGAGAGGTGGTGGCCGCGGAAGATCCAGGAGGACTGTTGATCCGTCCTCGCCACCACCACCAGCTCATTCACCCGAGCATAGGACTACTATGGTCGACCCGTTTGCGGAGGAGGCTACGGGGACTCCGGTTCAGGAGCCTGGTGTTGATGGGCATTCGTCCCATGAGACTCCGGTCCAGGATCAGCCTCGGGTCGAGGTGCATTCGGCCCACGAGACTACGGTTCCGGAGGCTTCACCCGACGTGGAGAGGCCCGGATGGGATACCTGGCCGGATCGGACCGAGTTGCCGGATTGGACCAAGGGTCCGGGTGGCTCAGGGGGCGGGGATGGCGGGGATGAGTTTACGGATAGTAAGGGCGATGTGCAGGTGGACGGGGCCACCGTGTACAAGCGTGGTAGTACACGTCTCCCGGTCGTGCCGGCTACCCACGAGCAGAGGCCGGCCGGTGATTAAACGTGAAGGAGATAGGTAAGTACATTTACTCTTTTTTTAGCTTTTGCCTTCAAGTTTGTTCAAATATCTAATGCGTTGACCTTATCATACTGTAGGGGATGAGTACACCCTCTTGGAGTCCGCAGGCCGAACTCCGTCCTTGGTGTGCTTTGCCGGACAAATTTCCCGGGGTTTGTCACGTTGCCTGGTGAGGGTCAGGTTTCTACACTAGGATTTTCCTGGGAGCACTACCAGGCTGCGCAGGCCCCGTCGGAGGAGATTATAGATGGTGTCTTGTGCCACACGAGGGCCGAGATGGTGATCAAGAGCTTTTGGGTAAATTATCCTTTTACACAATCTAAAATTAACAATATAGCTAATTATTGTACTAATCGGTGTTTTCACGTTTGATTGCAGACCTTCTATAGGTGTGAGGATGGATATGAGGAGGAGGCGGCCAAGGTTCTCGAGGCTTAGTGTAGGAGGTTACTACAGAACTTACGCCATGAGGCTCGGACGCAGGCTATTCGAGACTACTACGCCACGCGTGGTATTAAGAAGCAGAAGAAGGATTGCCGCGGAAAGTTTCTGAAGAAGGAGCAATACATGAAGGTAATTACCTATTCTTAAGTCCTTCTACGTAGTTTTCTTGATTTCATTCATAGGCGTAGCGCTCAAAATTCTTTCTAATAACTTACAGGTGCCCCCGAGATGGTGTGCGGATAAGATGGATTGTTGGGAGGCGTTGGTTGATGAGTGGTGCACAGGCAGCTGGCGAGCCATCCACGAGAATGGAAGGATCGGCGTAGCCAAATGGTTGGTGTGCCACACCATCAAGGCAGCGCCAACTTACTTCAGTTCGGACGAAACTGGGTATGTGATTTGCTTCATGATTCATGCAATTCATTCTTCATGCTAATATTTTGTTCCTCTCTTTTAGGCGCATCACAATAAGACGGAGATGCCACACTTGTACGACCTTTATGGCATGGCCCATACTGCCTCGTACAAGAAGGCAAAGGCATTCTCTGAGTCTGACCTGGATGATCCCAATAACTTCACCAACATATCATCCCACCACAAGCTCGTGGCATACAGGGACACGGGGAAGGCTACGAAAGGGGATGACTTTAACCCTAGCCAGGAACCTTTGGATCCAGAGCTGGTGATGATATCTGGTGGCGGGAGGCCCCATGGCTCGATAGCCATTGGAGATGGGATAATACGTTGTCCACTCACTCTCCGGAAGATCAAGGCACGCCAGTCGAGTAGTTGTCCTGAGATAACGCGTCGTCCATGGCCACTCGATCTTGCCATCGAGGTTAGTTGTACGGACTAAGTACGCTTTCATCCATTTCATTATGTGTGTCACCATAGATCATTACTATGGTAACGAGGAATGGTGTTTGAGGCTGCTCTTCAGAAAGATAGATTGGCAAACCAGGCTGCTCTTGAGAAAGAGAGATTGGCAAACTAGGCTGCTCTTGAGAAAGAGAGATTGGCAAGCCAAGCTGCTCTTCAGGCTGCTCTTGATGAGAGGGACCAGACCACGGCACGATTGATTGAGGAGGAGAGGTCCCGGAATGAGGCGGGTCAACGGGCCCTGTACGAGCTTTTGTGGTAAGTTTTTTTTCACATTAGCCAAATCATGTGTGTAATGTCTGTTTCATTACTAACTAATACGACCCACTCTTCAGGGTCTGTGCGAGAAGAGCGGTCAATTCCCTCCGCCGATGCCCGTCTTCTCTTTGATTGGCACGGTGAGTTTCATTATAAACTAGTATTAATAATTGAGTGTCATCATGCAAACTGAGACATTGCAAAATATCTATTCTGCAGAATAACTCCCGAGCGGCATCGCACGACCCTTCTCCACGTGTTTCTCCTCCTTGATGACCACTACGGTAAGTTTCTCTTCTCCACTTTCATATTCTCCTTGCCTTAATTTCCCCAACAATGACATAATTAGCCCATTTAGCTCCACAAAGACATAGTTAGCTAATTTAGCTCCAAGAAGAGGAGAAGAGGAGAAATGAAAAGGAAGAACAAAAAGAAGAGAAAGAGAAGAGAAGGAGAAGGAGAAGAAGGAGGAGAAGAAGGAGAAGCAGGACGAGGAGGAGGAGGCGAAGGAGGAGAAGGCCAAGGACCTTCTAGTCCTTCTCCTCCTCCTCCTCCTTCTCCTCCTTCTTCTTTATTTCTTCTTCTTCTCCTCCTCCTCCTCTTTCTTCTCCTCTTTCATATTCTCCTTGCCTTAATTTCCCCAACAATGACATAATTAGCCAATTTAGCTCCAAAAAGACATTATAAGCTCAAAATGGCATAAGAACCTTGGTTTGCTCATTAATATTATATACTTAGCTTGTTTTCCTCTATAATGACATAATTAGCCCATTTAGCTCCAAAAAGACATAGTTAGCTAATTTAGCTCCAAGAAGAGGAGAAGAGGAGAAATGAAAAGGAAGAACAAAAAGAAGAAGAGAAAGAGAAGAGAAGGAGAAGGAGAAGGAGGAGGAGGAGAAGAAGAAGAGAAGAAGGAGAAGGAGAAGAAGGAGGAGGAGAAGAAGAAGAGAAGAATGAGAAGGAGGAGAAGGAGCCCTCCTTATTCTCCTTCTTATTCCCTCCTTCTCCTCTTCTTCAATTTAGCTTATTTTCCCCCAACAAAGACATACTTAAGCAATTACCATCCAAAATGACATAATTAGCTTAGTTAGGTAAAAACATCATAAGAACCTTGGTTAGCTCAATAAAATGACTAATTAAGCTCCTAAAAGACATAATAAGCTCAAAATGGCATAAGAACCTTGGTTAGCTCATTAATATTATATACTTAGCTTTTTTTCCTCTAGAATGACATAATTAGCCCATTTAGTTGCAAAAAGACATAGTTAGCTAATTTAGCTCCAAGAAGAGGAGAAGAGGAGAAATGAAAAGAAGGAAGAAGAAGAAGAAGAAGAGAAGGAGAAGGAGAAGGAGAAGAAGAAGGAGGAGGAGGAGAAGAAGAGAAGAAGAAGGAGAAGGAGGAGAAGAAGGAGAAGGAGCCCTCCTTCTTCTCCTTCTTCTTCTCTCCTCCTTCTTCTCCTCCTTCTTCTCTTCTTCTTTCTTCTTCTTCTCCTCCTCCTTCTCCTTCTCCTTCCCCTCCTCCTCCTCCTCCTCCTTCTTCTTGTTTTTCTTCTCCTTGTTCTCTTCTTGCTTCTTCTCTTTCTTCTTCAATTTAGCTTATTTGTCATATATATGTGGTTGCTGTTCTTTTTCTGACTTTCTTATTCCCATTTTGCAGATTGGATGTACTACATGCATGGAAGCTGGCATTGATGGAGTGCTTTAGTTCTAGTTTTCATTTGAGTTGATGAACAATGTGGAATTATATGTATATGTATATATGGATGAACAATATATGTGGAACTATATGTATATGTCTTGTGACCTATATATGTGCTATGAATATGGACGAAACTTTGTGCTATGAATATGTGTTGTGACCTATATATGTGCTATGTATATGTATATGTGTTCTGACCTATATATGTGCTATGTATATGTATATGTGTTGTGAAATAAACAAAAAAACAAAAATGTGACAATATGGGCTCTTTGCCGTCTGGCAGCTGATGGCAAAGGCCTTTGCCATCAGATGACAGACGGTAAAGGTGCCATGTGGCGCCCAGCTGTGCAACCTGGGCAGCAGCAGCTGGCCATATAGTATCTTTGTCGTCTGCTTCCAGGTGGGGCAGACGGCAAAGAAGAAGGCACAGAGGAGGGCGGAGGAGGTGGAGGCAGACGGCAAAGAAGAGGGGGGAGGCACACGGCAAAGAGTGGGGGGAGGAGGTGGAGGCAGACAACAAAGAAGAGGGGGGAGGCAGACGGCAAAGAAGAGGGGGAGGCAGACGGCAAAGCCTCCGTTAGCCCCTAACGGAGGCAACGCGTGCCGGCTGCCATCTCGACATATTTACCGACTGCTCTTATTAAAAGTTGATGGCAAAGCTCTTTGTCGTCTGCTTCAGTGAGGCAGACGACAAATAAGCTACAATGTCGTCGTAGGCTGACACAGAAATTTTGCCGACAGTGGGATTCTTTGTCGTCTGTGATATACTCTTTGTCGTCTGTGATATACTCTTTGCCTTCTGTGACGACACACGGCAAAGAAGCTAATTCCTGTAGTGTTCCTGTTTTTTCTGTGTTTTTGACTCTTTTCAGATATGATTTTGGAACGGAGTCCAAATGAAATAAAATCCCCAAAATAAATTTTTCCAGAACGGAAGAAGATCAGGGGACTTGAGGGCCAAGGCAGGAGAGCCACAGGGGGGCCACAAGCCCTGTAGCCGCCACCAGGGGGCGGCGGCTACCAGGCTTGTGGCCTCCCTGGCGCCCCCCTGACCTAGCTCCTTTGCCTATATATTCCCTAAAATACAGAAAAAATAGGGTAATCCACGAAAACACTTTTCCGCCGCCGCAAGCTTCCGTTTCCGCGAGATCTCATCTGGAGACCCTTCCCAGTGCCCTGCTCAAGGGGACTTTGGAGTTGGAGGGCTTCTACATCAACATCATCGCCCCTCCAATGACTCGTGAGTAGTTCACTTCAGACCTACGGGTCCGTAGTTAGTAGCTAGATGGCTTCTTCTCTCTCTGGGATCTTCAATACAAAGTTCTCCATGATCTTCGTGGAGATCTATCCGATGTAATCCTCTTTGGCGGTGTGTTTGTCGAGATCCGATGAATTGTGGATTTGTCACTAGATTATCTATGATATATATTTGAGTCTTTGCTGATTTCTTATATGCATGATTTGATATCCGTGTAAGTCTCTCCGAGTCTTGGGTTTTGTTTGGCCAACTAGATCTATGATTCTTGCAATGGGAGAAGTGCTTGGTTTTGGGTTCATACCGTGTGGTGACCTTTCCCAGTGACAGAAGGGGCAGCAAGGCACACATCGTGTTGTTGCCTTCAAGGGTAAAAAAATGGGCTTTTATCGTAGATATGAGATTGTCCATCTACATCATGTCATCTTGCTTAAGGCATTACTCTGTTCTCATGAACTTAATACACTAGATGCATGCTGGATAGCGGTCGACGTGTGGAGTAATAGTAGTAGATGCAGAAAGTATCGGTCTACTTGTTTTAGACGTGATGCCTATAGATATAATCATTGCCTTAGATGATGTCACGACTTTGCGCGGTTCTATCAATTGCTCAACAGTAATTCGTTCAGCCACCGTCTACTTGCTTTCATGAGAGAAGCCACTAGTGAACACTATGGCCCCCGGGTCTATTCACACCTATCGTTTCCACTTTTGCTTTTACTTTGCTTTGTTTCTTTTTGCTTTCAGTTCTCACTTGGCAAACAATCTATAAGGGATTGACAACCCCTTCATAGCGTTGGGTGCAAGCTCTTTGTGTTTGTGCAGGTACTTGTGACAATCCTTCACTGGATCGATACCTTGGTTCTCAAAACTGAGGGAAATACTTACCGCCATTGTGCTACATCACCCTTTCCGCTTCGAGGGAACACCAACGCAAGGCTCCAAGGCCACGGGGGAATCCTTTGCATATTTGCCAAGGAAGTCCCTAAAGGCGTAGCCGTAGCAGAAAGATTCCTGGTGTCGTTGCTGAGGACTATCAAGACAAAAAAAGTCTCCCATCAGCACGCTTGTTTCTCGCGCCGTTGGAAGGTCTTTTGTTGCAGTAGCAGAAGTATTTATGGCGCCGTTATCGGGGAAGGAGAGATCTATCCAAGTAGGTCTCACAAACTCATCTCTTGCATTTACCTTTTTTGCAAGTTGCCTCTCGTTTTCCTCTCCCCCACTTCACATTTGCCGTTTCCATTTGCCTTTCTCCTTTGTCGTTTTCTTTTGCCTTTTGCCTTTTTGCCGTTTTCCTTTGCCAATTTTTGATACGTTCATTTTGCATCATGCTTTCATGTTGATATTTATCGCTTTATGGGCTGTTATATTACTTTGTGGTACCATATTTATGCTTTTTCTCTCTTATTTTGCAAGGTTTATTTGAAAAGGGAGAATTCAGGCAGCTGGAATTCTGGACTGGAAAAGGAGCAAATCTGAGTCCTCTATTCTGCACAACTCCAAATTCCCATATAAAAAATACTGGGCGAAAGAAGTACCAGAGGGGAGCTACCAGGGCCCCACAAGCCTGGTAGCCGCCACCCCTTGGTGGCGGCTACACGGCTTGTGGGCTCCCTAACGGCCCACTGGCCCCCCTCTTTTGTTATATGAAGGGTTTCGTTCTAGAAAAAAATCAAGGGAGAGCTTTTTCGTGGTTTCGCCGCCGCCACGAGGCGGAACTTGAGCAGTTCCAATCTAGAGCTCCGGCAGGACGATCCTACTGGGGAAACTTCCCTCCCAGAGGGGGAAATCGTCACCATCGTCATCACCAACACTCCTCTCGTTGGAGGGGAGGCATCTTCATCAACATCTTCATCAGCACCATCTCCTCTCCAGTCCCTAGTTCATCTTTTCTAACCAATCTCTGTCTCGCGACTCCGATTGGTACTAGTAAGGTTGCTAATAGTGTTGATTACTCTTTGTAGTTGATGCTAGTTGGATTACTTGATGGAAGAGTTTAGGTTCAGATCCTTGATGCTATTCATTACACTTCTGATCATGATTATGATTATGCTTTGTGAGTAGTTACTTTTGTTCCTGAGGACATGGGATAAGTAATGTTAATAATAGTCATGTGAATTTGGTATTCGTTCGGTATTTTGATATGATGTATGTTGTCTTTTCCTCTAGTGGTTTTATGTGAACGTCGACTTGGGCCTAGAGGAAGGAATTGGGCAGTAGTAAGTAGATGATGGGTTGCTGGAGTGACAGAAGCTTAAACCCCAGTCTATGTGTTGCTTCGTGAGGGGCTGATTTGGATCCACTAGTTTAATGCTATGGTTAGACGTTGTCTTAATTCTTCTTTCATAGTTGCGGATGCTTGCGAGAGGGGTTAATCATAAGTGGGATGCTTGTCCAAGTAAGGGCAGTACCCAAGCGCCGGTCCACCCACATATCAAACTATCAAAGTAACGAACGTGACTCACATGAACATGATGAAACTAGCATGACAGAAATTCCCGTGTGTCCTCGGGAGCGTTTTTCCTCCTATAAGACTTTGTTCAGGCTTGTCCCTTGCTACAAAAGGGATTGGGCCACTTTCTGCACCATTGCTACTACTTGTTACTTGTTACTTTTCGCTTGCTACGTTTCACCTCACTACACCATCACTTGTTACCGCTACTTTCAGTGCTTGCAGTTATTACCTTGCAGAAAACTGTTTACCAGAGCCTTCTTCTCCTCGTTGGGTTCGACACTCTTACTTATCGAAAGTACTACGATTGATCCCCTATACTTGTGGGTCATCAAGACTCTTTTCTGGTGCTGTTGCCGGGGAGTGAAGCGCCTTTGGTAAGTGGAAATTGGTAAGGAAACATTTATATACTGTGCTGAAATTTATTGTCACTTGTCACTATGGAAACTGTTCCTTTGAGGAATTTGTTCGGGGTATCTTCACCACGAACGGAAGGACGAGGAGTTGTTCCTCAACCTGAGGTACCTACTGAAAATATCTTTATGAAATTCCTTCGGGTATGCTTGAGAAACTGCTGGCTAATCCTTTTACAGGAGATGGATCTTCACATCCAGACTTGCATCTGATCTATGTAGATGAAGTTTGTGCTTTATTTAAGCTTGCAGGTTTGCCCGAGGATGAGGTAAATAAGAAAGTATTTCCTTTATCTTTGAAGGATAAGGCTTGACATGGTATAGGCTATGTGATGATACTGGATCATGGGACTACAATCGGTTGAAATTGGAATTTCATCAAAAGTTCTATCCTATGCATTTAGTACATCGTGATCGAAATTATATTTATAACTTTTGGCCTCGTGAGAGGGAAAGCATAGCTCAAGCTTGGGGGAGGCTTAAATCAATGCAGTATTCATGCCCCAATCATGAGCTCTCGAGAGAAATTATCACTCAAAACTTTTATGCTCGGCTTTCTCATGAAGATCGTACCATCATCGACACTTCTTTTACCGGTTCTTTTATGAAGAAGGATATTGACCACAAGTGGAATTTATTGGAAAGAATCAAACATAACTCTGAAGATTGGGAGCTGGAGGAAGGTAAGGAGTCGGGTATGAATTTCCAGTTTGATTGTGTTAAATCTTTTGTTGAAACAAACACCTCTAGAGATTTTAGCACTAAGTATGGACTTGACTCTGAGATAGTAGCTTCTCTATGTGAATCTTTTGCTGCTCATGTTGATCTTCCCAAAGAGAAGTGGTTTAAGTATCATCCTCCTGTAGAAAGCAACATAGTCAAAACCAATCTAGTTGAGGAGAAAGTCATTGCTTTTAGTGATCCTGTTGTTCCTTGTGCCTATGCTCAGAAACCACCTTACCGTGCTAGGAAAAAGGATTATTCTAAAGCTCCAACTGTGATGCGTAGGGGTTACATTAGACCACTTGCACCCCGTGAGGAGATTAGAGTTGAACCTAGTGTTGCTATTATCAAAGATCTCTTAGCCGAAGACATAGACGGGCATGTTATCAAATTCTGTGAGGACTCCGCTAGAATTGTTAAACCTCATGCGAAAGACAAATACGGACCCGTAGTTGGACTGCCCGTTGTTTCTGTCAAGAGAGGAGATCACTGTTACCACGGTTTATGTGATATGGGAGCTAGTGTTAGTGCAATACCCCGTTCCCTATATGATGAAATCAAAGATGAGATTGCACCTGCTGAGCTAGAACCCATTGATGTCACTATTACGCTAGCTAATAGAGACACTATCTGCCCTCTGGGAATTGTGAGAGACGTAGAAGTCCTCTGTGGTAAGACGAAGTATCCTACTGATTTCCTCGTGCTTGGTACTGCACAAGATAGCTTTTCTCCCATCATATTCGGTAGACCCTTTCTCAACATTGTCAATGCTCACATTGATTGCATTAAGCAGACTATCACTGTTAGTTTCGAGGGTGTGTCTCATGAATTTAACTTCTCCAAGTTCGGAAGACAACCCCATGAAAAAGAGTCGTCTGGTAGGGATGAAATCATTGCTCTTGACTCTATTATCGTACCTCCTACGGATCCTTTAGAGCAATATCTGCTTGAGCATGAAAATGATATGCATATGGAGGAAAGAGATGAGATAGATAAAATTGTCTTAGAACAATATCCTATTCTCAAGAATAATGTGCGTGTTGAACTGCTTGGGGATCCTCCCCCACCAAAGGGTGATCATGTGTTCGAGCTTAAACAGTTGCCTGATACTCTTAAGTATGCCTATCTTGATGAGAAGGAGATATATCCTGTTATTATTAGTGCTCTCCTCTCAGAGCACGAAGAGAAGAAGTTACTAAAAACTGTGAGGAAGCACTGTGCTGCTATTGGATATACTCTTGATGATCTTAAGGGTATTGGTCCCACTCTATGTGAGCACAAGATTAAAACCGATCCTGATTCTAAACCAGTTGCTGATCATCAAAGGAGATTAAATCCTAAGATGAAAGAGGTCGTTAGAAAATAAATATTAAAGCTTCCGGAAGGAGGAATCATTTATCCTGTTGCTCATAGTGATTGGGTAAGTCCAGTACATTGCGTACCTAAGAAGGGAGGTATCACCGTCGTTCCTAATGATAAGGATGAATTAATCCCACAAAGGATTATTACTGGCTATAGGATGGTGATAGACTTCCGGAAACTGAACAAGGCAACCAGGAAAGACCATTATCCTTTGTCGTTTATCGACCAAATGCTAGAAAGGCTATCCAAACACACACACTTCTGCTTTCTAGACGGTTATTCAGGTTTCTCGCAAATACCTGTTGCACAATCCGATCAGGAGAAAACCACTTTCACCTGCCCCTTCGATACCTTTGCTTATAGACGTATGCCTTTTGGCTTATGCACTGCACCTGCCACCTTTCAAAGATGTATGATGGCTATATTCTCTAACTTTTGTGAAAAGATTGTCGAGGTTTTCATGGATGAATTCTCCGTTTAAGGGTCTTCCTTTGATGATTGCATCAGCAACCTTGATCGAGTCCTACAGAGATGCAAAGATACCAACCTCGTCTTGAATTGGGAGAAGTGCCACTTTATGGTTAATGAAGGCATCGTCTTAGGACACAAAATTTCTTAAAGAGGCATTGAAGTTGATAAGGCTAAGGTTGATGCAATTGAGAAAATGCCTTGCCCCACAGATATCAGAGGTATACGAAGTTTCCTAGGTCATGCTGGTTTCTATAGAAGGTTCATTAAAGACTTCTCTAAGATTTCTAGGCCTCTTACCAACCTTTTGCAGAAGGATGTTCCTTTTGTTTTTGATGAGGATTGTGAGGAAGCTTTCGAAATACTTAAGAAGGCTTTGATAACCGCAACTATTGTTCAACCACCTGACTGGAACTTGCCCTTTGAAATCATGTGCGATGCTAGTGATTATGTTGTTGGTGTTGTTCTAGGGCAAAGAGTTGACAAGAAGTTGAATGTTATTCACTACGCTAGTAAAACTCTAGACAGTGCCCAAAGAAACTATGCCACTATGGAAAAGGAGTTTTTAGCACTCGTGTTTGCATGTGAAAAGTTCAGATCTTATATAGTTGATTCCAAAGTCACTATGCACTCTAATCATGCTGCTATTAAGTACCTTATGGAGAAGAAGGACGCTAAGCCTAGGCTAATCAGATGGGTTCTCCTGCTACAGGAATTTGATTTGCACGTTGTTGACCGAAAGGGTGTTGATAACCCTGTAACAGTTAACTTGTCTAGGCTAGAGAATGTCCTTGATGACCCACGACCTATTGATGACAGCTTTCCTGATGAGCAATTAAGTGTCATCCGCACTTCACATAGTGCGCGATGGTATGTTGATTACACAAATTATATCGTAGCCAAATGCATACCACCCAGTTTCACCTATCAGCAAAAGAAGAAATTATTCTTTGATTTGAGACACTACTTTTGGGATGATCCTCACCTTTATAAGGAAGGAGTAGATGGTGTTATTAGACGTTGTGTGCCTGAACATGAACAGGGACACATCTTGCAGAAGTGTCATTCTGAAGCCTACGGAGGACACCATGCTGGAGATAGAACTGCTCATAAGGTATTGCAATAAGGTTTCTATTAGCCCACTCTCTTCAAGGATGCCCGTAAGTTTGTCTTGTCTTGTGACGAATGCCAAATAATAGGGAACATCAGTAAGCGTCAGGAAATGCCTATGAACTATTCACTTGTCATTGAACCATTTGATGTTTGGGGCTTTGATTATATGGTACCCTTCCGAGTTCCAATGGGTACACTCACATCTTAGTTGTTGTGGATTACATCACTAAGTGGGTAGAAGCTATCCCCACTAAAAATGCTGATCACCACACCTCTATTAAGATGCTTAAAGAAGTCATTTTCCCAAGATTTGGAGTCCCTAGATATTTGATGACTGATGGCGGTTCACACTTCATTCATGGTGTTTTCCGCAAGATGCTCGCTAAGTATGATGTCAACCATAGTGTTGCATCTCCTTATCATCCTCAGTCTAGTGGTCAAGTGGAGTTGAGTAATAGGGAGATCAAATTGATCCTACAAAAGACTGTCAATAGATCTCGAAAGAATTGGTCTAGCAAATTTGACGATGCACTATGGGCTTATAGGACTGCTTATAAGAATCCCATGGGCATATCGCCATATAAAATGGTTTACGGTAAGGCCTGTCATTTACCTCTTGAGCTGGAACACAAAGCTTATTGGGCAATCAAAGAGCTCAACTTCGATTTCAAACTTGCCGATGAGAAGCGGTTGTTTGATATCAGCTCATTAGATGAATGGAGAGCCCAGGCATATGAGAATGCCAAGTTGTTCAAGGAAAAGGTTAAGAGATGACACGATAAACGAATACAGAAACGAGAGTTCAATGTAGGTGATTATGTCCTGCTATACAATTCTCGCTTAAGATTCTTCGCAGGCAAGCTTCTCTCTAAATGGGAAGGTCCTTACGTTATCGAGGAAGTATATCATTCCGGTGCCATCAAAATCAATAACACGGAAGGAAATTTTCCTAGAGTGGTAAATGGGAAAAGAATCAAGCATTATATCCCCGGTACTCCCATAAATGTTGAGACCAATATTATCAATATCATAACTCCACAGGAGTACATAAGGGATGTTTATCAGCCTGTTTCAGACCCTAAAAATGAAGCGGTATCTGTTTCCGTAAGTAATTGGACTCCGAAACTTTCCAATAGGAAATTTCCTCCGTTTTGGAATTTTTGGAAAATTAGAAAAATAAAAAGCAGTCCGGAGAGCGCACGAGGCGGCCACAAGCTTGGTAGCCGCCACCTACCCCCCTGGCGGCGGCTAGAGGGCTTGTGGGCACCTCGTGTGCCTCCCGGACTCCGTTTTCTTGCGGAGCACTCCTCCTGGTCCAGAAAAAATCATTATATATACTTCCGAAGGTTTTGATCTCCGTATCACGTAGTTTTCCTCTGTTTTCGTTTCGAGCCTGTTTCTGTGGCAGATCTAGATCATCATGACTTCCCCAAACGCTCCTAAGGACAAGATCTTCGAGAAGGTCATCAATCCCTACCTACGGAAGTGCTGAAACACCTTCAATCTATCAAGATGAGCGAGGGGATGTTGCACATCCGTGATGTTGAGGGGCCTAAGAAGACCGAAAGCGTGGAGACGGGGCTCGAAGCAATGGAGCAACAAGTCTTCAAGTGCCAAGGGATGGTGGAGCGTGGACTCAACGCCAACCACATGATGATCACGGAGTTCACCAGCAATCACAAGATGGATGCCATTGACATTGGGAAACACCTCTCCAGGCTCTATGAAATGGTTGACCAACTTCAGGGCCAGATCTATGACCTGCAGAACCAAAACTGTGAGTATGAGTATAGATTTAAATCAATAAGGTTGGTTACAGATTTGAGAATTCCGGTGACTCGTTCATCCTGCCATGATGGAGCACCTATGCCTTGGAAGACGTAGGATCATACTACTTCAACAACTCCACCACCATCACCACCAAAGGAAGACAACTAAGCATTGGTATGGGTAATCCCCTTGGCTTCTGCCAAGCTTGGGGGAGTTGCCCTGGTATCGAATCACCTTTATATATTTTGCTTTTACCTTTGTTTTAGTTCTTTCCTTTTCAGTTTTATTTCTTCTCCTAGTGGAATAAGTCTTTAGTGTTTAGTTTGAGTCATTTTCTTTGTCTCTCCCCCAATGTATTCGAGCTTACGAGCTATATAATAAAGAGTATCTTAGTCAAGGGCTTTGCTTTATGTCGTGATCAAAAGTATGAAAACAACGATAGCATGAAAGATCATGAGATGATCTTATGGAAAGTGATAGCTTCACATATGACACGTATGATGATTGAAACTTATTGAGAATAAATCAACATAGACCTCAGCCATTGTTGCAATTAATAAGAAGTAATAAGGAAAGAGAGGTTCACATATAAATATATCATCTTAGACACTTTTTACAATTGTGAGCACTCACCAAACTATTACATGCTTAGGAGTAGATGTTGGACAAGGAAGACAACATAATGAATTGTGTTTGATTGGTTTCAAACAATGTTATATGATTAGAGATCCCTTAGCATGTGACGATTGCTTCCACCTCATATTAGCCAAAACTCCAGCAACAAGTAGAGATACTACTTGTGGATCCTTAAACCTTCAACCCAGTTTTGCCATGAGAGTCCACCATACCTACCTAAAGATTGAATAAGATCTTTCAAGTAAGTTGTCATCGGTGCAAGCAATAAAAATTGCTCTCTAATATGTATGATCTATTAGTGTGTGGAAAATAAGCTTTGTACAAACTTGTGACGAGGAAGACATAAAAGCGACAGACTGCATAATGAAGTTCTTTATCACAGGAAGCAATATAAAGTGACGTTCCTCCGCACTAAGAGGACACACATTCAAACCTCAAAAGCGCATGACAACCTCTGCTTCCCTCTGCGAAGGGCCTATCTTGTACCTTTACTTTTTGCCCTTGTAAGAGTCATGGTGATCTTCACCAATTCCCTATTTTTTCCTTTGTCTTGGCTACCATCACATGCTTGGGAAAGATCTATATTCATATATCAACTTGGAGTTGAGTACTTATGCTTTATTATTGTGGACTTTACCCTTGAGGTAAATAGTTAGGAGGCAAAACTATAAGCCCCTATCTTCCTCTGTGTCCAACTGAAACTTTGATACCATGAGTGCCACGTGAGTTGTAAAAATTGTGGAAAATAAAAGAGATGATTGAGTATGTGGGTTTGCCTTACAAGCTCTTATTTGACTCTTTATGATGTTATGATAAATTGCAATTGCTTCAATGACTTTGGACTGTTGTTGGTTACTTCTCGGTAAGGTTTTTGCTTCATACCGTGCTTTGTGAAGAAATTGTTACTTTCCCATAAGAATCTTTATGATGTATTGCTGTTCTATGTGTGATCATGATGCCCTCATGTCCGTATTATGTTTTATCGACACCTTCGTCCCTAAACATGTGGACATGTTTATGGAACTTAGTTTTCGCTTGAGGACAAGCGAGATCTAAGCTTGGGGGAGTTGATACGTCCATTTTGCATCATGCTTTCATGTTGATATTTATCGCTTTATGGGCTGTTATATTACTTTGCGGTACCATATTTATGCCTTTTCTCTCTTATTTTGCAAGGTTTATTTGAAGAGGGAGAATTCGGGCAGCTGGAATTCTGGACTAGAAAAGGAGCAAATCTGAGTCCTCTATTCTGCACAACTCCAAATGCCTTGAAAATTTACATGGAATGTTTTGGGAATATATAAAAAATACTGGACGAAAGAAGTACCAGAGGGGAGCTACCATGGCCACACAAGCCTGGTAGCCGCCACCCCCCTGGTGGCGGCTATAGGGCTTGTGGGCTCCCTAACGGCCCACTGGCCCCCCTCTTTTGCTATATGAAGGGTTTCGTTCCAGAAAAAAATCAAGGGGAGGTTTTTTGTGGTTTCGCCGCCGCCACGAGGCAGAACTTGAGCAGATCCAATCTAGAGCTCCGGCAGGACGATCCTATTGGGGAAACTTCCCTCCCGGAGGGGGAAATCGTCGCCATCGTCATCACCAACACTCCTCTCGTTGGAGGGGAGGCATCTTCATCAACATCTTCATCAGCACCATCTCCTCTCCAATCCCTAGTTCATCTCTTGTAACCAATCTCCGTCTCGCGACTCCGATTGGTACTAGTAAGGTTGCTAGTAGTGTTGATTACTCTTTGTAGTTGATGCTAGTTGGATTACTTGGTGGAAGAGTTTATGTTCAGATCCTTGATGCTATTCATTACACCTCTGATCATGATTATGATTATGCTTTGTGAGTAGTTACTTTTGTTCCTGAGGACATGGGATAAGTCATGTTAATAATAGTCATGTGAATTTGGTATTCGTTCGATATTTTGATATGATGTATGTTGTATTTTCCTCTAGTGGTGTTATGTGAACGTCAACTACATAACACTTCACCATACTTGGGCCTAGAGGAAGGAATTGGGGAGTAGTAAGTAGATGATGGGTTGCTCGAGTGGCAGAAGCTTAAACCCCAGTCTATGCGTTGCTTCGTGAGGGGCTGATTTGGATCCACTAGTTTAATGATATGATTAGATGTTGTCTTAATTCTTCTTTCGTAGTTGCGGATGCTTGCGAGAGGGGTTAATCATAAGTGGGATGCTTGTCCAAGTAAGGGTAGTACCCAAGCGCCGGTCCACCCACATATCAAACTATCAAAGTAACGAACGTGAATCACATGAACATGATGAAACTAGCATGACAGAAATTCCCGTGTGTCCTCGGGAGCGTTTTTCCTCCTATAAGACTTTGTTCAGGCTTGTCCCTTGCTACCAAAGGGATTGGGCCACTTGCTGCACCATTGCTACTACTTGTTACTTGTTACTTTTCGCTTGCTATGTTTCACCTCACTACACCATCACTTGTTACCGCTACTTTCAATGCTTGCAGTTATTACCTTGCTGAAAACTGTTTACCATAGCCTTCTGCTCCTCGTTGGATTCGACACTCTTACTTATCAAAAGGACTACGATTGATCCCCTATACTTGTGGGTCATCAGTTTTCTTGCTTGATTGTGTGCTTGTTTGTTTGTTGAAGTCATCATGGCTGAAAACACCAAACTTTGCGACTTCTCGAGTACCAATAATATTGATTTTATTAGTACCTCCCGCCACTAGTGCGGAATCGTATGAAATCAACGCAGCTTTGCTGAATCTTGTTATGAAAGAGCAATTCTCTGGCCTTCCTAGTGAAGATGCCGCATCTCATCTCAATAACTTCATTGAGCTTTGCGATATGCAAAAGAAAAGAGATGTGGATAATGACATGATCAAGTTGAATCTTTTTTTCCTTTCTCATTGCGAGATCGTGCAAAAACTTGGTTTTCTTATTTGCCTAAAAATAGTATCGATTCTTGGGATAAGTGCAAAGATGCTTACATATCCAAGTATTTTCCGCTGGCTAAGATTATCTCCTTACGTAATGATATCATGAATTTCAAGCAGCTTGATCATGAACATGTTGCACAATCTTGGGAGAGGATGAAGTTGATGATTAGAAATTGTCCCGCTCAAGACAAGAATAGTCTCCCGTCACCACGCTTGTTTGTGGCGCCGTTGGAAGGTCTTTTGTTGCAGTAGCAGAAGGCAACTAAGCATTGGTATGGGCAACTCCCTTGGCTTTTGCCAAGCTTGGGGGAGTTGCCCTGGTATCGTATCACCTTTATATCTTTTTCTTTTACCTTTGTTTTAGTTCTTTCCTTTTCAGTTTTTATTTCTTCTATTAGAGGAATAAGTCTTTAGTGTTTAGTTTGAGTCTCCCCCTGGATTCGAGCTTGCGATCTATATAATAAAGAGTATCTTAGTCAAGGGCTTTGTTTTGTGCCATGATCAAAAGTATGAAAATAACGATAGCATGAAAGATCATGAGATGATCTTATGGAAAGTGATAGCTTCACATATGACAAGTATGATGATTGAAACTTGTTGAGAATAGACCAACATAGACCCTAGTCATTGTTGCAATTAATAAGAGGTAATAAGGAAACAGAGGTTCATATATAAATATATCATCTTAGACACTTTTTACAATTGTGAGCACTCACCAAACTATTACATGCTTAGAAGTAGATGTTGGACAAGGAAGACAACATAACGAATTGTGTTTGCTTGGTTCCAAACAATGTTATATGCCTAGAGATCCCTTAGCATGTGACGATTGCTTCCACCTCATATTAGCCAAAACTCCCGCACCAAGTAGAGATACTACTTGTGCATCCATAAACCTTCAACACAGTTTTGCCATGAGAGTCCACCATACCTACCTATGGATTGAATAAGATCCCTCAAGTAAGTTGTCATCGGTGCAAGCAATAAAAATTGCTCTCTAATATGTATGGTCTATTAGTGTGTGGAAAATAAGCTTTGTACGAACCTGTGATGAGGAAGACATAAAAGCGACAGACTGCATAATAAAGTTCTTTATCACAGGAGGCAATATAAAGTGACGTTCCTCCGCACTAAGAGGACACGCATCTAAACCTCAAAAGCGCATGACAACCTCTGCTTCCCTCTGCGAAGGGCCTATCTTGTACCTTTACTTTTTGCCCTTGAAAGAGTCATGGTGATCTTCACCAATTCCTTATTTTGCCTTTGTCTTGGCTACCGTCACAAGCTAGGGAAAGATCTATATTCATATATCAACTTGGAGATGAGTACTTATGCTTTATTATTGTTGACTTTACCCTTGAGGTAAATGGTTGGGAGGCAAAACTATAAGCCCCTATCTTTCTCTGTGTCCAGCTAAAACTTTGATACCATGAGTACCACATGAGTTGTAACAATTGTGAAAAACAAAAGAGATGATTGAGTATGTGGGTTTGCTTTACAAGCTCTTATTTGACTCTTTCTGATGTTATGATAAATTGCAACTTCTTCAATGACTATGGACTGTTGTTGGCTACTTCTCGGTAAGCTTTTTGCTTCATACTTTGCTTTGTGATGGAATTGTTACTTTCCCATAAGAATCTTTATGATGTATTGCTATTCTATGTGTGATCATGATGCCCTCATGTCCGTATTATGTTTTATCGACACCTTCATCCCTAAACATGTGGACATGATTAGGCCTCATTTGGTACAAGCGGATCAATGGGGTTTCTAGAGGATTAACCTCACGGGGCCCAAAAACCTCGCTAATCGTCATGGGCCCATTTGTTTCACGGGGTTTGAACAGTCCAACCCCTTCGACCCCCTTGCGATCCCCTCCTATCCACGCGTCTTCCAGGCCTCGAGGGCACCCGCAGGGAATGAGTCGGGCAAGACGCACCGCGGCACCGAGACAGAGCATCGTCCCCGTCCCGCTTCCCCGCAGAACCCGCAGAAACCAGATGCACGCAATCGAGGCCGACGAGCTGTCCCGCTCGGTCATAGCCTACCGGAAGGAGCGCCAGCAGGACGAAGAGGCGGAGCTTCATGCCTGGAAGGCCGCGCTGACACGGAGGTTCGCGTGGGCAGGCGAGCTGGGGGCGTCGGGGGTGCCACGGGGCACCTTCGTGGGGTCGACGGTCCTGGTGGCGCTGGTGCTCCATGGCCGCATTATCGTGGCCAACTGCGGCGACTCCCGCGCCGGCCCACTCTCCCAGGACCACAAGATGAGATTAATCGTGATTTCTCTCCTTTTGATCGGCCGGTCAAACTTGAGCTTGATGCGTGGATGCAGCTGGACCGGCCGGAAGAGATGGCGCATGTCACGGCGGCGGGCGGCGGGGTGCTGCTCGTGCAGGGGATCCTTGCCAAGACGCGCACGCTAGGTACGTTCTTACACGATTGCCCTTCCCAATCCATGATGCACCAAGCAGCTGGCATGCGTGCTCTGCTACTAGCAAACAAGCCATATTCCTGAATTTGTTTGCCATTAACTAAAAAACTGGTTAGTACTGTACAAAGCAAGCAACAATTCAGAGGTTAGTGGATCAGGTTCTCATATTTAAAGTAAAGCTAGCATCTAGCTAGTATCACATTTTGCTTTTCTTTTATGATCAGGTTCTTAGGCAACCAGAAAAGCAAGATTAAACAATCTGGACAAAGTTTGGTCGTCAAAAACTGGATAACCATGACATCATTAAGAGCAATTCATCTGTATGACAACATCATTCTCAGAGTGCTTGGTCTGTAAAAATATAATTGATTGTAAATATTGCATTTTTAGACGTTTGCACTATCATATCTGAATGTGTCAATCCCTGCCAACCAAACAACCTTTTTATATGAAGGGGATTTGTGGTTGGAGGGATTTGGGGGTTTCAAGAGGTTTTGGGGGGATTGGGTGGAAGGAAGGGATTCACCAAATCCCCTCAAATCCCCTCCTCCCCAAACCTCCCTAATCCACTTCTACAAAACAAAGCCTTATGGATCTTGGTTTTCGCTTGAGGACAAGCCAGGTCTAAGCTTGGGGGAGTTGATACGTCCATTTTGCATCATTCTTTCATGTTGATATTTATCGCTTTATGGACTGTTATATTACTTTGTGGTACCATACTTATGCCTTTTCTCTCTTATTTTGCAACGTTTATTTGAATAGGGAGAATACCGGCAGCTGGAATTCTGGACTGGAAAAGGAGCAAGTCTGAGTCATCTGTTCTGCGCAACTCCAAATGCCGTGAAAATCAACGTGGAATGTTTTGGGAATATATAAAAAATACTGGGCGAAAGAAGTGCCAGAGGGGAGCTACCACGGGCCCACAAGCCTGGTAGCCGCCACCCCCTGGCGGCGTCTACAGGGCTTGTGGGCGCCCTGGCGGCCCACTGCCCCCCCTCTTTTGCTATATGAAGGATTTCGTCCAAGAAAAAAAATCAAGGTGGAGCTTTTTCGTGGATTCTCCGCCGCCACGAGGCGGAACATGAGCAGAACCAATCTAGAGCTCCGGCAGGACGATCCTGCCGGGGAAACTTCCCTCCCGGAGGGGGAAATCGTCGCCATCGTCATCACCAACACTCCTCTCGTCGGAGGGGAGTCATCTCCATCAACATCTTCATCAGCACCATATCCTCTCCAAACCCTAGTTCATCTCTTGTAACCAATCTCCGTCTCGCGACTCCGATTGGTACTTGTAAGGTTGCTAGTAGTGTTGATTACTCTTTGTAGTTGATGCTAGTTGGATAACTTGGTGGAAGAGTTTATGTTCAGATCCTTGATGCTACTCATTACACCTCTGATCATGATTATGATTATGCTTTGTGAGTAGTTACTTTTGTTCCCGAGGACATGGGATAAGTCTTGCTAATAATAGTCATGTGAATTTGGTATTCGTTCGGTAATTTGATATGATGTATGTTGTCTTTTCCTCTAGTGGTGTTATGTGAACGTCGACTACATAACACTTCACCATCTTTGGGCCTAGAGGAAGGCATTGGGGAGTAGTAAGTAGATGATGGGTTGCTAGAGTGACAGAAGCTTAAACCCGAGTCTATGCATTGCTTCGTAAGGGGCTGATTTGGATCCACTAGTTTAATGTTATGGTTAGACGTTGTCTTAATTCTTCTTTCGTAGTTGCGGATGCTTGCGAGAGGGGTTAATCATAAGTGGGATGCTTGTCCAAGTAAGGGCAGTACCCAAGCGGCGGTCCACCCACTTATCAAACTATCAAAGTAACAAACACGAATCACATGAACATGATGAAACTAGCATGACAGAAATTCCCGTGTGTCCTCGGGAGCGCTTTTCCTCCTATAAGACTTTATTCAGGCTTGTACCTTGCTACAAAAGGGATTGAACCACTTTGCTGCACCGTTGCTACTACTTGTTTCTTGTTACTTTTCACTTGCTACGTTTCACCTCACTACACCATCACTTGTTACCGCTACTTTCAGTGCTTGCAGTTATTACCTTGTTGAAAACCGTTTATCAGAGCTTTTTGCTCCTCGTTGGGTTCGACACTCTTACTTATCAAAAGGACTACGATTGATCCCCTATTCTTGTGGGTCATCAGTGTGCTACGGGTATCTCCGAAAGTGTCTGTCGGGCACGAATCGAGACTGGGATTTGTCACTCTGTATGACGGAAAGGTATCTCAGGGCCCACTCAGTAGAACATCATCATAATGAGCTCAGTGTGACTAAGGAGTTAGCCATGAGATGATGTGCTATGGAATGGGTAAAGAGACTTGCCGGTAACGAGATTGAACAAGGTATGGGGATACCGACGATCGAATCTCGGGCAAGTTATATACCGGTGGACAAAGGGAATTGCATATGGGATTGATTGAATCCTTGACATCGTGGTTCATCTGATGAGATCATCGAGGAACATGTGGGACCCAATATGGATATCCAGACCCCGCTGTTGGTTATTGATTGGAGAGGTGTCTCGGTCATGTGTGCATGCTTCCCGAACCCGTAGGGTCTACACACTTAAGATTCAATGACGCTAGGGTTATATGGGAATAATGTACGTGGTTACCGAAGGATGTTCGGAGTCCCGAATGAGATCCCGAACGTCACAAGGAGCTCCGGAACGGTCTGGAGGTAAAGATTGATATATAGGAAGTCTTGTTTTGGTCACCGGAAAGTTTTCGGGCTCATCGGTAATGTACCGGGAGTGCTCGGAGGGTGCCGGAGGACCCCCGAGAGGGGTGTGACGACCCAAGAGGTGCATGGGATGTTAGAGGAGGTGGACCAGCCTTTATTGGGCTGTCCAAGGCCTTCCCTAAAGGCCCATGCGGTTTTGATAAAGGGATAAGGCAAAGGAGGTTTAAAAGGAAGGGATCCACCTCCGTTGTGGGAGGTGGACTCCTCCCTTAACTTGGCCGTCGACCCTCCTTGCCCTATCTAGGGCTGCCGCCACCCCTAAGGAGGGAACCCTAGGGTGGTCGGCCCCCTCTCCCTCCCTCCTATATATATTGAGGCGAAATGAGGGCTGCAACACACAAGTTCTTCCTCTCCCGGCGCAGCCCTACTCCTCTCTCTCCTCGTCCTCCGCATAGCTTGGCGAAGCCCTACCGGAGTAACACATAGGTCCATCATCACCATGCTGTCGTGCTGCTGGAGCTCTCTCCCTCAACCTCTCCTTCCTCCTTGCTGGTTCAAGGTGTTGGAGACTGATACGTCCATTTTGCATCATGTTTTCATGTTGATATTTATCGCTTCTTGGGCTGTTATTTCACTTCACGGTACAATTCTTATGCCTTTTCTCTCTTATTTTGCAAGGTTTACATGCAGAGGGAGAATGCCGACAGCTGGAATTCTGGCCTGAAAGTGGAGCAAAGTTGAGATACCTATTCTGCGCAACTCCAAACGCCGTAAAAATCAACGAGGATTTTTTTTCCGGATTTATAAAAAATACTGGGCCTAAGAAGTGCGAGAGGGGCGCGTGCAGGTGGCCACAAGCCTGCACGGCGCGGCCACCACCCCCCCCCCCCCCACGCCACGCCATGAGGGCTTGTGGGCAGCCTGCTGGCCCACTTTCCCCCCTCTTCTGCTATATGAAGGGTTTCGTCCAGGAAAAAATCAGGGAGGAGCTTTTTCGTGGATTCGCCGCCGCCACGAGGCGGAACTTGAGCAGAACCAATCTAGAGCTCCGGCAGGACGATCCTGCCGGGGAAATTTCCCTCCCAGAGGGGGAAATCGTCGCCATCGTCATCACCAACACTCCTCTCATCGGAGGGGACTCGTCACCATCAACATCTCCATCAGCACCATCTCATCTCCAAACCGTAGTTCATCACTTGTAACCAATCTCAGTCTCGCGGCCCCGGTTGGTACTTGTAAGGTTGCTAGTAGTGTTGATTACTCTTTGTAGTTGATGCTAGTTGGATTGCTTGGTGGAAGAGTTTATGTTCAGATCATTGATGCTACTAATTACCTCTCTGGTCATGAATATGATTATGCTTTGTGAGTATTACTTTTGTTCCTGAGGACATGGGATAAGTCATGCTAATAGTAGTCATGTGAATTTGGTATTCGTTCGGTAATTTGATATGTTGTATGTTATTTTTCCTCTAGTGGTGTTATGTGAACGTCGACTACATAATACTTCACCATTATTTGGGCCTAGAGGAGGGCATTGGGAAGTAGTAAGTAGATGATGGGTTGCTAGAGTGACAGAAGCTTAAACCCTAGTTTATGCGTTACTTCGTAAGGGGCTGATTTGGATCCACTAGTTTAATGCTATGGTTAGACATTGTCTTAATTCTTCTTTCGTAGTTGCGGATACTTGCGAGAGGGGTTAATCATAAGTGGTATGCTTGTCCAAGTAAGGGCAGTACCCAAGCGCCGGTCCACCCACATATCAAACTATCAAAGTAACGAACACGGATCATATGAACATGATGAAAACTAGCATGAAAGAAATTCCCGTGTGCCCTCGGGGGTGTTTTTCCTCCTACAAGACTTTGTCCAGGCTTGTCCATTGCTACAAAAGGGATTGGGCCACTTTTCTGCACCGTTGCTACTTCTGTTACTTGTTGCTTGCTACGAATCATCTCACCACACAATCACTTGTTACCGACAATTTCAGTGCGTGCAGATTTTACCTTGCTGAAAACCACTTGTCAGATCCTTCTGGTCCTCGTTGGGTTCGACACTCTTACTTATCGAAAGGACTGCGATTGATCCCCTATACTTGTGGTTCATCAAGACTCTTTTCTAGCGCCGTTGCCGGGGAGTGAAGCGCCTTTGATAAGTGGAACTTGGTAAGGAAACATTCATATAGTGTGCTGAAATTTGTTGTCACTTGTCACTATGGATACTAATCCTTTGAGGGGCTTGTTCGGGGTATCTTCACCTTGAACGAAAGCACAAAGAGTTGCTCCTAAACCTGCTACACCTACTGAAAATATTTGCTTTGAATTTCCTTCGGGTATGCTTGAGAAACTGCTGGCTAATCCTTTTACAGGAGACGGAACGTCACATCCAGACTTGCATCTAATCTATGTAGATGAAGTTTGTGGTTTATTTAAGCTTGCAGGTTTGCCCGAGGATGAGGTCAAGAAGAAGGTCTTTCCTTTATCTTTGAAGTATAAGGCTTTGACATGGTATAGGCTATGTGATGATACTAGATCATGGGACTACAATCGGTTGAAATTGGAATTTCATCAAAAGTTTTATCCTATGCATTTAGTACATCGTGATCGGAATTATATTTATAATTTTTGGCCTCGTGACAGAGAAAGCATCGCTCAAGCTTGGGGGAGGCTTAAATCAATGTTATATTCATGCCCCAATCATGATCTCTCGAGATAAATTATCATTCGGAACTTCTATGCTCGGCTTTCTCATGATGAGCGCACCATGCTTGACACTTCTTGTACCGGTTCTTTTATGAAGAGAGATATTGACTTCAAATGGAATTTATTGCAGAGAATTAAACGTAACTCTGAAGATTGGGAGCTTGAAGAAGGTAAGGAGTCAGGTATGAATTTCACGTTTGATTGCGTTAAATCCTTTGTTGAGACAAATACTTTTTGTGACTTTAGCGGTAAGTATGGACTTGACTCTGAGATAGTAGCTTCATTGTGTGAATCATTTGCTGCTCATATTGATCTCCCCAAAGAGAAGTGGTTTAAATATCATCCTCCTTTAGAAGTTAATGTAGTTAAACCCACTCCAGTTGAAGAAAAAGTCATTGCCTATAATGATCCTGTGGTTCCCAGTGCTTACATTGAGAAACCACCTTTCCCTGTTAGGATAAAGGATCATTCTAAAGCTTCAACTGTGATACGTGGAGGCTATATTAGAACACCCACACTCCCTGAGCAAATTAGAGTTGAACCTAGCATTGCTATTATCAAAGATCTTCTGTTCGACGATGTTGAGGGACATAATATTCACTTCTGTGGAGATGCTGCTAGAATTGCTAAACCTCACGTTAGAGACAAACATAGGCCTGTTGTTGGCACGCCTGTGGTTTCTGTTAAGATAGGAGATCATTGTTATCATGGTTTACGTGACGTGGGTTCTAGTGTTAGTGCAATACCTCAATCCTTATACGATGAAATCAAAGATGAGATTGCACCTGTTGAGATAGAGCCTATTGATGTCACTATTCAGCTTGCCAATAGAGATACTATCTGCCCTGTGGGAATTGTTAGGGATGTTGAAGTCTTGTGTGGTAAAACAAAGTATCCCGCTGATTTCCTCGTTCTTGCTACTGCACAAGATAGCTTTTGTTCCATCATATTTGGCAAACCTTTTCTCAATACCGTCAATGCTCATATTGACTATGAGAAGCAAACTGTCACTGTTGGCTTTGAAGGTGTGTCACATGAGTTCAATTTCTCCAAGTTTGGTAGACAACCTCATGAAAAGGAGTTGCCTAGTAAGGATGAAACTATTGCCTTAGCTTCTATTGTCGTGCCCCCTACTGATCCCTTAGAGCAATACTTGCTTGAGCATGAAAATGATATGCATATGGATGAAAGGGATGAAATAGATAGAGTTGTCTTAGAACAATATCCTATCCTTAAGAATAACTTGCATGTTGAACTGCTTGGGGATCCACCTCCACCAAAGGGTGATCCTGTGTTCGAGCTTAAACAGTTGCCAGATACTCTTAAGTATGCTTGTCTTGATGAAAAAGATATATATCCTGTTATTATTAGTGCTAGCCTCTCAGAGCATGAAGAAAAGAAGTTACTAAAAACTCTGAGGAAGCACCATGCTGCTATTGGATATACTCTTGATGATCTTAAGGGCATTAGTCCCACTCTATGTTGGCACAAGATTAAAACCGATCATGATTTCAAACCAGTTGCTGATCATCAAAGTAGATTGAATCCTAAGATGAAAGAAGTAGTAAGAAAATAAATACTAAAGCTCTTGGAAGCGGGTATTATCTATCCTGTTGCTCATAGCGATTGGGTGAGTCCGGTGCATTGCGTCCCTAAGAAGGGCGGCATTGCCGTTGTCCCTAATGATAAGGATGAATTGATCCCACAGAGGATTATTACTGGCTATAGGATGGTGATCGATTTTAGGAAACTGAATAAAGACACCAGGAAAGATCATTACCCTCTTCCTTTTATCGACCAAATGCTAGAAAGGTTGTCCAAACACACACACTTCTGCTTTCTAGACGATTATTCTGGTTTCTCCCAAATACCAGTTGCACAATCTGATCAGGAGAAAACCACTTTCACCTGCCCTTTCGGTACCTTTGCTTATAGACGTATGCCTTTTGGCTTATGTAATGCACCTGCCACCTTTCAAAGATGTATGATGGCTATATTCTCTGACTTTTGTGAAAAGATTGTCGAGGTTTTCATGGATGAATTTTCCGTTTACGGGTCTTCTTTTGATGATTGCCTCAGCAACCTTGATCGAGTCTTACAGAGATGTAAAGACACCAATCTTGTCTTGAATTAGGAGAAGTGCCACTTTATGGTTAATGAAGGCATCGTCTTAGGACATAAAATTTCTGAAAGAGGTATTAAAGTCGATAAGGCTAAGGTTGATGCAATCGAGAAAATGCCATACCCCACAGATATCAAAGGTATAAGAAGTTTCCTTGGTCATGCTGGTTTCTATAGAAGGTTCATTAAATACTTCTCTAAGATTTCTAGGCCTCTTACCAATCTCTTGCAAAAGGATATTCCTTTTGTTTTTGACGATGGTTGTGAGGAAGCCTTCGAAATACTTAAGAGGGCTTTGATAACTGCACCTATTGTTCAACCACCTGATTGGAACTTACCTTTTGAGATCATATGTGACGCTAGTGATTATGTTGTTGGTGCTATTCTAGGGCAAAGAGTTGATAAGAAGTTGAATGTTATTCACTATGCTAGTAAACTCTAGACAGTGTCCAAAGAAACTATGCCACTATGGAAAAGGAATTTTTAGCAGTCGTGTTTGCATGTGAAAAGTTCAGGTCTTACATAGTTGATTTCAAAGTCACTATTCACACTGATCATGCTGCTATTAAGTACCTCATGGAGAAGAAAGACGCTAAACCTAGACTTATCAGATGGGTTCTCTTGCTACAAGAATTTGATTTGCACGTTGTCGACAGGAAGGGTGCTGATAACCAAGTAGCAGATAACTTGTCTAGGTTGGAGAACGTTCTTGATGACCCACAACCTATTGATGATAGCTTTCCTGATGAGCAATTGAATGTCATCAATGCTTCACGTAGTGCACCGTAGTATGCTGATTATGCAAACTATATCGTTGCCAAATATATACCACCTAGTTTCACATACCAGCAAAAGAAGAAATTCTTCTTTGACTTGAGACATTACTTCTGGGATGATCCTCACCTTTATAAGGAAGGAGTAGATGGTGTTATTAGACATTGTGTACCTGAACATGAACAGGGACATATCCTACAGAAGTGTCACTCCGAGGCCTACGGAGGACACCATGCGGGAGATAGAACTGCACAGAAGGTATTGCAATCAGGTTTCTATTGGCCCACTCTCTTCAAGGATGCCCGTAAGTTTGTCTTGTCTTGTGACGAATGTCAAAGAATAGGTAATATTAGCAAACGTCAGGAAATGCCTATGAACTATTCACTTGTCATTGAACCATTTGATGTCTGGGGCTTTGATTATATGGGACCTTTTCCAAAATCCAACGGGTATACACATATCCTAGTTGTTGTTGATTACGTCACTAAGTGGGTAGAAGCTATCCTCACTAGTAGTGCTGATCACAACACTTCTATCAGGTTGCTTAAAGAAGTTATTTTCCCTAGATTTGGAGTCCCTAGATATCTAATGACCGACGGTGGTTCACGTTTCATTCATGGTGCTTTCCGTAAAACGCTTGCTAAGTACGATGTCAACCATAGAATTGCCTCCCTATCACCCTCAGTACAGTGGTCAAGTAGAGCTAAACAACAGAGAGATTAAACTAATTCTGCAAAAGACTGTCAATAGGTCTAGAAAGAATAGGTCTAAGAAGCTCGATGATGCACTGTGGGCTTATAGAACTGCCTATAAGAATCCCATGGGCATGTCTCCGTACAAAATGGTGTACGGTAAAGCATGTCATTTACCTCTTGAGCTAGAGCATAAAGCTTATTGGGCAATCAAAGAGCTCAACTTTTATTTCAAACTTGCCGGTGAGAAGAGGTTATTTGATATTAGCTCGCTTGATGAATGGAGAACTCAGGCATATGAGAATGCCAAGTTGTTCAAAGAAAAGGTTAAGAGGTGGCATGATAAGAGGATACAAAAGCGTGAGTTCAATGTAGGTGATTATGTCTTGCTATATAACTCTCGTTTAAGATTCTTTGCAGGCAAGTTTCTCTCTAAATGGGAAGGTCCCTATGTTGTTGAGGAAGTATATCGTTCTGGTGCTATCAAGATCAACAACACGGAAGGTGATTGTCCGAGAGTTGTAAATGGGCAGAGAATCAAGCATTATATCTTAGGTACTCCCATAAATGTTGAAAGCAATATTATCAATACCATAACTCCAGAAGAATACCTAAGGGATATTTATCAGCCTGTTTCAGACTCCGGAAACGAAGAGGTATGTGATTCGGTAAGAAAACAGAGTCCAAAACTTTTCCAGTAGGAAATTTTCTCCGTTTTGGAATATTTGAAAAAAATACAAAAATTGGAAGTAGTCCGGAAAGTGTGCGAGGAGGCGACAAGCCTGCACGGCGCGGGCCCACCCCCTGGCCGCGCTGTGAGGGTTTGTGGCCACCTCGCGCGCCTCCCGGACTCCGATTTCGTGCGGGGTACTCCTTCTGGTCTGAAAAAAATCATTATATATACTCCCGTTTGGTCTGACCTCTGCATCACGCAGATTTCCTGTGTTTTTCATTTCAAGCCTGTTTTCTGCCGCAGATCTAGGTCAAGATGTCTTCTGAGGATTCAGAGGGGGAGAACTATGTGGCAGATTACCTTGCTAACCCCAAGGTCTATGGGGACTTGGAACCATATGGCTGGACCACTGATGAGGAAGAAGACTATGATCCCAAGGGGAAGGAACAAACAAGTTCCGATGAAGAGGAGGCTCCTCTACCTCAACCTGGACACACGCATGTGGAGTTCAAGAAGTCGAGCCTCACTGACTCAAGGAAGAAGCCTAGGGCTTTGTATATCCCTTCTCGTTTCTTGCAGGAGAGTAAGCAGGAATTATGCCAAAGGGTGTTGAAGCTTGAAGAGGAAAATGATGATCTGAGGGAGCCGAATTTTATGATCAAGTGGAAATTAAACTAGATCAAGACCGCTGCAACAACTCCACCACCACCACCACCAAAGGAAGACAACTGAGCATTGGTATGGGCAATCCCCTTGTCTTGTGCCAAGCTTGGGGGAGTTGCCCCGGTATCGTATCACCATCACATCTTTTGCCTTTACCTTTGTTTTAGTTTTCCTTTTCAGTTTTCTCTTTCTCTAGTAGATTAAAAGTCTTAGTGTTTTAGTCTTGAGTTTTGGTTTGTGTCACCCCCGATGTATTCGAGCTCGTGAGCCATATAATAAATAGTGTCTTAGTTGAAGGGCTTTGCCTCTTGCCATGATCAAAAGAGTGAGAATAAAACAAAAGCATGAAAGATCATGTAACGATCTTATGGGAAGTGATGGCTTCACATATAAAAAGAAGGAGGATTGAAACTTGTTGAGGGTAGGCAAACGTAGACCTTGGTCATTGTTGCAACTAATAGGAAGTGATAAAGAAGGAGAGGTTCACATAAAAATATATCATCTCTGACACCATCTATGATTGTGAACACTCACTAAACTATTGCATGCCTAGAAGTAGATGTTGGGCAAGGAAGACAACATAATGAATTGTGTTTGCTTGGCTCCGAACAATTTTATATGATTAGAGATCCCTTAGCATGTGACGATTGCTTCCACCTCACATTAGCCAAACCCCCCGCACTAAGTAGAGATACTACTTGTGCATCCATAAACCATCAACCCAGTTTTGCCATGTGAGTCCACCATACCTACATATGGATTGAATAAGATCCCTCAAGTAAGTTGTCATCGGTGCAAGCAATACAAATTGCTCTCTAATATGTATGATCTATTAGTGTGTGGAAAATAAGCTTTGTACGAACCTGTGATAAGGAAGACATAAAAGCGACAGACTGCATAATAAAGTTCTTTATCACACGAGGCAATATAAAGTGATGTTCCTCCGCACTAAGAGGACACGCATCCAAACCTCAAAAGCACATGACAACCTCTGCTTCCCTCTATGAAGGGCCTATCTTGTACCTTTACTTTTTGCCCTTGAAAGAGTCACGGTGATCTTCACCAATTCCCTATTTCGCCTTTATCTTGGCTAACGTCATATGCTTGGGAAAGATCTTTATTCATACGTCAACTTGGAAGTAAGCATTCATAGAGTATTATTGTTGACATTACCCTTGAGGTAAGCAGTTGGGAGGCAAAACTATAAGCCCCTATCTTTCTCTGTGTCCAGCTGAAACTTTGATCTCATGAGTACCACGTGAGATGTAGCAATTGTAGAGAACGAAAGAATGATGAGTATGTGGATTTGCTTTACAAGCTCTTATTTGACTCTTTCTGATGTTGTGATAAATTGCAATTGCTTCAATGACTAAAGGCTATCGGTTGTTACTTCTCGGTAAGGTTCTTGATCCATGTTTTACTTTGTGAAGGAATTATCACTTTAGCATGAGAGATTATATGTTGGTATTGCTGTTCTCATCATGATCATGATGCATGCATGTTCATATCTTGTTTTGTCGACACCTCTCTCCCTAAACATGTGGACATATTTGTTGAGCTAGACTTTCGCTTGAGGACAAGCGAGGTCTAAGCTTGGGGGAGTTGATACGTCCATTTTGCATCATGTTTTCATGTTGATATTTATCGCTTCTTGGGCTGTTATTTCACTTCACGGTACAATTCTTATGCCTTTTCTCTCTTATTTTGCAAGGTTTACATGAAGAGGGAGAATGCCGGCAGCTGGAATTCTGGCCTGAAAGTGGAGCAAAGTTGAGATACCTATTCTGCGCAACTCCAAACGCCGCAAAAATCAACGAGGATTTTTTTTCCGGATTTATAAAAATACTGGGCCGAAGAAGCGCCACAGGGGCGCGTGTAGGTGGCCGCAAGCCTTCAAGGCGCGACCACCCCCCTAGGCTGCGCCATGAGGGCTTGTGGGCACCCTGCCGGCCCACTGGCCCCCTCTTCTGCTATATGAAGGGTTTCGTCCATGAACAAATTAGGGAGGAGCTTTTTCGTGGATTCGCCGCCGCCACGAGGCGGAACTTGAGCAGATCCAATCTAGAGCTCCGGCACGACGATCCTACCGGGGAAACTTCCTTCCGGAGGGGGAAATCCTCGCCATCGTCATCACCAACACTCCTCTCATCGGAGGGGACTCGTCACCATCAACATCTTCATCAGCACCATCTCATCTCCAAACCCTAGTTCATCACTTGTAACCAATCTCCGTCTCGCGACTCCGATTGGTACTTGTAAGGTTGCTAGTAGTGTTGATTACTCTTTGTAGTTGATGCTAGTTGGATAACTTGGTGGAAGAGTTTATGTTCATATCCTTGATGCTACTCATTACCTTTCTGGTCATGAATATGATTATGCTTTGTGAGTAGTTACTTTTGTTCCTGAGGACATGGGATAAGTCATGCTAATAGTAGTTATGTGAATTTGGTATTCGTTCGGTAATTTGATATGTTGTATGTTGTTTTTCCTCTAGTGGTGTTATGTGTACGTCGACTACATAACACTTCACCATTATTTGGGCCTAGACACTACTAGGAAAATGGTTTTTAACGACGACATATGTGGTCGTTAAAGGTCGGATTGTGGTCGTTAAAGGTCATTAACGACCACAATATGTTGGTCGTAATAGGCTCCGTCGTTAAAAGTATAACGACCACATACCTTTTGTGGTCGTTATTTTTGTAACGACGGGGCGGTGTGTTGTCGTTGATTCCAAGGCAATAACGACCACAATCGTAGTATTAACGACCACCTTTGTGGTCGCTAATAATATTATCATGGTGACCAAAGTATGATTACTGACCACTCTCTTTATACTTTTATATCCTTCTGAAACACTTATATTTAGTAGAAGATTCGGTTCAACAATCACTTTATGCAACATCTAACATTTCAATGTTAACATCCACATTAATATAGAAAGAAAATAATCTGAATTAAAAGGGTCATAGTCGCTTTTATTAGTAGAAATATCAATATTCGGATATATAATTCTGAAATTAAAATATCATCACACAAGTTTCAGTCAAAAGCATTCCTTATATGACCAATGTATTTGATCATATCTATCTTGAAAACAACACAACTATAAAAGATAATATTAATTAATCTTCAATGGAGGGGCAACATCGTTGTTTGAATGGATATCATTCTTCATCGACCAATTACAATGCCTCCAAATGCTTCCGTATATTACGCTGGACCATCATCCTACAAAATGTTGAGTAGTTTATGAAACTCGGTCCATGTAAATAAATTGGCAATAACATACAAATTGAGTGTATGAGAACAACTTACTTTCTGATACTTCTTGCACCATGCCCTTGAACTTTTCTTCGAGTACTTGTTTCACTTTCTTAGAAGCGTCAAGTTTAGAGACCGATTCCGCCCTACTTAATGCTTGTGCTCGCAAATCTCCAACTCTAATTCCACCGCCACAACCAACTACGGGTTCACACCACTTAGATGAGTCACATTCTACATGACTTCAGCATTCAAAAGAACAAGATATTTGCATCAACTTATATCTGTTAGTAGGAATTGTACACTTGCTACCCATTATAGAAATTAATGCAATTAAATTAAGTGTATAGATTTGCCAGAGGTTGTAGAATCAGCCAAGGTTGTATCCTTCTTGTGTATCTTGGAAAATGGTTTATCCATACTTAGTGGCTTGTTTCCCTTTCCTCCATGTTCCAACATAGGCAAGATAAGATAAGTTAAAATAAAAGTGTGTACAATGATAAGATAAGTTAAATTAAAATAAAGGCTACTATTACTTCAAATAAAATGACAAGACAAGTAACACTGATATTATATTATTGGAAAAAGAAAAGAGAAATTACAGTGTGTATCATGTCCCATATTATGTATCTAAAGGATTTACTGCCAGATCGATGAAACATTTTGTACATAACAATATGGCTTATTGCTTGTTTAGAAACTGCAGCAACTCCATTCTCATCAGCAAAAGTACAGACATGAGCGACATATCATTAATGCATTAATCAGACAGTGGGCTTATTTGGTTTTATGTTTTTGTAAAGATTCAAACATCTACATAATTATGTATGCTTATAAAAAGAGTATACAACATGTAGTCACAATCACAACAATAATAGTATTGAAAAATACTAAGATAAATTGTGTTTTTGTGTTGTATTGACGTTAATATAGCATCTCTTTTTGTTAGAATTCCAACCTCGGAATCAATCACATCTAAGAAATCACAAAAACACGTATATGTGCATATAAGCGGCTGATGTAGACATAACTCCTAAACATACACGTACTCTTAGACCTGCACGTACGTACTAGTACTTGAATCCTATAACCAAACTAAACACCTATACTAAGCATACCATGACTGAATATGAACTAGTACTCCTACACGACCAATGCATCTACATAGATACAACCACACATACAAATCCAAGCCAGATTACTACTACTTTACACACGACCCTCACTCGCCTAATTAAAGCATGCTCCAAGCTAAACTCAAATTCATTTAACTAATCTAATTACACGACAACGTTGATCACTTTCTAATTAAAACAAACTTAAACAGTGGTTGAAAGAGTGAAGATTGGGGGAAGGAAGAGAAGGAGATTGAGTACCTTGAGTGATGGCCGTGGTAGTAGGAGGCAGAAGGGGCGGAGTGGGAGATCATATCAACGGACAGGAAGCTGGACTCGTTGGTGTTGTTGTTGCCCGCTCCCGGACTGGTCTTGCAGATATCAGAGGCCACCGCCACCTGACGTACGACCATCGGTGGGAAACGAGGAGCTCGGCTGCGCCTACGCCAGCACACGCAACACGTGAGCCTATATCCACATCATCCTTCTGCCGCTGCGCTTCTTCCAAGCTGATGCTCCATGGTTGCCTTCGATCCGTCGGGTTTGTTCCGCCACCATGCATGGTTCACATGGATGTGTATGGGAGACTAGGTTTGTTTAGAAAACCTAGATCGGTTAGAGGCATATTTATCCTTAATTTCCTTTTTGAGAAATATAATTAATTAAATACGACCACCAGCTAATGTAATTTAACGACGGGCTGTCCTCCTGGTTGCCACAGAGTTCTCGTGGGTCAAATTGGATGTGGGACTCGCTGTGGTACCAGTAACGACCAAGTATTGTTTACGGCTCATCGTTAATGCTTTAATTTCTAGTAGTGAGAGGAAGACATTGGGAAGTAGTAAGTAGATGATGGGTTGCTAGAGTGACAGAAGCTTAAACCCTAGTTTATGCGTTACTTCGTAAGGGGCTGATTTGGATCCACTAGTTTAATGCTTTGGTTATAATTTGTCTTAATTCTTCGTTCGTAGTTGCGGATGCTTGCGAGAAGGGTTAATCATAAGTGGGATGCTTGTCCAAGTAAGGGCAGTACCCAAGCGTCGGTCCACCCACATATTGAACTATCAAAGTAACGAACTCGAATCATATGAACATGATGAAAACTAGCATGACAGAAATTCCCGTGTGTCCTCGGGAGCGTTTTTCCTCCTATAAGACTTTGTCCAGGCTTGTCCCTTGCTACAAAAGGGATTGGGCCACTTTGCTGCACCGTTGCTACTTTTGTTACTTGTTGCTTGCTACGAATCATCTCACCACACAATCACTTGTAACTGACAATTTTAGTGCCTGCAGATTTTACCTTGCTGAAAACCACTTGTGAGATCCTTCTGCTCCTCGTTGGGTTCGACACTCTTACTTATCGAAAGGACTACGATTGATCCCCTATACTTGTGGGTCATCAGAGACGTCACCGGACTGCACGTGTGTTGAACGCGAAGGTGCGGTAGTTCGGCACATAGACCGGAATTCACTGCGATCTAAGTCGCTGCGAGTACGACTCCATCAACCGCGTTCATAGCAATGTTTCCGCTTAGCGATCTTCAAAGGTATGAAGATGCTCTCCCCCTTTGCTCGTTGTTGGTTTCTCCATAGATAGATCCTTGTATGGCGTAGGAATTTTTTGAAATTACTACGTTCCCAACATAAATCATTTTAGAATATGGTTTACGGTTTCCTCGATGATCATCCTGGTTCCCGTGGCATCTTGGTCGACCAACGTAACCCTAAGCCTAAGAACTATTTTATTTTCTCCACGTCCGTATACGAAACATACAAAAGGCCCTTTTCGACATCGTAGACCCTCCTAACATTTCAGCCCGCTAGACGATTCATCACGAGCCGAAACTTCTCCTTTATTCCCAGACGAATTCGGTTAACATTCAACCTGATGGACCATGATCCTGCTAGACTATTCATCACAAGCCGAAACTTGTCCTTTATTTTGAGACGAATTCGGTTGACACTCAAAAACTGAATTTGACACGGCAGAGAAGAGAAGAGAAGAGAAGAGAAGGCAGGGAGGCAGACATGCGGGGCCCACCGGGGCGAGGCACGCGCAGCTATAGCAGCGTCAGCACCGCCGGCCTCCCCACCTGTCCTGTCTTCTATTCGGAACCTTCTTCTCCAATCTCCACCCCCCCCAGTCTCCAAATTCCAATCTCGCCGCGTCGGAGCGCCGCCGCCGCCGCCGCCCCCGATCTCGGTACGTGCCCGCGGGCCCTCCCCCCTGATTCCGGCCAGTACCGACGGATCCGGCCGCCGCGGCGCGGGATCCGATCCAGAAACCCCCGCCGCCCGGATCGGCCAAAAACCTGATCTTGGCCTCCTTGTTGTGAATTCCGCAGGTGCCCGACGCGATGCGCCCGTCCGCGGGGAACGAGAGGCCGCCGGGCCGCCCCGTGTCCGGCTTCGTCCCCGGTTTCGCCGCCGGGGCCCCTCCGCCGGCGGCGGGGGCCTCGCCGTTCGGCGCCGCCGCTCCGCTCGTGCGCCCTGGTGGTCCGGCCGGCCCCTTTGCCCCGCCGCCGACGCAGCAGCAGGGCCCGCCGGTTCCTCAGGCGGCTGCTTCCCCTCGGGGGCCGTTCGGGGCTGCGCCGCCCTCGGCAATGGGTGGCTACAGGGGTCCACCGCCGCAACAGGGCTCCTTCGGCGCTGGGCCGCCCCCTTCAGGGCCGTTCAGCGCAGCACCACCGGCTCAGGGCCCCTTCGGCGCCACAACTCCTCCACCCCAGGGACCTTTCGGCGCCACATCTCGACCCCAGGGATCCTTCGGCGCCGCGCCTCCACCCCAGGGACCCTTTGGCACTGCGCCGCCGTCTCAAGGCCCTTTTGGCGCAGCACCTCCACCTTTTCGCCCTCCACCGTCAGCTATCCAGCAGCCACAGTCTCCCACAGGGAGCGCGATGCCACCGCCGACTTATGTGAGGCCGCCGCCAGTACAGTCGCAGCCCCAGCCTGTGCAAGGGTATTACCCTGGCGGCCCTAACCAACAGTTTCCGCCGTCCCGGCCAGCGTTTCAACAGCCAATGCAGAACATGCCACCGCCTCCCATGGGTCCACATTCCTCCTACAGCAACCAGCCAGCATATCCTACTACAGGGCCTCCGATGGGCACCCTCCAGAGCTTAGTGGAGGACTTCCAGTCTCTCTCAGTGAGTTCTGCACCTGGATCGCTTGACCCGGGTGTTGATGTGAATGGGCTACCACGTCCGCTGTATGGTGACGAGGAGCCAGCTAAGGTTTTGGAGGCATTCCCACTGAATTGCCACCCGAGGTACTTCCGTCTGACAACCCACACTATTCCGGCGTCCCAGTCATTGGTCTCCAGGTGGCATTTGCCCCTTGGGGCCGTGGTACATCCTCTCGCAGAAGCACCTGATGGGGTAATGAACTGTGCTTTATCATTTTTCTTTATCCAAAGCACTGGATTGTTTTGACATGTTTGTCTCTTGATGCTTAGGAGGAAGTGCCAGTCGTCAACTTTGGGTCGGCCGGCGTAATCCGCTGCCGAAGATGCAGGACATATATAAATCCTTATGCAACATTTGCAGATGCTGGAAGGAAATGGCGCTGCAATCTCTGCACATTGCTCAATGATGGTAACCTTCAACTTGGAACTTATAAAGATGCGATGCATATTGAATGGATGATTACCGATGTTTCTGGCTGCCATCACATTACATCTTGTTTAGAGGCAAAATTGTCCACTAAGATTTCTTAATACCAATACCGTTTAATTGTTCATCATCAAGGTCCATCACTGTAATGTTTGCAAAGTAGTGTGAGAACTCTTCTAGCATGGTAAACTTTGTGGTGGTTCGGTGTTTTCTTACAAGGATGAAAGTTTCTGTGCATCAGTTTACGGTATGAGCCCTGTTCAAGAATTCATCCGATTACCAGTTAACTTGCCGATTAATCCCTACTCGTAGGGTAACTGATTAGCCGATTAACAGATAAATCACCCAATTAATTGATTAAATGGCCAATTAACTTGTTGATTAGCCTATTAATCCCCTACTCGCCAACCAACCGAGCAGTTACCAGTTAACGATTTCCCCAACAATGGCTATGAGTGAACTTTAACCTGAGTAAGATATGCATTAATCATTAGCGCATCACTGGACATACCAGAGAGGCAGAAATGTTTTGTCTTGATTCTTGATAAGCTTGAAAATATAGTTTTCTTTAGCTATTTTATGATATGTATAGAATATACTTAGTGCCACCTTTTTTTATTGCTGTTCTCCAGAAGGTTATTCCTACCGTCTTTTAATGCAAGAATTTTTGAAATGTTCAAGTGAATACAAGAATCAGAAATAATCTAAATTGGGAAACTATGTTCGGTTAAGTACCTGTTGCTATACAATTATCTTGAGATTTGAGACACCAGTCGTTGATCATCGCACTAAATGTTATTCCAGAAGGTGCCTTCAGATTTTATTTGATTTATTTGAATAGGATATTTTGACTATACAGAGGCCTGGAAAGAGGACCTGTTACACAGGCATGCTGCTGTTGAATCAGCCTTTTCTGATATCTTTGTTCAAGCTTAACCACATTTGGCATATTCCGCTAAATAACTAGGCAGTAGGCATGTTAGAAAAATACATTAATTGAGCCACCTTTGTTTATGTGTAATATATACTGGTGTTGTTTGGCAAGAAAAAAGTAGTTGAAGAAATGCTTAAACACCTGTACCCAAAAGTTAGCTTTCAGGACAACTAAGCTCGACTTGTTCTTCAAAGTGGGCCTGAAGTTGTTACAAGAAATCCATAGGATTATAAGGTTAAATGGTTTAGAAGCTATGTTGCTTATTGTTGGATTTCATTTTCATAAGCTAAATGTTTGACTTGCAAACTACATGGCCAAGAAGCCTGCTTCTGCGACAGATGCAATTTTCCTTGTGCTGGCCTCGTATAATTTTCCAAGCAGAGAAAGTGTAGGTAGGTCTTCTGTTTAGCAGGGTTAAGCAGATCTGTTTGTGTTTTTGACTAATTGCAGTTATATATGGAGATAGTGCTTGTGGTAGAAAGAACTATCATCTCTTATATGATCTTAGATTCTGTTTAGGTTGTCATTTACGATATCTGTATGTATCAGTGCTAGTGCTGACTGATCTCTAGCAGTTAGCACCCACCTGCCCAGTTTCCCCACAATTTAGGGCCTGTTTGGGACTGATTCAATTCATCAAAATCAGCTTCACTTCATCAAATTCACTTTGAAGCAGTTTCATACAGAAGCTATAGCACTATTAAGAGAATGTTTGGCTTTCATCTAGCTCCAGCTTCAAAAATAGAAAATTTGGTGGAAAGAATTTATTTGATTGGTTGAGGGGAAAGAAATGAAGGGGTATCCACTTGCTGGTGGCAGCGGTGGGTAATTTTCCCCCAACTCCAGCTTCTACAGTTTTTTGGAGCACCCTCTGAGGAGCTTCATAAAAACTTTGAAGTTCTACCCCGTATTCTAGTTTTTTTGCGGAGCGGCATATCGTGGAGCTATCCCGTTTGGCTTGTCTTTTCTGGAGCAGAGCTGAATTTTAAGGAACAGAGCAGTCCCAAACAGGTCCTTATATGTTCCTTTTTGTGCAGTTCCTGGTGAGTACTTTTGTGGTCTTGATGCTAGTGGCAGAAGATTTGATACAGATCAAAGACCAGAACTTTCTAAGGGAACAGTGGAGTTTGTTGCTCCTACTGAATATATGGTCAGGCCACCAATGCCGCCTTCCTATTTCTTTCTTATTGATGTCTCAGTATCTGCAGTTCGAAGTGGGCTGCTCGAGGTACGTTCTATATTTCCATTTTCGAAATTATCTTCTTCCTGAGGGTCATCATATATATATATATTTTGGTATCATTGATGATGCAAATTAGTGCTTTTGGATTTAGATTGTTCTTTTTCTTATGAAAAATATTTTCGTTCCTAATATTTGAATAATTTTGTCATGTGCATTCTTTCAGGTAGTTGCGAAGACCATCAAGTCATGTCTTGATGATCTTCTAGGCTTTCCACGGACACAAATTGGATTCTTAACCTTTGATAGCACATTACACTTCCACAATTTCAAGGTATTTCCTACAGCTCCTTAGTTATTATTTTCTTTAGAGATTGCATTTTGCTCTGCAACATCACTGGTTTAACATACCAAACTTGATTTCATGAGGTACTTATAAGCAACTTGTGTTCTTTGCTTGTATCAGTCTTCTCTGAGTCAGCCTCAAATGATGGTGGTTGCCGACTTGGACGATGTTTTCCTGCCATTGCCTGACGATCTCTTGGTTAATTTGGTCGATTCTAGACATGTTATCGAGTCTTTCCTCGATAACTTGCCCAATATGTTTCAGGACAATGTAAATGTAGAATCTGCTCTTGGTCCTGCACTTAAAGCAGCATTCATGGTTATGGTAAGATCCTTTTTGTTTTATTATTGAATTATATGTGTTGGTTGTTCTTGTGTGCCCTCTGTCACATGATTTAATCTCTGGACATTTATGTCATCACGGTTGTAGGGTCAAATTGGGGGAAAGTTGCTTGTCTTCCAGAGCACATTGCCATCTCTTGGTATTGGCCGTTTGAGACTTCGAGGAGATGATGTCCGTGCATATGGAACAGACAAGGAGCATATTCTGAGGATACCAGAAGATCCCTTCTATAAACAGATGGCTGCTGAGTTCACGAAAAATCAGATCGCCGTGGACATATTTTCTTTGAGTGACAAGTATTGTGATATAGCTTCCTTAGGTGAAAAATTCATTGACAACCTCCGTTGAGAAGTTCCTATAGTATTTCCTATTTGTTCTTACTTACCGTGATATGTATTAATGTGTAGGTTCTCTGGCGAAATATACTGGTGGTCAGGTGTACCATTATCCCTCCTTCCAGGCAACTACTCATGGGGAGAAACTTAGACATGAGCTTAGCAGAGACCTTACTCGGGAGACTGCTTGGGAATCTGTAATGCGTATCAGATGTGGAAAAGGTTTTAGATTTATATCCACAGCTGCATGTTTATCATCTAACTATATATTTCCTTGCCTTGTTAGTTTATTTGGCCTAACTCTCATGACATAATGTTTTTCAGGGGTGCGTTTCACAACTTATCATGGTCATTTCATGCTAAGGTCCACAGATTTGTTAGCTCTTCCAGCTGTTGACTCTGATAAAGCTTTTGCGATGCAACTGTCTCTAGAGGAGACCCTAATGACCACACAGACTGTTTACTTCCAAGTGGCCTTGCTGTATCCTTTCCTGTCAAGTTGCTTGTGCCCTGCTCTCTATCTCTTGATTTTTGAGAAAGTCGATGTTACAAACAATAACTTCACAAAATGTCAAAGAAGCACCTCTCTCAATTTTTCCTTTGCTCTTAATTTTGTGATAGCTAGATCCGAATATGGATTGTGAGTAGAGTAGAGCTGGGAGAGATCCAAGTCGCTTCTTTTTTCTTGTCAAAGCACCTCCTGCATATGATGTTGGATGTTGCCTGCTGCCATTTGGCTTTTATTTGCACAATATAATTTACAGGTGTGATTCTTGTGTCCTTAACCACCATCAGATATACATCATCTTCTGGTGAACGACGTATCAGGGTGCACACGGCAGCTGCACCTGTGGTCACAGATCTTGGTGAAATGTATCGTCAAGCAGATACTGGTGCTATTGTGTCAGTGTTGGCCAGAATTGGTTAGTACTAGATCAATGTTCTCCCCTTCATAAATGCCAATATACATGATTGTGATCACTTTACTAATTATCTCTATCCTGCAGCTGTTGAAAACTCACTGTCTGATAAGCTGGACAGTGTTCGACAACAATTACAGTTAAAACTTGTGAAAAGTTTAAAGGAATACCGGAACCTATATGTTGTACAACATCGGATAGGAGGGAGACTGATATATCCAGAATCATTAAGATATTTGCCACTATACATCCTCGCCCTATGCAAATCCCTTGCTCTGCGTGGTGGTTATGCTGATGTCTCTCTTGATGAACGATGTGCTGCTGGTTTCAGTATGATGATACTGCCTGCAAGAAGGCTGCTCAATTTTATTTATCCATCTCTGTACAGGCTTGACGAAGTATTGACAGTGGTATGCCATATTTCCTTGCTACTGAACTGATTAAGTAACTTTTATCCAGTGCTGCTTGTAGATTGTTACTTCTAAACTATACAAGTCAAGTAGGAAGAATAAAAAAAACTTCAGTTTTTTTTTGTGATGGAAAGAACCAGTTAGTTCGATCAATTACTTGGCCTTTAATAGCTCGCATATTGTAACTTTGCAGCTACATCAGGCTTGTCATTAAACCAAATAAATACGTAACCTCTAGCTGTTTTTATTCAGTATGTTTGATGTGAGGTTTTCCCCTTCGATTTAGGCATATTTGTAGTCAAAATGGGTACAAGAAGTTAGTTCGGTATCACCTCAACCCATTTACTGTTTCCTGCTTCAAAATTAATTTCTATTATAGTTTGTAAAGCCGAAAGTCATAGTAAGCATTAATTGAAATTCAGTTGATTTTATTGGTATATTTGAAATTTGACATTTCGTTTAATGTAGTCTACACATTGTTTTTTCTAACTGAAATAAATGTCATGATTTTCAGGAACCAGATAGGATTGATGGGTCCCTGAAGCGGTTGCCATTAACCTTACAGTGCCTAGACACTGCTGGTTTATATCTTCTTGATGATGGCTTCACCTTCCTAGTATGGTTAGGTAGAATGCTCCAGCCTGAGCTCATGAACGACATTCTTGGAGTCAGCCTGTCAAACTTCCCTGATCTATCAAAGGTACCCTTCTTTACTCTGGTAAACAATATATGGTCCTGACTTTGGGACTTATGCTTCATTCCCCTTTTTGTCCTTATATTTCTTTCGGCTTTCTTAAACAAAATTGAAATAAATTAACAGTGTATCATGCCATTTCTCCTTTTTAGCATGTTCTTAAAAATACCTCTGATATGCTCTGGGATCAGAATCTATAAAAGGCTCACTGTTAATACAACTTCACTTTCGATTTGTGCTTCTTGCTGACATGTGTATCTTGCAGATTCAGTTGAGAGAATGTGACAACAATCACTCGAGAAACTTCATGGCAGTACAAAGAGCCCTGAGGGAGAGGGATTCTTCGTGTTACCAGCTGCCCCGTGTTGTACGGCAAGGTGAGCAGCCAAGAGAGGGCTTCTTGCTTCTGTCCAACCTCGTCGAGGACCAGATGGCTGGAACCAGCAGTTACATGGATTGGATACTCCAGATTCACCGCCAAACACAGAGCTCGTGATGATGTACCGTGGATGTTCCAGAAATTTTTGTTTTTGTGTAAACCGCTGCAGATTCGGCTGCTGTGCAAGTCCCCGGTCGCCCTGGTCGCCCTCTTAACCATTGGAACAAAATGGCGAGCCAGCCGTGCTCTACATATGCCATCCTGTTAGCAGCAACACTCTTGCCGTCAGCGGGCAATACAAACTTTATTGTTAATATATTTCGCTCTTGTGATTATTTTTCGTGACGAGAAAAGGACACAGCTGTTGTTTCAGAATAAGTAGGCAGCACCTTTGGTAAATTGTACAAGCGCTTGGAGTTTTTGGTAGGGGTTTGTATGCATTTGTATCGTTGACAATTTTAGTTGCAAAGATTGTGTAAACTCTTGTTTGACTGTTGGTACTGATCTGGCTGCAATAGGAAGCACCTTTTTACTCATGTTTTGGCACTGATCTGGATTGAAGATGTCATTTCCTTTTGGTGGAAATAAGTACAAATTGCATACATGATGCATAAATGCCAAGGCCAGTTCTCATGAAATCTAGGCTAACATGAAGACTGAATTTTCTTCATCTAAACTGTTTACATGCCAAGACCTGTTCTACTTGATTTCGACCACAAAAACACATTGTGCAGACATCGATCTTCAAGATGTAACCTTGACAAGCAATTTTTTGCCGATGAAGTTAAAACTCAAGAATCATAGTAATCTAGAAATAGCTTGGGACTAATCATAGTATTCGGAAAAACAAATAGTGTTGTTATTACAAAACTGGTAGTGCCATAATATAATCTCATAACAACATGAGCTCCCAAATAAGTCATCCGCACAACCGCGAGAAAGTTTTTCATGAAGGATGATGGTCTATGCCTACAATGTGTGGAGTTCTGACCCGTAATTTGGCACATCGACGGGGTGGACGGGCACGTGGACGGTGCGGATGGGGTTGGGCTCTGGCTCTGGATTGGGCTCTAGTTGAGGGTTGCGGTGCATCACGAATACCACTAACTGTACCAACAGGACCGGAAGGATGATGGTCTATGCCTACAATGTGTGGAGTTCTGACCCGTAATTTGGCACATCGACGGGGTGGACGGGCACGTGGACGGTGCGGATGGGGTTGTGCTCCGGCTCTGGCTCTGGATTGGGCTCTAGTTGAGGGTTGCGGTGCATCACGAATACCACTAACTGTACCAACAGGACCGGAATTCCGATGACGTTTGGTATTTACAAGCCACGTAGTAGTGCTCAGTTTCCAAATGCGAACATTCACCAAACTCAAAATATGTTGCGGGGTTTGTATTATTTACCGCGACGTAAAGATCCCGCGGTTTGGAGAAGAAACCGGAGATGGTCGAAGCCGAGGCGTTGACTAGGCCAAGTAACACCTCAATGAGCGGGTCCATGTTGTTGACATCCTTGCTTTTCATCGCCTCCACCTGCAAAATGATGTTGGGTTTAGAAGTGTTTTGGTTTTGGCCTTCATGCACGACAACATATATCCGCGACAATTTGAAAGCAATTGTCTTTTTTTGTCTTAACTTTTGTGTTAGGATTGCTCATTCAGCTTACCACATCAGCGTCCATGAAGCAGTATGCTAAAAAGTTGAGAGGTTTACGGTAAAAATTGGATGCACTTCATGTATAATCTGAACAATCTCTTTCAAAGTATGAGTGTTTCGGTCGAAAACTCATGTGTTACAAATGCATTTCATTTTTTAAACTTATTTTAACTCTAGACTTTTTGTGCGTTCAATATGCACCATGGAAAGCCACGTCATTAATTTTCAACCATTTTTGACTCCATTTGCTATTTTTCATGCATTTAATGATTTTTTGAGCTAAATGACACTGAAATTGAAAAACACTACAAATGAATTCTAAAAAGCCTGAAACTTGGCATGGTATCATCATTTCACCCACATAGCATGTGCTATGCTAAAAAGTTGAGAGGGTTACGGCAAAAACTGGATGCACTTCATGTATAACTTGGACAATCTCTTTCGAAGTATCAAGTTTCGGTCGAAAACTCATGTGTTACAAAGACATTTTATTTTTTAAACTTATTTTAACTCTAGACTTTTTGTGCGTTCAATTTACACCATTCAAAGCAACATCATCAATTTTTAACCCGTCATTTGATAATTTTCATGCATTTAATGATTATTTGAGCTATATTAGCTAAAAGAGCTAAAAAAATCTGTTTTTATTAAAACACCCATTTAAAATAACCTAAAAATCCCAAATTTAATATAATGATAAAACACACTAATATTAAACAACAGGAAAAAGGATCACTTAAATATCTATTATCAAACTAAAGTTATTCACAAACTAGTGATTCACACAAATTCCAAAAGAAGTCAAATTTAAACTATTTAAATTTTAAAACTACCGGCTCTAACAGAAAGTTTTTAATTTTTTTGACTTAAATAAAAAAATATTTATTTAAAAACTATAAATATTCTAACAGTTATTTCAAATCTAAAAATAGAAACTGTCATGTTTAGAAAAACAAAACAAACCAAAAAGAGATAATATACCTTTAGTCCTAGTTGAAGCCACCAATCAGGACTAAAGGTCCCTTCCCGAGCGAAATTTGGGGCCATAGCGAAAAGGAGACCTTTAGTCCCGGTTGGAGCCACCAACCAAAGGTCCCTCCCCGCGTGGAATTTGGACCGCCGAAAATGATGCCTTTAGTCCCGGTTGAAACCACCAACCGGGACTAAAGGTCTCATTATATATAGCCGCTTCGTCCCGGTGCCGGTCACAGCATGTGAGAACTCATCGTCGCTCCCGCCAGGCCGCCCCGATACCGAACCGCTGTCGTCGCTGCTCCTCGTCGCTGCTCGTCGTTGCCGCGCTCGTCTTCGACTGCCGACGCCGAACCTCCACACCTGCCCCATCGCCGCCCTCGTCTCCGGCCTTGAGGTGACCCACCGGCCCCTCTTCCTTCCCCGACCTCCCTCCTCTGAACAACTTCAGATTTGGGTGTTCAATTTTTTTTGACCCAATGCGATACAAAAAATATGTAGTACATAGCAAAAACATTTTTTTTCTATCACAGTGACAATACCTCCAATAGCTTAAGATTTTTTTACCCAATTGAATATCGTTTATTGTGCAACTCTACAATTTGCGTGATAATAAACAAGGCATAGAGTCTTGCAGAACATATCTTGCACACCAGATGCTCTTGTTGGACGAGGTGCACGAGGCATCTAAATGAACGAGGTATGCATAACTTAAACTACTCTCCATGGTTAACACACACAACTAGTATACACCATATAAGAAGAGATGAAGCGAAAATGCCTACTGGAGCTCCGAGCTCGGGCTCCATGGCACCCTTTGTTCTTAAAAAATTCAAAATTTATGTTTCAAAAAAAAATCTGAAAAAATTCAAGTACACAAGGATGAAATCTATATGTGTGCAAACATTCAGGATGAAATACCTTAAGATTCGATATGTGCAAAAAGAACAAATTCATGAACTTTTGGAATGAATAATATCATGTGTTAGAAAGTCACAAATTTATCTTTTTTGCACAGACCTCGTTTCAACGTATTTTGTTCTAAAAATTTGCACACATGTGTGTTATGCCTCCATGTATATTCATATTTATTTTCAGATTTTTTTTGAAATGTGAAAATACGAATTTTGATGAATTTTGAGGTTTTTAAAAACAGGGTTCCATGGAGCCCGAGCTCCAAAACGCCCCACTCGAAATGTAGTGTATTTTAATGCAGTGAATTTTAAATGTGTTTCATTGTAGTGAATTTTAAATGTGTTTCATTTTAAGTGTATTTCATATTTGCGTGTATTTTAATGTAGTGTATCCCAATCTGAGCACAGGAAATATAGTTTATTAAAGTTTATTTTAATGTAATGTATTTCAATGTAGTTGACTTCATTGCAATTATTTCATAAACACACGAAATGTCTAACAACGATTATTGGGAGTGTGAACTCTGCGGTGATGATCGGGGTTTGTGCGACATGCCTCAACTGCGAGACAGCAGGTTCTTCACCATCAAGCTTGACGAGACCTTCGATGTTTGTATGGTACGCAACGATGACACATGTTTTTTCTAAATGAAGCATGATTTCTATTACTTTGCTTTAAAGTGTAATTTCTGTTTTATACAATTCGACTAGTTCATCCCCTGCCATGCAAGACGGCATGTCTTGGAGAGGCTTGGTTTCGAGGACCACGAAAGTGTGGAGACGAGGAGAGCTGACCTGATGACTAGACATGGTTACACATTTCTGGTCAAAGTAATGAACACAGTTAATAACACAGAATTATGGTGCTCAAATTGAGAAGCTCTTTACAAGGCATATGGATTTCAGGAGGATATGGAAATAACATCGACATTGAAGGTAACATCGACATTTGGGTGGATGTCGATATGCTTCCTGTTTTACCTCCATGTGAATTTGTCAACCATATTTGTCAAGTAATTTGCATTCTATATTTAAAAATAGTTGGTGTTTATTCATACTAAATTTTTTAATTTTTAATTTATAGTTTATTTCATTTCTTCAAGTGAAATACGAAAATTAATTGACACGACACACAACACTTATGGATCACATCTAACTCGGGAGGAGACGGATGTTCTTATCAACTTTGCTCTATATAACGAAATTACTTCGAAGTATTTTTCCTACTAAATCAGTTTCTTAAGGGTTCTTATGTAGCACTGTTTAGGTTGTCCACAAAAAAGATCCATGAGGCAGATCCGGGTAAAGACATTGTCTTTGGACGTCGGCTGGAACAGATGATGGGGATACCCTTGGTGTTGTATATATCCTTCTTAAAGGCATCAATGAGGTGAAGCTCCGATCTCCTTCCACTACGTCCGAGGGAACCCACAGCTGACCGGATGATGGCGACGCTCATGTGTCATTCCCACCGTGGGGGTGTCATTCTTGGAGGTGTTCAATGGCCCGAGGGACCAGTGGACAGTTTTAGCGGCGGAGCGATGTTGTATGTGATGCATCGATGACTTGGAGTCTGGGTGGCGTGGCAGATCAAGGTCTCGGTGATGGATGCATGATGATGGACGCGTGTCGGGAGGTAGTGGTGTCTGGAATCATGGCAGCTTTGACAAAAGGCCTAACAAGGTCAATGCATCGATACCATTTCAGAATATGGATCGACAGAAGACGGTGACGGCGGCCCCTAGAGCATGCACATGCGGTGCACATTGGGAGTCTGTTGGACCGATTTGTGCCCCCGACCAGCCGTTGCGCGGCTTCGTTAGCGCCTCTGTTTTTTATGTTCGATGTTGGTTTGAGGTCTGGGCATGCGACATTGATCATGTGCACCCTCTTCTTCAAGTTGGTACTTGTAGTGGCATATGTTGCCATGAAGGTGATTTCAGACTAATTGAGAATTACTTTGTATGACTTTACTAAATAATTAATAAAGAATGGCTGCATCATTCAGTGCAGAGATTAAGGGCTATCCTTCTTTTTAAAATAATTTGGAACGGAGAAAGTACTTGACATGAAGGGGGAGCAATTGAGGAACAAATTGTTGTTAAGTCTATAGTACTATATTTTAGCACCACACCAACTGACGCTAAAAGGAGATGCTAGAATCTCATGGGTACGGACTCAACCTGCTAATTCAACAACGCCCGACATTAGATGGTACTTAGGGTATTTCGAACGCCGGCCTGCAAACCGGATACCGCATCTGCTGCAAATAGGTGGCGAGTCTACAAACACGTATGCGGGAGTCATTCATCTAAAGCTAGCCGTATATGTCCGGTATGGTTCAGTCAAAATTCAATGAAATTGAACAAGTTTGATGCATATTTAAGCAACCCGGACTATATTCATCTATACTTAGATAATTTGAACATAAACTCAGATGGTTTTCGATATATCTGAACCAGACTGAACTCTAAACCTAGCATAAATGACCGCTGGAGCCTCTTCTCCATGCCCGGACAGCCATGAATTCCGAAAAGTAAATCTTCACCTTCGCAGCCTGCTTGCGGCTAATTGGCCGACAATGATGAGGCTGCCAAGCTTGGCTTCAACGAGAGGGGAGTAGTGGTGGCCTTCCTAGGACTTGAGCGCCGAAGACCTCCCATGCTCTACTCTACCTTGCTTCCCGCAGCGCCCCTGGACGTGCTGGCATTATACTCGTAGCGGCAGGGCGCGAATGTGATGGCATCATAGTCGTGCCGACGGGTGCAGAGGAGCTGGCGACGTCGTCCTCCTTCTCGTCCTTGTCATAGACTTCATCTTCCTCCTTGTCGAACTCCTTGAAGACGACTTCTCACGCCTCGTGACACACGCGGCACCGCCAACGGTTGTGGCGGATTTTGGGTAGTGGCTACTGCTTGCTCACGACCACATCCAGTGCTACGGTTATTCCGGCGTCGACTCCGTGTGCTCGTCGAGGAGGCGGAGGTTGTACCCCTGGTCCGTCTTTGCTTGACGAAACACAACACACCCCTCTTCCAACACCATCTTGGTGTAGTGAGCGTGGGTTTTACCCATGGTGATGCTGACATTGGCTGACGAGGACGGGGGCGCTGACTCATTGTCGGCAACCTCTTCCATTAGTGCGTCCGCCTCCATCTGCTAGCTGCCAACAATGACGATGATCTCCATCTTCTGCTTGGACGAGAAACTGTCCCAATGGATTTTCATCCCGAGGAGGCCAATGCAGATGTGATGCGGTGACGAGAAAGGGAGCGGAGCAAGATGTATGCATTAATGGTCGGGGATGGAGTATAAATAGCAGGCAGATGACAAAGCAAGCAGCAGGAAGAGCGGGCGTGTGGCGCCGGACTAGATTTCTCATCAACCTCGCTTGTTTAATGTAGGGAGGAGAAACGAGGCACTATCGTTTGAACACGGAGGAATCGTGTCCACTGAGAAGCGGCACGGGTGGCGCTCTCGGTCAGTGCACCGCTTCAATGCTGGAGCGCTAGTGAGAGGTCGCGTCGCTTTGAGTCGGCATGAATGTGGCACTTATGATGTGGAGCGGTGCTGACCGGTTTTGGCCAGGAAAGCGGGGGCGCAGGAGAGGGGTATTTGGTGGGCCAGAGCTGTCAGACACGGGCATGGCAACGGTCCGGACGCCCGCAATGCCACCCCCAGTTTGTTTCGAGTTCGTGAGAAAAGGTACGTCCGGACCGGTTGGTAGACCAATACAAGATTGCGTTGGATCACAAAACACGGAATGCACGGTCCGGACGACCGTGGGCTGTTTGAGAGCCGGAGTTGAAGATGCCCTTATTAGATGTTATTTTTTCTTATTTCCGTGGTTGCATGGCCGGCGACGGGACAACATGTATTTGGAGCTAGCTTCATACTGCATCTGTTTGCAAGGAGGTGGCGAAACACATTCATGATGGCACGGGAGGTTATTATGGTAATACCATTAATGATATCGAACGGATGCAGAACACATTTATTTCATGTTCGTTCATACGACATCGATCTTCTAGTTTTGAAGCAGATAAGTTGGCTCCGCTTGGTGTCTCTCTCTCACAGTCACAGTAGACATATTTAGTTAAATAATCCTCATGATACAAATGTAATACCTGTAAACATTGCGAATGTTGAAAAAATTAGCGTCTATGGCCGTTGGTTGGTAATTATCAAGTAATTTTTTAATTAAAATAGTACTGATAATGACATGCTAACAACCGTAGTGCAACAATTCTCCAGTTGATGAGCACATGAGGGTGACCCTAATTGTTAGTATATGTCAATAACACTTGCACGCAAGCATACGTTCACATAGATAGAAGACTAGGAGGTCAAGAAGCCTCTCTTAAAAAAGACAGAGAGGAATCTTAAAAAAAGGATACAGAAGGGTGACTGTATTGAGTCGATCTCGGCTTGTTCACATAGAGTAGAAGACTAGGAGGTCAAGAAGACTCTCTTAAATATAAGGCAGGAATGTGTTGCGAATCTTATTCTACCAAATACAAAAATGACATAATTTAAGTGGAACTGCACTTCCATGTCAGACCTCCTTGTTAAGAATACTTGCCAAGCCGGCAAACTATCAACCACAACCAAAATTTGATAAGGATCGAGAGGATCCCCATGCCGGAGTCCTCGTGAGAGCTTTAATGAATTCAATAACTCCCCATTGCATCTCACCTAAGTAGTAATATTTGATAGATCTCATGAAAAACATCACCCAATCTGTCCACTTTTTTATTATTAAAACCAAGCTTCATGAGAGCAACTTCAAGAAAGTCCTAGTCGACCCTATCATAAGCTTTCACAGGATCTAACTTGTACACACCATGAGTGTGCTCGAGCTCCTTACGCAGCTTTGCGCCTTAAGGAAATCACAGTTGTCTCACAAAACCACGTTAAAGAAAGCTGATCCTCCCTCATTCTCCCGCATATCTTGATAAGACGCTTGGAGAACGGTGAAAGAATCGGTTGCATTAATATGGCTAGTAAGGAGGGGAAGGAAAGCTACACTACTTTCGTATGTGATGGATCTTAGGAATGCACTCGAAAAAAATATATTGTGTTGTCGGTTATCGTTCTGTCAGGGACAAAGGCACTCCGTGTTTTGGACACCAACTCATCCAACAAGGGTCACAACGGGTTAACCAGACATTCCGAAATAACATTGTATATTGGATTGCAAAAACTTATGGCTCTGTAATCCTGTAGGATTGGTACGCTTTGGGATAAGCATGATCACCGTGTTATTTATTCCTTCATACATTAGTCCATTAGCAAAGAACCTCAACACTACTTTAACCACATCCTTCTTTATCAACACCAAATTCCTCCGGAAGAAATGAGCCGGAAAGACATCCGAGCTAGGAGCTTTAAGTGGCTTGGAAGATAGCATCACCAAGTTTATTCTCTCTAAAATATTTTGTTAGGTCATTTCCTCTCACCTCGCTACCCTTTCGGTCACTCTATCTATAAGGTCTCATGGGGCCACATTATCCTCTTTAGTGTGCATCTATATATTTGAAGAAGGATGTTGCAATTTCATATAGCTCGGCCTTGTCTTTCACACAGTCACCTTCTAGTCCTACAACTTCTTCATTGCATTTTTCTTATGCCTCCATGTTGCTTTACAATTAAAATATCTCATATTTTTGTCTCCTTCTTTGAGCAATGTAGCATGTGAATGCTTCATCCACATGATTACCTCACAGTGCAACAACTCCTCTAGATCCCTGTGTGGCAATCCCCATGTAATCCCTTTGTTAATCCTTGCCTTGATGTTATCATCGCCTTGTTGCTTATTGTCATATGTTCAACCAGTACATATGAAACGAAGATCATGCAAATCACGCCAGGATAATACTTCACGAAAATGAGCCATATTTATCTCCAACCTTTTAGCCATCGACAGATTTTCATGTTGCCACGTTGGTTCATTGAGGTCGATAATTATGAGCCATGGTTCAAAACATATATGTTAGTTCTCCTTAATATATTCCATATATGAAGTCTCTCACTCGCCTTAGGTTCACCAGAGACAAATGTACCCTATCATTGGAGGCCATGGGGATTGAAACTAATTAATGCATGGATGTACCTTGGATCATGAACAAGCTTTTTTATTTCAACTCGCTCGTCATGGAAGATAGCAATACCAACAATTCTTTACAGATTTGGGAGATATGGTTCTTGAGGCTGAGCCTCATCTCAAATTGTTCACATGTTAGGTAATCTTGTACTAGTCTAGTGTGATAGCCTGACTTAATAGGGATGTTAAAATACTCATATCAATAAGGAATTACTTCTTTTCCGGGAGCCCATTTGAACAGAACTTCAGTAAGCGTGGTTGGCTTGGAGTAGTTCTAGGATGGGTGATTGACCGGGAAATTAATCGTGGGTGCGCACGAGTGAGGATAAAATGCGTATAGAAGACTGGTATTGATATGTGGATCCAATCTAGATCCCGTCAGGAGTAACGACCACCGATCGGTGTGTCCGGGAAGTTACAAGTTGTTATCAGAGGTGACCATCATGGTTACACGAATGTTTCCGACATGTGCACGGTTATGTTGTTCATGACGTTTGTGACCCGTCGTGACACACAGCATGTTACATGTACTGAACTGGATGCACAAACGTATGTAGCAATAGGGAACGCTCCTGTGGCTCGACGAGGACGTGGTTCTTCTGAGTGGGGGTGTATGTGATAGTCTGGCTTAATAGGGATGTTAAACTTCTCATATCAATAAAGAATTCTTTCTTTTCTGGAAGCCCATTTGAACAGAACTCATGACTTAACTTGAGAGTTTTGTCCAAATGGGCTTGTACCCTAGCCGAAAAAGCCCATTTGAAAAATCAAGTCAGTATATCTCGATAGAGCCAATTTTGGTTTAGAGTAGTTGTAGGATGGGTGACTAACCGGGAAGTTGATCCCGGGTGCGCATGAGTGGGCACAAAGTATGCATAAAAGACTAGTATTGATCTGTGGGGCTAGTTTAAATCCCACCAGGAGTAATGACCATCGGCTAATAAAGACTAGTATTGATCTGTGGGGCCAATCTAAATCCCGACAGGAGTAACGACCACCGGATGATGTGTCCGGGGCGTTACATCTTGGTAGCATGTGAGTAGTACTAGGTTTTATGCTAGTTGGGTATGGCTACTCGTCAAAGTGGAGTCCATTTAGGTGTAAGCAATGGTCGAAGTTGGCATGTAGTTAGGCTAGGAAGGTAACAATTTTTTAGTCCGATTTGAAACCAATATGATGTTCGTGTAGTATATATACGTGGGTACAACTGTGAGTTTTGCATTGTGGAGAAAATAAGAAAATAAGTATAATAAGAGGGCACGACAAGTGGCCTTGGCTATCAGTTTTTCGTGTGTATGTTCATTGTGTGATTTGATGTGATCGATCCTGTGGTGGAATTCCAACATCACACACTTTCCAATGTTCCATGTTTCTAGGCACACCAACTCTTGAATTGTCCGAGCATGCCCAAGCCTTCAGCGGTTCTAGCATAGGAGAGTCATTCCTCTTGGCTGGCCAATTCCCCGGCAACCTTGGGTTGGTCGGTTATTTCATTACTATCTGATTCCATCCCATACCTTCATGATCATTGTATTTTTCTTGTTTTATCACACTCTCGCTCTGCATCCTCATCACCCTCCATATTCACGTCTTTGCCAACACCGCAATCAACTCTTTTACCTAGAATTGTTCCAAATTCTGCATCGGTTAATCAAGTTACCACTAGATGCGTTGTGTTCCTATAGAAATTTCACCCGTCCCAACCCAGATTGTGCTAACCACAATGATGGAAGCTTGTACAATAGGACCAAACAACACATCTTCAGGTACCCCTCGTACCTTGTCATGTTCATTGCTCGGAGGGTTTCTCGGTTGTCCTACGCCTTCCAGAGCTTCTCATGGGCAAGTTTTGGACAAGCCTATTTGGCCTCATCTCACATATCTCAAAGCCAAGGTGCAGGAAGGGACGATCTCTTCATGCATACAATGCAACATGCCTAAATTGTGACACTCGCAACGTTGGCATAAATTGCACCCCTGCACATCTTAAGGCAATCAATAGTTGCTCTCACTATGCCTAGCCCATTGTACATAGAAACATAGGAACTCTCTCATACTTGATATCTTTGACAAACAACCTGTAATATGCTATAAGTCTATTGAGTGGATCTCATGCAAGAGATGATGAGTTACATTAACCTCAAAATGAGCACGGATAATTTTAGACCATATTTTACCGTTCTCATCTGCATCTACGTAGAGGACGTTCCCTAGCTTGTACCGTAGCTCCCAGCCTATCTCCTATGACTTCAAAAGGGGAGGCACATCGTAAATGCATGTACAAATCCACATCCAGTGCACCATGATATATTTTCAGCCCGCTTTCTCCATAAAAAGGGGCAATTATGAAGGGATCTTCCTATGGATCCATAACCCATTTACGAGGATAAATCGCCCGCATCCCTCATGCTTGAAGTGGAGCATGAAGTGATTACTCTTCAGGTTGTTGTAGTCCATCCTTGCTCAGAGCTCCCACGTGATTTTGAGTTCTGTAAAGAGAGGGAAACACCGAAAAGAAGTGCCCAACGACAAGCCAAGCATAGCATCACGGGCTTTGGACAAGAGAAGCTCGACCATGCCAGAGGGCTGGACCTCCATGCCCGCCGGGACTAGGGCAGTTTGTTACTCCTGGCTCAACTCGCCTCATTTGAGTCTCGAGGTGTCACCCCTCAACATCTTCCTGCTTCCCCCGCCACCAACATTGGAGGCCACCACCTCCACATTAGAGCTCATGGCTTTCTTCGTCCTGCGGTCGCCCGAGTTATTTTTTTAGAATGAAGGTTAAATATGGAGCCCGACTTTGAATTTACAAAGCTATCAACCTGTTAGGAATTCCATCGGACATCACCTTGTAAGATAAACAAAATGGCAGATATGGAGTGCTACCGGACAACTTACAAGCATCCAGTACAACGTCTATACCTAGAGAATGTAAGAAAGAGACCCGCTTGATGTCGATGATGCCCTGTAGTGTGGGTAGAGCACCATACTTGAGGTGGAAGCATGAAGAAGATGAGACGATGACAGTGGGAGGGGTGCATGCCCTCATCTACACAAGGAAATGTGACATGCAACAAACAACCTCAAACGATCTACGAAGGGGACTCCCACCCCTCGTCCAGGCTCGAAGGATGCCAAACCATTGGGAGATGAAGATGCTTGTACTTGAGCACATTTTTATGCTGGCCACAAACAACCACACAAGATGCCCAACCATACCTGAACTGAGTCGACCTCGCCTTGTGAAGAGCCTCTCACACACTCATAGAGCCACACACCAAGAGACAGAGTCGTTAGCCACGGAGACTCAAAGGAATGTAGGGAAGCAACGAAGGAACGGGTGCATCCAGTGCTACGAGATCAAGGAAAGCCTACATGGAGCAGAACCGTGTTCACGCCGTCGTCTATGTGCTACTAAAAATGAGGGAGGGAACATGATCCTCTCCCCGCCCTCACTTGAGAGCATCGACCCCACGACAACGGACAAGCATCATGAAGACGAAGAATGACCAAAGAAGGTCCAAAATCGCCTACCACCTCCAAAGCATAAAAATGATGCAATAAATCAGGCCCGCAACCACCTCCAAAAGGATGAGGTTTTTACTCGGGATGATAGTGAATAGGGACTAAAGTACCTCGAACGGAGCCTCCAAGGAGGGGCATGACACATGCTGATGTCGTCACCGTCGTGGCCGGCCACACCGACCAAGGATTTATCCCTCACCCAAACACACTAGATCTGGCGACTAGAGGCCGCCATGGACCAACAACAATGGGCTGGAAGGTTCTAGGAGGGGTAGGGGAATGTCCAGCAGATTCGGTGGAGTCCACCAGGGTGGGGCGTCGGGGGGGGGGGGGAGTGTAGATCAGCTATCGATGACCGCCACGAGCGCGACCAAAGAGGCGGAGCAGCACCCGTAACTACTGCTCACCAAACAATCTGTGCTGCCACGCATTTTCGGAGCTCTCCACACGGAGACGGAGCAAAATCCTTGATGCCACCATCCTGTGACAGCGAGGTGGGGAGCTAGCAGGGAGGCGCCGGTGCACGCTAGGGTTTCAACGCCGCCCGATCTTCCCCGAGGAGAGGGACACGAGGGCCTCTCCTCTCACAAACAAACAAATGCGAATAATGTTCCAGGCTTCTAGAAAGCCATCACCCGAGTTCCCTAGCATTGGAGGACACCACCTCCAGATTGGAGCTCATGGCTTTCTTCGGCTTGCGGTCACCTGAGTTCTTTTTTTAGAATGATGGTTGAAGATAGAGCCCAACTTTGAATTAACAAAGCTATAAACTAGCTAGGAATTCCATCGGACATCACCTTATAAGATAAACAGAATAACAGATACGTAGTGCTACCAGATAACATACAAGCATCCACTACACCATGGACAACAAGAGAATGGAACAAAGAGACCCGCTTGATGTCGATGATGCCCCTAACGTGGGTAGAGCACCAGACTTGGGCGAAAGCAAGAAGAAGGTGAGAGGCTGACAATATAATAGGAGGGGCATGCCCTCATCTACATGAGGTGAGCTGCAACAACTGACCTGAAACTATCTACGAAGGGGAAACCCATCCCTCGTCCTGGCTCGAAGGACGCCAAACCGTCGGGAGATGGATATGCTCACCCTTGAGCACATTTCTAACCATGAACGACCACAGAAATTGCGCAACCTCACCCCAACTGAGTCGATCTCGCCTTGAGAAGAGCCTCACACACACACACACACACACACACACACACACACACACACACACACACACACACACACACACGAAGAGACGAAGCCGTCAGGCACGAAGACGCTGATGAAGGTAGAGAAGCAACGAAGGAGCATGTGCATCCAGTGCTATGAGATCAAGGACAAGCCTGCAGGGAGCACAACCGGATTCACCCCATCATCTATGTACATCTGAAGATGAGGGAGGGAACTTGATTCTCGACCCTCCCTCACTTGAGAGCACCGACCCAATAAGCGGATGAGAAGGACAAAGACGGAGAACGACCAAAGAAGATGCAAAACCTCCAACCACCTCCAAAGCGTAGCAACGATGCGATAAATTAGGCCTGCAACCATCGACTGCTCACCCACCCCCTCGCCAATTCCCAAACCAGAGCAACCTCGTAACTCTTGAACCACCGGAGTGGCACCATTGTTGGAGGTGACGGCGAAGATCGCGCCGCTGTTGCGACATCCAAAAGGATGAGGTTTTTACCCGGGGTGATAGTGATTAAGGGGGAAAGTACCTCAATGGAGCCGCCACGGAGGGGCACGACACATGCTGATGTCGTCAACGTCGTGGTTGGCCACACCGGCCAAGGATTTCCCTCTCACCCCAAATGCACCAGATCCGGTGACTAGAGGCTGCCATGGACTAGCAACAATGGGGTGGAAGGCGCTAGGTGGAGAAGGGGAATCCCCTGCAGATCTGGCACTGTACGTCGGGGGGGGGGGGGGACCGAAAGCGTAGACCAGTCGCCGGAACAGCTGAAGAGGAGGAGCAGCACCCGCAACCACCGCTCGCCAAAGACTCAACGTTGCCACGTGTTTTCGGAGCTCTCCATATGAAGGCAGAGCAGCATATTCTGGCCGCCCGACAGCCCAACAGTATCAGCGTGGTGGGGAGCTAGCAGGGGAGGCGCCAACACGTGCTAGGGTTTCGTCGCCGTCCGAGTCTCCCTGAGCAGAGGGAAGCGGGGTCCTCTCGTCACACAAACAAACAAATGCGAGCAATGTTCCAGCAAGCCGTCGCCCGAGTCCTCCATTGCATGTGTGTTTGGTTTGCTTGTATGCGTGACAGTATGGTACTACCCTCTGGTCCTTTCCTTGATCATTTATATCCTGTCAATCGATCCTGTCCCTTCATCTGTTTACTTGCAGACATACACATATTAATTTTTTGCAGGTACTACACAGAGCTGCGACATTGATCCGTACATGGTCATTATTCACTTTTACGAAAACCAAGGAGCCTTTGGTTACTGGGTCTACCGATGGAAGATGGTAGCACGGGATATCTACAACCGGTATGGATGACAGTCGAGTAATATGATAGATGGTTAGGCATCTAGGCCTATTTTACCAGTTGTGACATTTTTGCTTTACTTTTGCTTCTACTCTGTTATGTCGGAGACTATGTGAAACCGTGGATTGTTTGTTTCATTTTCTAAATATAAAAGGGCCGTATGCATCGTGTTGATGCATAGGCTTTTCTAAAAAAAAACCCTGTTTACTTGCAATTTCATTGCGTGATATTCTTGTTTCCTTCTTTTGTTTGCCGGACCGATCCTCTTGTTTTGAAACATAAAGCTCATAAATCCCGGGATCTTTCCCTAAAAAAATTGAAATAAAAAGAAATCCCGGGATTCCCCATCGCCTCCTTAATCTGATTCGTCCAGCTCCTTATGTGATCCATTACTTGAGCCAAACTTCCTCTCGATCCGTCCCATACCATCAACACATACCTGGTTCACCCATGATCGTGTTGCGACTTCCATCTCCTTCTTCCAGATGTCCCGTAGACCAAGCGGCCGGGTCCTCCTCATGCATGGTGTTGGTGGTTGCCGCCGGCGAGGAGCGAACGCTCCCGGAGAAGACTCCCCTAGCTAGTCAAGCCAGAATTTCGGCGTCATTTTTTTTTGGTTATCCCTGTTTTTTTTTTTAATAATTGACTGGCTTTGGCTTTTGTAATGACTATACGCGGTTAGCAGTGAGGTTTCACACCGGGTTACGCGGTTCCGACCGCCCCGGTCTCCTTAATAGCTTGCTCATGACAGCAATCTTCACGTCTAGTTGGTCATACTTCACTTTTTTTAATGACCGAGTCAAAGCAACGGCGCGTGTTTGATTATACCCTTTCCTGCCGGCATGAGGACCTGCTCTAATTAATTTGCATCGTCACGCTTCTGCATCTGCCTCGGTTGGTGGCTTCTCCTCACCGGCCAAGAGCAAAGGACGCCATGGACTTGATTCCGTCTTTCTCCAGGTCAGTGCATGTTCTAGCTATGCTCGATCTTTTGCTGAATTACTTGCTCTTTGCACCTCGCAAACCATTCACGTACGGGGACGAGCGGCCAAACATGGGCGGTCGTATGCATGTCAAGAAATGATCCAGATTTCAACATGTAAGTCGGCGTGATTTCCTCTTTCAGAAGAAACGGTTTCATAGCTTCTTCTTATGAGGGGATGATCCAAGAAGAACGCCATGGCTAGTATCCTCTTTTTCATTCTATATATGTACTTCTCAGTTCTAGATGCTCGATAGTCCACGTGTCTGGCAATTGAGTTTATGTGTATGTGTGTGTGAGTGGATTTCTCCTTTTCATCACAATTTCTTTTTCCGATTTCTCCTTCTCCTTCTTCTTCCTCCTTTCATCTCCCTCCCAGCTGGCCGCTGCTCGCACTCCCTGGCCAAACTACCAGCTTCTGCCAGCCATGGTGTTCTAAATTTTATATTTATACTTTGTTCTTTATTTTTATTATTTTTCACTGTTGTGTTTTGTTCCTTTTTTGTCTGTGTCAAATAATTGCTTTTTTCCCGTGTATATTTTCCCTCTTTTTCACTTCTATATGAAAATCTTCATGAAAAAATACACTGTATTTTTTATAAAGTACATTGTACTACTTGAATATTTATTTTCGAATATGTGAACTTTTTATGCTCGCCAGTTTTTGTATGTGGACACGTCTCTTTTAAAATACATCAACATTACTTTTAAGAATTTTTTTATTTTACAAAGACATCAATTTCGAAGTGCTATTCTCTCTAACACTCGTACATATCCTTCTCTACCTTTATCAATTTGTTTTCTTGTCACAATCAAAGATGAAGTAGCCAGCTTATAACTTGATGAGTGCAAAATTATAGTCAGGCATGTGAGGACTGAGTGAGGACGAGTAGATTATCAACATATATAATCGGTGTTTCAAGTTTACAGAGTTCTCCCCTCCAAACAAATGTTTATTGGGAATAATACCAATTTTTTTTCAATATGCATATATAGTTTCTTCCTAGATGAGCTTAATTAATGTTTCACCCATCACACGCAGGTAGCTATAAACTTGGAAAGGTTGCATCATGCGAGTGCCCACATTTGTTGAGATTGAATTGTGAAGTGTGGACGTCGACCACCGAAATATGGCCCGGGGAACTAGAAGCTATAGAAGAAAGGTACACAAATACGATCTTCATTGTAAGAATTCAAATCCAATGATAAAGTAGACGTAAAAGCATGTGTAGCTTACAATTATGTACTCGGTTTACACAAATGTATTGTTTTCTTTGACATATACTTTGCTGAATGCTCATACGAGTTCTTGATATATAGTTCCTGTAGTACATCTTGGTTGTATATGCATGTCTATGTCGGTCTCCTTAGACATGTAGAAACTTTAAAACACGTACACTCAAATTGAAATAGGCTTTCACATTGTTTTATAAATAAAACAACCACCACATCCAACCAGCAAGTATAAGTGCAAAAAACAAAACATAGGTCTACTCAGGAAACAACATAGTCATCTCCAAAAGAAAAAAAAGAAGCGACAGAAGACTCTTTGGAAGCAATGGATTAACGGGTAGGGAGTGAATCAAGTCGTCCGCCTGACACTGTAGGATCATCAACCACAATGGCAAAAATTTAAACACAAAGTCAAAAGAACATTACAAAAAGACCTGCTCAACAAGACAATAACCATCGTGCATAGTCGATAGGGTTCAGGTCAATAGGTCATTGTCGAGAACACTAGCAAGAAGAGGTGGCTCCGCGTCCTACCCGTATGGTTAGCTTGAGCCTCCAGGAACTGAAACAAATTGGGGGACTGCCACTCAAGTCCAAGAGCCTCACGAACCCCACAAAGAAGACATAGACCATCACCCGACCCATGCCACTTTGCCACCTCTGTCCGTGTGGGGAGACGATCCCGTAAGAGCTACCACAGGAAATCATGATCTTCAGTGGAAGTGTTGGTTTCAAAAGGGGATGGTCCACAACCGAGTTGACGTACGTCATAAAGCATGGTATGTCGAGCCGAAAGAGAATAGACCAATGGAGCTAGGTGCCATGATAGAATGTTCCTTGACCCCAGACGCGAGATCGGCAAGGCCGCCCGAAATTTGATCCAAGCCGACGTTTCCTCAAGGCCAAATGTCCAATGGAATGGTATGTTCCCATTTCCCTTGTGGATCACCGAGGGAACATAAAGCATTCCAGGGGCGCAGCTGTAAAAAGACCCACAAATTTAGCGCTCTGTGGGACCTGCTAAGCTATGGGTGCAGCAAGAGGATGCTACCTTCTCCCCTGCCAATGGAGGAACTGGATCCAACCGAATCTCATGCTTGATCGATGGGTGGGACTTGCAGAACTATTAGCCACCCTTTGATCGCAAGCCAGGAGAGGGTGCCCTACAAATATTTTTCTTTAGTAAGTTGTAGCCATAGGCCTCCCTCACCTATAATGATTCGTGAATGATCAAAGATGCCTGAGATGTCGACTAGATGGGTGGTGAATAGGTGACTATCAATGTTAATCATTTTCTTAGCTGTTTTTAGTGGCTGGTGCGAAATTGAATGGTTTTAATGTATGCAAATAGGTGCCACACCCTATATGATGTCATACAACAATAACAATGGTGCTTCCACGTATGATGATCTGCATGATCCGACAACAATAACGATCATCGAACCCCCTTCGCTCAAGGACCCTGCAATGAAAGAACCAATCCAAATGGTCATAATCCTTCTGGAAATAGTGTAAAAGAAAATCCTTCTTGAAATCCAGCTTAAGGAACTAACCCTTTGGCGTTGAACCTTAACCACAGGAACAATCTTATGAAGTGCTAAGATCACATCGTAACTAAAGCGTCCCTCAAGGAAGGCCGACTTGTAATGATGTATGCGACATTTCTCCATCAAGGCAAATTACGTCGCACAAACCTTAGCAAAGACCCATTTGAGGACATTGATCATTCCGACAGGCCTAAATTAGAAAATATCTGTCGCCCCAACTAATTTTGTGCTTAGGGTAATCACACCGAAGTTTAGGCGAGACATGTCCAATATATGTCCCAATGTAGAATTTTCTGAACATTAGCATAATCATGGTGTGAAGATTCTCCTATAACTTCTGAAAAAAGGCTACCAGAAGGTCATTCAATCATACAACTAGCCTTCATTTCCTTAAAATCCCGGCCTACCTCTAAATGGAGAGTGAGACTCCCACTCTCTCTCTCCGGACCCCACTGCCGAGGAGTCCATAGCTAACGTAACCCTTGTATAGGTTTTTGCTATGAAGAGCTCTATAGAAGGAGTAGATATGAAACAAGATATCTCAGGCATCCTTGAAGAGAACATGTCCCTTCTAAAGGCATGGAATAAAGTACTTCCGAGGCCATCCATAAGCGATGGTTGGGAAATAGGCAGCACAAATCCACTTTAAAACATATACAAATGGAAAAAATAGACAACTTTGAGGTGATGCGAGCATGATAAACACCAGAGCGGAATAAAGCAGCAAATGGCTGCCAGAGCGCATAGATCAACTCGAGCCTCGGTCCAAGCAAATCATTCATGTGGTAGCATCTAGCTGGTGAGCTAGCTTGCAACCGTGGTTGGAATCGATCAAGTGTGCAAAGCATAACGGATGAAAGGGAGTCTCAGTGTGTGCAAGCTAAAATCCACAACATGTGGTTCGAGCTAGAGCTCGGTGGGCCTAGGTAAGCATGAAACTTGACATCAGGTGATTATGATAGGTTGTTCTCCGTTCTCCACAGTGAGGGTTTAGAAGGTTTGGGTTGGCTACCTTTTTTTTAGATAAGGAGGATCATCCCCCAACCTCTGCATCAATCGATTTGGGTTGGCTACCTGGTAGACTACTAGGATAGCATAGGTTTGACGCAACAATAGCAACGAGGCTTGGGGTAAGCACATTATAGGACCGGTCATGACATGGGTATAGTCAAACATGTATAGATAAGTGCTAAAACAGTTTATACCAGTAACAATTTCAAGTCGGTTGGTTAGGATGTGATCACATATCAGTGTTACTTTCTCAACCACACTGGCCATAACCAAGCGCTCTGCATCCCTGGAGAGATAGTCCATTGCAGAATAACCTTGTTAATTAGTCAAAGGTGAAACTTCGCACAGTTTGTCAAATTTCGATGAACGCTGGCCATGTCATCACTTCTCCGATGAAACACCATCGCCCGTGGTTTTCTTTAACCACTTTTTTTTTCTCGGATGACACGATATAATGAAGACCAAACTCCATTATCTAGTTGCGTAGATTTTAGGGAAACATGCATGCAAAAACAAACTACTAATCGTCCAAAACTTTTGGTGCTACTCTGTCCCTTCTCGTCGTTCACAATTACCTGTTTTGACAAGCAAATGGTTGTGCATTGGCCATATGTGTGATTCAGCGCAGCCAGTGACCGGCACAAAGGCATTGAGGAACATTGATTGTGATATATGCACATCAGAATGAAATGGACACAGAAGTAGCATAATCCACAATCATGACATTTCACAGAAAGGGGCAATTTAAACACTACGTAAGTGACATGACATCGGAGTTACAGAAATAGTCCACACTCTTGGCTTTCGACTCGCCAAATGAATTAATTTGACAAATCTGCCTCTTACCGGAGCCAGCGATCGATTCATCCGTCTTCACAGATAGATCGTCCAACAATGGAAACAACTTTCATAGCTAGTTCAATTTAGTCCCGATTTGGCTCGGTGTCAAAAAACAAATACTCGTCTCCATTTGCCTCCACAACCTCTACACAGGAGACGCTGAGAGCTCTACTTCCTTTTGGGCAGAGTGGATGCGTGTCTTGCGGTATAGCAGACAAGAGTATACAGTTATCTGCGTAACCGTGGACACAATGCCAATGATATTCGGTACCTGCATGCACATAACGACGGCAATGAGCAATTGTACATTCCTGCAATGGAAATATTATTATATTGAGTAGATCACAACAGAAGTCCCTTCACATAGGTAGTCTCCATCTCTCTCACTCTCTCTCACTCACTCTCTAGACCTATAATGAGATGGATTGATGGCACCAAGGATAGATATTAAGTACCACGACGTAGGGGTTGACTGGGACGGTCATGAAGCCGTAGGGGGCCCATGTACATGCACTTAAGAGGGAGATGACGGCCATGATTACTGGGTTCATGTCGTTGATCTGCTTGATCTTCATGATTACCATCACCTGCCGTACAAATTCGATCGGTTTCAATCCACCAACGAGAAAACGGACAATAGATTTATAAATCACGCTAGAAAGTCCACTTCACCAGCCGTAGCTTGAACTTACCAGATCATATGCTGGAACTATTTGTGTAGATGCTCCAGATATTGAAGCCATGACATCGACAAAAGTATTACTCCACGTATGAGTGATCAGCACCATCGAAGCTACTAATACTGCCGTTATTAAAGCGACGACCAAAAATGCGGAAAGAATGATTACGGCATGCCGACGATTCTCTGGTTCCGCAAACGTGATGTAGAAGGTGGTGTAGAAAAAATGAACGATGATTCCCATTCCACTGATGATGAAGAGCAAGAGCTTGTTGGGGAGATCCGTCGAGGCATACAGTGTCCACATCACGCTGTTGAAGAAGAGCAAGACATGTCCATATACCTTCCGATCTCCTACAGACCTTTCCTTCCAAACTGGGATCACCATAGTGCACCTGCGCGAACAAAACAAACGGATGGTCACTTAGGTAAAAAAACACACGAGTGGCAATATTTTGTTGAGTTTTATCGTAGCCGGGTGATGAACTTTAGATTAATGAATAATGGCTAGGCTGCATGCATCACCGAGGATGAGGGCGTTCCCCTCTTTTCAGAAAAGGGTAAAAAATCTATTAGTGTCCAACACGTAAGCAAAGTTCAATGCCTATTAGTACAAGCTTCGTGCACATAGGAGTACTGCGTTTTACTCCCTCACAGAGAGCTTCTCCAATAGCATCTCTTTCTGCATTATTGGAGTAGTGGCTTTGCAGTCCCTTATGTCCAGTACGTCACTTGGTCTTCTCTCTGTCTGTCTTTCACTGGTAGCTACTGCGGCTGGGATGTGACTGATGTTGAACTTCGGGGCTAGGAAAGCGGCAAGCAATGGCGGTTAGGATGCGGCGGAAGGTGAACTCCGTCTGGGATGTGTGTGATCAATGAACTCCACCTGCATGGTGGGGTAACTACGGCCCTAAGGCACCACGTGCTCCACGGAGGCGCGTCCGTGGGGTTCCATGACAAATATGTAGGCGCGTCAGACGGCGAAGCAACATGTGGCAGCGGCGGGACTCGAATGGGTAAAATCGGGACGAACAGGGTGGACGAGTCGATTGAAGAGGTGAGCTCCGACTACCATGAGGTACTAGGACGAGGGCAAATTTGTTAGGGAAGTTTTATTTCACCTCTGCATGGGGGACTTGTATGTGGAGCCACCAAACACGCAAAGGCCAACACTCCGGTCTAGAGGAAAACCTAGTCACACTGCCACAAGAGGGGACATCGGCAAAGCCCGTGTGTGCTGTAGGGAAGGTACAATGTTATGTTAGGAGCTCAGGATCGCCAATGTCTTGTTCCGAACATGCATGGGGCCAACGCATGGCTTCCGGCATGCGGAGGCACCACCGACATGCGTGAGGAGTGCAGGTTCCCGTTGGTGCTGCTCAATGTAGCGGTTGTTGGCTGATTCCTGGAGACTGCCAATGGAGGCATCCTCGATGTGGTCGGCAGCATCCTGTAGGTGGGGGCTTCGGACATCAACTCGAGCTATGGATTGCAGCGAGCACCGAAATGTCTTCATGAGGGTTTCTCTTTGGTGACTTTCCGAGATACAACTGAAGGGCTCCATTGCGTGTTTTGGAGGCTCTCACTCTGTTCATTTTTGGTCGACCATGCGATGCAATATATGGACATCGTCTTGACGCAGAGGGTGTGGTTGTGCAGTGGTGGTAGTGGGACTTCTTGTCCAATGCCTTTAGTTGCTAGAATCGTGGAAAAGTGGTAGCAACAACACATGATTGACATCGATTCGGTGGTGCTTCTTGAGTACCCAGTCTTGAGCTCTAGGGTGAAAATGCTAGGTCTAACTCAAGTTTGTTATACATATCAATGACGATGTTTTGTGTCTTTACCTTGTTGAAGGCATTGCTCAGATATGTCCGGACTTGTTCTTCATGGTGAAAACATAGATTCCGGCCTTTTATAGTTGGATCCATTGTACGTGATGCTCCAATGTGAAGAGATGATTGGTGCGTATATGGCTGTTCTTGTAGTTTTTTTATCATTGTTTTAATTGCTTCAAGTCTTTATCTTTTACTCGCTTAGATATAGCTTCAGTATTGTATGACTTTGTTATTTATCAACGAGTTTATGTGTGTGTGTGCAATGGCATTGGCTATGTCCATCCCAGCTATGTAGAGATCAGGTATGTGCTCATTGTGTTTGCATCCATAGGATGTTTCTTTTATAGTGAATAAAATTCACCCTCTCTCTAAAATATAGGGGAGTTGGGTGGAAATTTTGGTGTACACCAAAAGCTATTGGGGATTGTGGATCATATTAGGGGGATGTTAACGTACGTAAATCCCCTATAGTGTCAGTTATTTTTAGGGATGTGTGCTTTTACCGTCACGACTTTCAAGATGCTTAAAGATGTCGTTGGCACGTAGCTTGAGGAAAATCAGGTTTGAATGTGTGATATAGAAAAGTTGTTGTTTTGGGGAAGTGGTTATGAGCAATGTTGCCTATGTTTTGGCAAACCAATTGTCTCATTTATCTATCTTGAGTCAAAAGTATAAAATGCCTCTGAGATGTCCAGGGGCCTTTTATGCACAGATTCAATGATAATAACCGGAGTTAGTTGTGTTTTACCAAGTTTGAGTTACTATATATACATATGGATATAGTACAAACATGATGTTTTAGTTACTTTCTCCCTATGTTTGTAATGATATATGACATCGTTAGTATCGATCTCTAGTGCCCCACCAATCTTACGTTCTAATAGAGGTGGTGGAAGACAATGGATACATGGTGGCGCCTGAAGGGATCTCGACGGGTGATGAATCCATGAAGGTGATTCGATGGTTTTATCCAGCTTCGTGGCCACCAGATGGTTTAGATCCCTACATCCTGACTATCTATCTTTATTGATCAATGAGAGAATTATAACGTTGTAGAGCTAATCTAGGGAGCTAGGTTACGAGCATGTTGCTTCACACATATGATTATCTTTGACATTCGTCCGCTTGTCCCTTATATAGGTAAACAAATGAAGGTAATATCATACCTAACTTCAAGGGGTATGATATGATTGGGTGTTGCCAGTTTTGCAAGTGTATCTCTCACAACCACTATTGCAGAACCATTTACATGTGGGGCCTCACTAGTAGTGGGTGGCCATCTGCACCTGCGAGTAGTATTAATTTGGCTACTTACGAGTGGAGGGCGGGATTTCTTCCCACCACTTGTATGTAATTAATAGTGGCAGGGGCGATTTCCTGCCGGCCACTGGTAATATATGCTTCGGCTAGCGATGGGCCAATCACATCAGTCATAGGTTCATTTTCATGAGCGCCGCTGGTAAATCACGTAATAGTGGTAGGCAGGTAGCAAACATCCACCACTGATAATATGGGCCCATATTTGCAATAGTCATGGTGACTCTGGTACATTTTTAGGCAACTTTTTTAATGGCTTAGGGTATTTTGGGTTTTCAATGTTTTATGGTGTTGTATGAAAAATGGTTTGAACACTTAGGTTCCATTTGCTATGTTTTAGGCATTATAGGAATATATTTGTATTCCATTTTGGATATAATTAAAATTTGAACTGTAATTATATTAAAAAATAAATATTGGAAGAAAGATAATATTGAAGGTAGTTATTATATATTCAGTATTATGAATCAACTGCTTGGTAATTTTGACATCATGGTAAATTCAATCATTCCTTGGATTTCAAAATACTTACTGAAGAACTAAATAATTCATCTGTAATTGTTTCCAAACATTTGTTTGCATATATGACCTGAATACATACTCACGAACTTGCACCAATTTTGGGGCATCGTTTGGTGCACTTGTAGTGCAAATTAGTACATCCAATAAATACCTGGAAATGCACTAAATGCCCTAGAATACTCCCTCCTTTTTAGAATATGAGGGGCATCAATTTTCATGTAAGCCAAATACATTTATGTTTGATAAAAATTACATAATGAAATATAAAGATCCGCTATAATAAATAAATAAATATGAAAGCACTTTTCATAATGGATTACATAAATATTTTAGGTGTATTTGTATTATTAAAAATATGATACAAATTTCATACTAAAGGTATTAATGCATCTTTCTAAAAACTTTGTAAGCATGCAAAAATTAGACATTTGAAAAAAATTAATACACCTTATATTTTCGGATAGAGGGAATAAGATACTCACCTAGAAATGTACCAAAATTTTACATGTAATTTGCAATGGTGCATCTTCAAAACATAAAAAGTTTTAACAGCAATCTTTCCTTCAAACATATTATAATCCCTTTGAAAGTCTAATTTTTTCCACATGGGTTCTCCACTTTCTTAGCAAAGTGCATAAAAAATTCTTTGGTTTTGCCAGACCCTCTAGGCTTCTTACCTTAAAACCATTACAAGTTTCATCATTTTTCAGACTTCATTTACATTATAAAAAACAACCATTGCCGGGAATTCATTGAATGCACCAAAATAGCAAATTCATCCATAAAAAAGTGCCAAAGTTTTACAAGAAGCTTCCAATGTTGTAACTTCTACCGAAACATTGTACCCCAAATATAATAATAAAGTAGTAACTGGAAAATAGAAAGAAACTAAATTTTTTACTAGTGGTGGGCGCCTTGGAACACCTGCCACGAGAAACCAATAGTAGTGGCGGCGAGGGGAGTACTCCACAATTGATTTCTTACGAAGCCAAATAGTCTAGGTTCTACGAACAAGGTTTGTAGTTCCTGTGTTATCTTGTCCAGGGCATGTTTAGATCTGCAAATGTATGCTTTCCTTAATAGTGTGCAGATCAAATTACACATCGGTCTCCATTCTCGCACTTGATCTATCTATATGTAGGTTCTTGTTATAGTACATGGGCATATTTTTAAACTATTGTTTCTCGTTATTAGCCTAATCCACTCCTATGTAAAATTGTTAAGAAACCGTTGACCATTCATATGATGATTGGTCCCATATGGACATCTCTGGACAAGATATGAACTTTGTGCTAAAAACAGATGTGTGTGTTTGATCTATGTTGCATGTCTTTGTATGTATTTGAAGGTTTGGATTTGAGGGGGACAATTGTGGATGCATATGAATAACAGGCAGGTCGGCGCTGTCCGCGGACGTGTATGGGCGCGCCCATGGACGTTGGACACTTGAAGATCCTAGTGATTCTTGTTTCCAATTGTGTGAGCCTAATACTTCATGATTCAGGTGAATACTAAAATTAATGGGCAAGGTTTGCGAACTGGTTCGTCTATACCTTCTTTGTGCATGCTATGTGATCAATTTATTTTCTCAATTTCTGGTGATTCTTCTTTTGTTTGCTCGCTCAACTATCCCCATAAATTATTTCTCACAATTGTATGTGCATTTATTTGTGAGTAATTTGTTCTTGAACTAATCATGAAACCAATTCCACTACATAACTTGAGCCAATATATGATATAAATTTCACAACTTCACCTCATGCAATTCTATGAATAGCATTGTGTATTTAGTTTTTCTACCTTGTATGAAACACTAGTGTTTTATTAGTTTGGCACAACATACACCTGCTGCCAGGTAACTAAGTTGATATGAATGTGTCAAATTTACACGTCCTATATACTCAAATTCTTTGAACTGCCTTTGTCTTTCTACAAGTTACGTGGTTTTGAGCATATTGGCCAGTCTTTTGAAATTAAAAGATAGATCGGTTAACTAGTTATACTTAGTTTTGGCTTTGTGGTTAAGACAGATCAAATGTTCTTAGAAAATGGATATCAGGGAAGAGCTAAATTGTCAAACTTTATATAAAAAAGATGAAGGTACCCACTGATCTTCTACATAGTGCAAATTATTGATGTGAGTATGATATATCAGCCTCTTGTTCATGTTTGTGCAATAAATGGCACAACAGGTATTCAAGATTTTCTCCACATCATACCTGCGAACATGGCATAAAATCGAAAACGGATATATAATATGTGTTTTTATTAATCAGTTCTTGTGGTTCTTTTGTTTATAACTGATTACACCTTCTCATAGTTGTACATTGCATTAATACAAATGACCTCTATTTTTATGCAAGTTGCGCGGATAGATGGAAATCCAATTACACCATTGGCAATGAGGAATTGCAATTGCTTTTACCTCTTTCTGCATTAATTATGATTTTTCTACGCGCATACATTACATACATTACAAATGCAATGTGACTATGACCAATGTGAAAATACATGAGTAAATTCGTTAAGTATGTACAACTAGCATACTGGCCCCGACACGTTTGCGACTTGATTTTTCTACGCGCATTTGATAAATTTAAATCAATTATTATTCTTTATGTCTAAGTCGATGTTGCTACCAGTCTAACCTAGTTATGACATTTCCACCCCATTGTGATTCTCTATATGGGAAAATCAACCAAAGATGCAAATACAGACTTCTGATCCCAGCCCACCAGTTCATTTAATTTGGAGATATTTACATACATAGTTAAATATAAACATGATAGCTTAGATGTAAGTTAGTAGTCAGTTCCTCCACCCACCTTAAAACCAGTGGTATTGTATATACTTATTAAGGAAACACTTTAACCAGAATACTTATATTCTACATACATGTTTTGGGCGCCGTGAGCACTTGTCTACTGGACCACACATGCATCTCCTGACTTCTACATCTATCATAAAAGGTGCCTTAATTTTTTTTACTGGCTTACAATGGACAAGCTTGTCTCGACGGCAGGCTCTCTTGGCTCTCTTGATCCCCTAATGCAAGGCTCTCTTGGCTCTCTTGATGGCAGGCTACCTGGCACCCTCCACCGCTGAAGGCAAGTTACCTTTTTTTTGGCTATGTAATGGGTATTACAATGAACGCAATAGCTGAAAGTACTCACAATGGGTGGAATTAAGTCAAGTTTTTGTCCGGACACTAGATATACTCACTACAATAGGATCAAATAATTAATAGACAACGTTACAAGCCCCATTCTACTTGTAGACGCACAACTGTACTTAATTTCAGAGCAACCGGTTAATTTCCTAGAATGGGGCATTATCTATCCCGATAAATATGACTTCCATTGAATACGGCTTCCATATAATTTTATATTGAGCTAATCTAGAATCCCTTCTAGTAATAACTAGTCGCGATTAGGTTAATCATGTTTGGTACGTACTTGTAGACTACACCGAATCGTTATGTGCTTGGTAGTTTACTTGCTATGCAAACATGTACACTGCTCCTGCATAATCATCCGAGATGAAAGCCATCAATTGTGTCTCTGTGTATTCATGCATCCATGAAAGAATTGATCTATTTCATACATGTATTTGTGCAGCCATAGGAATTGATCAATTGATCAGGTAGAAAGGTTTCTGTCTCCAAGTAGCTGCATCGACGGTTAATGAGTGGCAGCAGCTTCTCTTCATCTCATCTCCAAGTAGCGGCGTCGGCCATGCCTCCAACTCCGGCAAGTCAACGCCAATGTCAGCCATGCCGCCGGCACCGACAAGTCAGCCACCAGGTGAGAGCGACCTCTCTTCATCCCATCACCATGTAGCGCTGTCGGCCTCATTTTGTTTCCTCCCCAAATCCCAATCCGTATTGTTGCCGTGTTGGTCATTGTCGCCGTCTACACTGCCCCTTACATCCATCACCCGACCTCCTCCTCCTTGTTGTGCCCATCATCCATGATGGCATCGTCCCTGTGCTCATTTTGGATGTGGTTCTTGTTGTCTGCAACTTCAGATCGACTGCAAAGAATTTGTACAGCATACTTGAACTAATGTGTGACATGTTTGTGCTTTCAATATTTCATATATAACAATATAAGTTAAGTTTTCTGATTACTGATCCTCCATCAGTGATCTGGACTCTGCATGATATGCAAATAAATTCAAATTCATGAACTTTTTCCAAATTCATGAACTCCAAAGCTCGCTATTGTACCACTCCATAAAACTCGGTAGATTTTGAACATATCTTCGTCAGCCATTTTTTTCATGAACACTAAGAATTTTTCTTGAATTTGAAAAAAGTGTGAATTTCTAAAATGTAAGAGATCTTCAAAAAGTTTGGGAATTTAAACTTGTTCACAAATTTTCAAAAGTGTTCAGGGTTCAATATAATGTTAATGAATATGCAAATACCATATGTTCATTAATTTAGATGTTCATGGAATGAAAACAAATCATGAAAATGGAAAATATGATCACAACTTTAAAAAAATGAGAAACATTTTTATAAAATTGTGAAAGTATATGAATGTTCACAAATATTTTTTCCATATTCGTGAACGACGCGAAGATTTATTAAAAGTTGTGAACAATTTTTCCATATTCAAGAACATTTGTTTAAAGTCGCAAAAGTATATGAATGTTAGTGAATACCTTTTCCATATTGACGGACCACGCGAATACTTCCTCCGTTCCTAAATATAAGTCTTTTAAGAAATTTTCACTAGAGGTCTACATACGGAGCAAAATAAGTGAATCTATAGTGTAAAGTATGTCTATATACATCCGTATGTAGTTTACTAGTGAAACCTCTACAAAGACTTATATTTAGGAACGGAGGGAGTAGTTTTTTTGAAATCTTGAACATGTTTTCCATATTCACAAGCACTTTTTCGAAGTATATGAATGTTCACAAACATTTTTTCCATATTCACGAACATTTTTTTGAATCATGAAAGTATATGAATATCCGGCAACAAATTTTTTCTTATTATTGAACGACATTTTCTTCCATACTCACGAAAGCGGATATTTTTTAGAAGGTCATGAATTTGAATTTATTTGCATATTTTCGTCACTGGCCCGTTACCTTGCGGGGCCCCAGTCCGGCGTGTCACGGGTCAACGTCGCCAGCTGGCCGGTCATAGGGATCATACATATTTTGGACCTGAATGATACAATTACTATACTTCGGGAACCTGAATGCAGATTTGTATAGTTCGAGGACCTACAGGACAACCCTGAAATAGTTAAGGGGCATATAATGCACTTTGCACCATATCATCAAAAGCTTTGGACTGTCATGTTATTTTTTCAACAGTACACCACTCACAGCTAGCCTCTTTATTTGACACACAGAAAGAGATGCCAGCTAGCTAGACATTGATCATCATGTACAGGACAAATATTTGCCTATGTGTCAGGTATGCAACTTCGGTTTGGTGCTTTAGGCAAAGTTTGTTTCTTTCTCCGCTTTGGAGCATCATGTAGATGACAAAGGTAGGTAAATATCTTTGGAGCATCATGTGTACGCGACAAAGTTATGTAAATATCTTTGGAGCATCATGTACAGCAAGTTCGTTTCCTTCTACGGTTTGGTGTGTGATTTACTCAGGATCTAAATTAATATCGAAATGGAGCATCATATGCAGCTTGCTATGGTTGTTTCTTTCTTTCCTTTGTGCTCCTGTGAGGTGAGCTTGTTGTGGTTCTCATATGCTTATCTGTTTAATTAGGAATGCTCTCCTTCCTTGCGAATTAGGACTGTACATGACCTGAGCCTAGCTCTCATATGCTTCTCTGTTTAATTAGGAGTCTTCCCTGTCCCTGGAAACGGGGAGTGCACATGCACTAAGACTAGCTCTCATATGCTTCTCTATTTAATTAGGAGTGTTCCCTTCCCTTGCAAATTATGGAAGCCTTAAATTCCATGATATACTCCCTCCATCCCATATTAACTATCGCGTAAGCGGATGTACGATAATGAACTTTTGTATTTCATTAGTCTTGTTCTTCTGTTCTGTGCTTGAACTGATAAAAAAATTACTTATATTTCTGTATAGGTTAGCTGGTGCGGGCCAAGGTTCCCATGTCTGGACAAAGTACAAGGGATATGTAATTTTATGGTTAAATGTCATTTAGCTGATGAAAAATTGCAATTGACATTGGAACTATTTGCACCAACACTATGGTGCAATTTTATAATTTGTATGATGCAATTTTTCACTTGACGTACTTTATGTTTGATATCTAGCACATGCTGTTACATGTTAAATAAGATGCTGTTCTGTTAATAAGCGATCTTGCTTTATTGATCAACTAAATATAGTAAATCGAATCATAAAATACTAAATAAAAATTGAATACCAAAGATCCATGACAAAGTAAAGGTTCGTCAAAAATGTAGTCTGTAGTTACACCGTTTTACTCTTGATTTTCCGACATGATTTAGGTAAGAAAAACTATGAAGACTAAATCTACACAAGAAGGACTAACCTTGAAGGCTTTTAAAACCACTACCCATCCTCATTAAGAGAGATCTAGTATCTTTGAACAGCAGGTGACACACCCCTTGCAAGGCATGTTTTCGAAACACTAGATTGCGCTTTATTGTGCATGAAGAAAACTAGTAGCACAAACGATTGAAATGCAAGAACTCCCGAAAAAAACTCACTCAATACCATCACCGACGCTGCCATTTCCAAGAGGGGTCCATAATTATGTGCAAGTACTAGACAACAATCCACATGAAATTATTGAGCCGCTAGACCAAAATACAAGATGCTCTCATGTATCGGCGATTAGGTAGCACTAGATGTACGATATAGATATGGGATTTTTGTTCCATTCAACACCATCAGCAAGGCACACAAATCTAACATGTATATTAGAACTAAAATTGCACTATTATGATCCGTCATATTTTGTTTATCTCTCAGGCTTGAGATATATTGACATCATAGACTGCAAAAAAAGGGCTGAATTATGTCTTTGTAAGAAAAGAAAAAAACCTCATTTCCGACAAAACGTGTAATTCTTTTTTTCACATTGCTACATCATTTAGCTGTATAAAATTTATTGAATTCAGAAATGTGCGTGTTGATTTTTGCCTAAGCGCCCATGATGTCAAAACGTGTTCTTCTCTATATATATCAGCTCTTGGTGGCTGTTTTTGAATACATATTACGTCGTCGTATTCCGCCACGATGTCTAGGGACGAGGCGTCCCGTGTTTGACTGAGGCCAACCAGAAAAATCATGGGCCAGGGAAGTCCCCGCCAAAAAAACAGCTTCAAAAAAAAGAGCCAGCGAGGGAAGCAGGAGCAGGTGGCTTCCCGCGCTGCATGGGAATGGGATACGCGGACGGGACGACGCTGCTTGCCCCCCTCGAAATGGCGTAAACAAAGACGGGGACGAAGATGCCGCTGGCACCATCGACGTGGTCGACGAGTCGGTTCCTTGCGGAGTGCGGACCAGGACTCCATGCCGTGGCCGAGCGTGTATGTATGGTACATGCCCATCTTCACGTACGTCCTGGCCGCAGGGCCTCGACGGGCTCGATCGACAGCAAGGTCATGGAGGCGGGAGACTCGGCGGTTACCTTACACCACGGCCGGTTCTTCTCCCGGCCAGAGAGAGGCCATGACCCATGCAGAGAGGAGCTCTGGGCGCCGGGCCGCGGGACTAGCTAGCATGATGCATGGCCGGAGCTAGGATCTTTGGCTACATAACGGAATTGTACACGAGAGCTAAGGGAACTTAGAGAGACTTACACGGGAGCACACAACAGCATGCCGGCGATAACACTTCCGGCGATGTTGACGCCGGTGAGGGTCGACGATGCCGCGGACTGTATGCTGCTGCCCCCGGCGACCGTGCTCACGACGCGGACGGCGACCACCTTGGAGAACATGGTGGACACAATCACCTAAACCAGCTCAAGGGCACGTACGTTCGCTAGGGAAAGCGAGGAGGAAGAAAAGCCGTGTGACCGTTGATATGGTTTTGGGCTGGTGTAGTGCTCGAGTACCACGATACGCGTACCTATATAGCCCGGGACTCTGGGTACCCAAGGGGCCGTCGGCACAGGTGGAAGCTCTATTTTCGATTCTACGTTGAATCTTCTTAATAACTTGTTTTGTCCCGACTATACAAAGATGTCGCTTTCACCTACGCACATCGAATAGAAATGAAATAGCCCACATTCATTCATAAGGACATGATATGTTTTAATTGTGAGGGCCCTCATCAATATGTGTGTGTAACCGTGTGAAACCCAAGTCTTGCTTCATATGACAGGAAAAATCATAATGTGAACAACTGTGCTGCTGGTCCAAAGTTCAACCCATTGCTTTGATTTGGCAGTGGTGCTAGGGATCTTGGTTTTAATTACCATGTGGATGTACATGTCAAAACTGAGCTTTGGTGAACATTCTCAAGATGAAGTGGATAAAGCTTTATTGATGAGTCTTTTGACTGATACATTCTGCAAGTCAATGCAGTGGCCATGACAAATTAGGGACCTCTCTAGCAAGACCTTCCTGGTTAGGTTCCCACCATGAAAGAAGGTGGAGGATCTAATTGAACTCCTTGGTTTTACTGAATGGAAAGTTGCATGTGAATGGAAAGTTGCATGTGATTCTTTTGGGAAAGTTGCATGTGAAAGATGTTGCAGTTAAGATGACTGAATGGAAAGTTGCATGTGATTCTTTTGGGAAACTAGTTGAAGCCTAGGTAATTATTGAAGGTATTCCTCCTAAGTGGTGCACATGAAAAGTTTTTGCTCAGATTACTTCAACGGTTGGTGTGCTTACTGATGTTGATTGGAATGGGATGTTAAGATTCCTTTTGAAAGGCTGATTGAAATGAAAAAGAAATTATTCATACTTGGTTTTACTGTAGAAGGTTATGAGCAGATTGGGGGTGTTGATTCTGTGATCAACATTCAAATTGATGATGATGGACGAGATGATGATGGTGTAGAAGAAGGGCCAGATCAAACTGAAGAAGATGACCCAGAGACAAAGAGGAGTTGTGTGATGATGACCCAACCATTGATGAGCTAGATAATACTAATTGTGCCCAGAAGAATGCTAGTGGATCAATAGTAGGAAAAAGAGCATTGGTTCTAACCAAATAAGAGCAACAGTACTGGTTGTCCTACGAATCGGGATTAATGGGAGCATCAGTCCTGGTACCAGCGGCCAGGACGCAAGCTGAGCATCAGTTCTGGTACCAGCGGCCAGGACGCAGGCTGGGCCTCGGCAAACATCAGTTTCGGTTCAGTTGGGACCTTTATTTTCGGTTCCACGCGCCAACCGGGACTAAAGGGCCTCGCTCGTGGCGCAGCCCCTTTAGTCCAGGTTGGTGACTGGAACCGGGACGAAAGGTCATTCTTTAGTCCTGGTTCTAGACACCAACCGGGACTCGAAAGATTCCTATATATACACCCGGCCCGTGCGGCCTTCTCTATTTTTTGGCTGTAGGTGGTGAGAGATGTGTGCTGTGCTCTGTTCTCACTTCCTATGCACATGAGGTGTTTGATAAAATGCTCGAGACACACTTTATCTTTCTCCTCTGTTCTTCCTCCATGCTCAATTTTTCCCAAGATTAGTCTAGGTTTGGCGATGCACCAACTATCCAAGTGTTCTAAAAAGGTTAGCAACTTCATCATTTCATCTCTCACCGCTAGTTTAGCTCATTCCAAATACACTAGAAGTAGTGTTGTGGGTTTTAGTGGAGGAGTGTATGCGTGAGTTTATTTGATTTAGATGCACAATATGAGCTCAAATTAACTTCTTAGTTTGCACATGTGTAGGATGTCGTCCCGTTCCCGTCCCCGTCCTCACCGCCGTCGATTGCCCACTCCGATATCGTTGCCGGCACCACCATGATGAGCCTCTTGTTCTTACATTTTTTTAAAGAAAAAATATTCTTACTTGTATGATTTATATAGCCATTTGTATAATTTTTTTACTTGTATTATTGTTTTGTTATTATACAGTGCCATGGTTTGGTATCCGCCTCCGTCGGCTCTAGTCCGGTCTATGATTAGGATGTGGTATATTGTCTTTTATATGTATTTGTTTCATTTAGTGTTTATGACAATTATGCCGACCAACTTGATAAAGATGTCTTTATCTAGGAGGTATGTGAACCGGAAATTCCGACCGACCCTCTTGTCGAGAGGTTAAATTTAGTTGAAAAAAAACAATTATTTGAAATAAATATTAAAAAGAGTTGAAGAATAGAATATGAAATTAGAGTTGCATGTTGTCGATGTCGTTGATCTATACAAGATCCAGATAAATGCAATGCGCTTGAATATTAGAAAGATTAGCAAATATGCCATTGATAATGAGGCTTGGCATTATTATGTTGTTGGATCAACTGTTACCTTAGTTACGATTTTGATCGAATTTGTTGTTGCATTTAAATGTTGTATATAGTTGTATGTTAGTATCAATGTATGTTTAGCTAGATGCTTTAGAGAGTTGTATGTTGTTCTATGAGAACTATGTATGAACTTTATGTATTTATTTGGTCATTTCTCTATTCATGATGTTTTGTAATGGTTTTTGATTTTCTTAATTATATAATGCACGCAGATGAACTGACAATGGATGTATGGTGACTGACGCACTTCACAGTACATTACTCGCCTGCATAATTTTATCGATGTGGATGAGGAAAACAGTCAGAATGGTTTTATATATTTTCCATGTGTTGTCTGTGGGAATACAAAGGATTACTCTTGCACGAAAACCATTCACTACCACATGCTTAAGTCCGGTTTCATGCCCCACTATAATTGTTAGACCAAGCACAGAGAAAGAGGGGTTATGATGAAAGACAATGAAGAAGAAGAGGATGATGACAACTATCCTATGTCCCCTGAATACGGTGATAATGCAACGGGGGAAGCTGAAGATCAAAAGGCACCAGATGTGCCCGCTGATGATGATCTTCACCAGGTCATTGTTGATGCACAGAGAGAATGCAAAAGTGAAAGGGAGAAGTTGAAGTTCGATCGCATGTTAGAGGATAAAAAAAGGGTTGTACTGAAATTGCGAAGATGGCAACACAAAGCTCAGTACTATACTGGAATTTCTGCAATGGAAAGTAGAAAATGGTTTATCTGACAAGGGATTTGAGAAGCTACTGAAAATATGAAGAAGAAACTTCCAAAGGATAACAAATTACCTGACAATACGTAACAAGCAAAGAAGGTTCTCTGCCCTCTAGGATTAGAGGTGCGAAGATACATGCATGTCCTAATGACTGCATCCTCTACCGTGGTGAGGAGTATGAGAATTTGAACGCATGCCCGGTATGCGGTGCATTGCGGTATAAGATCAGAAAAGATGACCCTAGTGATGTTGAGGGCCAGCGCCCCACGAAGAGGGTTCCTACCAAGGTGATGCGGTATGCTGCTATAATACCATAGTTGAAACGTCTACTCACAAACAAAGAACATGCCAAGTTGTTGTGATGACACAAAGACGACCGTAAGAAAGACGGGATGTTGATGTTGGGGAATGTCGCATGGGAAACAAAAATTTGCCTACGCACACGCAATACCTATCATGGTGATGTTCATCTACGAGAGGAGATTTCCGATCTACGTACCCTTGTAGATCGCATATCAGAAGCGTTTAAGAAACACAGCTGATGTAGTGGAACGTCCTCATGTCCCTCGATCCGCCCCGCGAACCGTCCTGCGATCCATCCCACGATCCGTCTTGTGATCCATCCCACGAACCATCTCGCGATCCGTTGCATGAACCGTCTTGCGATCCATCTCACGATCCGTTCTGATCTAGTGCCGAACAGACGACACCTCCGCGTTCAGCACACGTACAACTCGACGATGATCTCGACCTTCTTGATCCAGCAAGAGAGATGGAGAGGTAGATGAGTTCTCCGGCAGCGTGACGGCGCTCCGGAGGTTGGTGGCGATCTATCCCAGCAGGGCTCCGCCCGAGCTCCGCAGAAATACGATCTAGAGGAAAAACCATGGAGGTATGTGGTCGGGCTGCCGTGGCAAAGTTGTGTCTCAAAAACCCTCAATACCTCTAGTATATATAGGAGGGAGGGAGGGGAGGAGGCAGCCTCAAACCCTCAAGGTTTGGCCAAAATTGGAGGTGGAGGAGTCCTACTCCAATCCTACTTGGAGTAGGATTCCACCTTCCCACTTGGAAACTCTTTTCACCTTGTGTTTTTTTCCTTCTCAAACCTTATGGGCCTTAGTGGGAACTTATTACAGCTCACTAGGGGCTGGTTTATCTCTTCCCATAGCCCATGAGACCCCTTGGGGGCATGACACCCCTCCCGATGGTCCCCGGCACCCTTCCCGGCACTCCCGGTACAAAACCGATGAGCCCGAAACTTTTCCGGTGACCAAAACAGGACTTCCTATATATCAATCTTTACCTCCGAACCATTCCGGAGCTCCTCGTGACGTCCTGGATCTCATGTGGGACTCCGAACAACTTTCGGTTACCAACACCAATAACTCAACTATACCGAAAACGTCACCGAACCTTAAGTGTGCAGACCCTGCGGGTTCGAGAACTATGTAGACATGACCCGAGACACTCCTCAGTCAATATACAATAGCGGGACCTGGATGACCATATTGGATCCTACATATTCTCCGAAGATCTTATCGGTTGAACCTCAGTGTCAAGGATTCATATAATCCCGTATGTCATTTCCTTTGTCCTTCGTTGTGTTACTTGCCCGAGATTCGATCGTCGGTATCCGCATACCTATTTCAATCTCGTTTACCGGCAAGTCTCTTTACTCGTTCCGTAATACAAGATCCCGTGACATACACTAAGTCACATTGCTTGCAAGGCTTGTGTGTGATGTTGTATTACCGAGTGGGCCCCGAGATACCTCTCCGTCACACGGAGTGACAAATCTTAGTCTTGATCCATACTAACTCAACGGACACCTTCGGAGATACCTCTAGAGCATCTTTATAGTCACCCAGTTACGTTGTGACGTTTGATACACACAAGGTATTCCTCCGGTGCCAGTGAGTTATATGATCTCATGGTCATAGGAACAAATACTTGACACGCAGAAAACTATAGCAATAAAACGACACGATCAATATGCTACGTTCATAGTTTGGGTCTTGTCCATCACATGATTCTCCTAATGATGTGATCCCATTATCAAGTAACAACACTTGCCTATGGTCAGGAAACCTTGACCATCTTTGATCAACGAGCTAGTCAACTAGAGGCTTACTAGGGACAGTGTTTTGTCTATGTATCCACACAAGTACTGTGTTTCCAATCAATACAATTATAGCATGGATAATAAACAATTATCATGAACAAAGAAATATAATAATAACTAGTTTATTATTGCCTCTAGGGCATATTTCCAACAGTTGAGAGTACCCGCTTATGGGTCGGAGTGGAGAAAAATCGAGAGAAATTGATCGGAGTTTGCAGATGACGCAAGGAACTTATGGTTTGGTTTAAGTGCAGATGACATTATTCCTATTGGGGAGCAGAGCAACAATCATAGCACCTGGCATGTGAATCTATGTATCTATAACCTTCCTCCTTGGTTGTATATGAAGCGGAAGTTCATTATGATGCCAGTGCTCGTCCAAGGCCCTAAGAAACCCGGCAACAACATTGATGTGTATCTAAGGCCATTAGTTGAAGAACTTTTACAGTTGTGGGATATCAAAGGTGTATGTGTGTGTGATGAGCACCTCTGTCATTTTTATGCTTTGTTTTTTACTGATATTGAGTATGACTGGATCTTCTTTGCCATGAATTACAATGTTTAGTCAGCCCTTGGTCTTTGAAGGTGCTCTGCATTTATGTTTTGCGGTCTCAGAAAGAGCTAGCGAGATACCATTTGTTCACACTGCTTCATGATTGTTTTGACTGAAGTGTTGACGTTCGAAACTTATTATTATTGTTCGCTAGTTGATTATGCCATTGATATGAGTTTACCGTGAGACCTAGATGTCATTTGCTTATGTGGTTAGTTTGTGATCTTGCTGAAATTCTGGTTATGAGTTAGACATAGTTGCAACAACAAGATCAAACAGAGTTCGTAAAAGTTTTTCTTTTGTCTCTTTCAGTTTGTCAACTGAATTGCTTGAGGACAAGCAAGGTTTTAAGCTTGGGGGAGTTGATATGTCTCCATCGTATCTACTTTTCCAAACTCTTTTGCCCTTGTTTCGGACTCTAATTTGCATGATTTGAATGGAACTAACCCGGACTAACGTTGTTTTCAGCAGAATTGCCATAGTGTTGTTTTTGGGCAGAAATAAAAGTTCTCAGAATGACCTGAAAATTCTACGGGGATTTTTTGTGGAATATATAAAAAATACTGGCGGAAGAATCAACCGGAGGGGTGGAGCTGATAGCCCACAAGCCCACCAGGCGCGGGGCCCCCTGGCTGCGCCTGGCAGGCTTGTGGGGCCCACGAAGCTCCACTGCCTCCAATCTCAACTCTATTTAGTCCCTTTCGTCCGGAAAAAAATCAAGGAGAAGAGTTCATCGCGTTTGACGATACGGAGGCGCCGCCACCTCCTGTTCTTAATCTGGAGGGCAGATCTGGAGTCCGTTCCGGGCTCCGGAGAGGGGAGATCATCGCCATCGTCATCACCAACATTCCTTAATCGCCAGTTCCATGATGCTCTTCACCGTTCATTAGTAATCTCATCGTAGGCTTGCTGGACGGTGATGAGTTGGATGAGATCTATGATGTAACCGAGTTAGCTTTGATGGGGATTGATCCCTAGTATCCACTATGTTCTGAGATTGATGTTGCTACTACTTTGCCATGCTTAAGGCTTGTCACTAGGGCCCGAGTGCCATGATTTCAGATCTGAACCTATTATGTTGTCGCCAATATATGTGTGCTCTTGATCCTATCTTGCAAGTTGTAGTCACCTACTACCGGAGATGACCATAGTATGAGGAGTTCATGTATTCATCAAGTGTTAATGCGTTGGTCCGGTTTTTTATTAAAAGGAGAACCTTAATATCCTGTAGTTTCCATTAGGACCGCGCTGCCACGGGAGGGATGGACAATAGATGTCATGCAAGTTCTTTTTTCTAAGCACGTATGACTACATACGGAATACATGCCTACATTACATTGACGAACTGGAGCTAGTTACTTATCTCTCCGTGTTATAACTGTTGCATGATGAATAGCATCCCGCATAATCATCCATCACGAATCCAATGCCTACAAGTCTTTTCCTACTGGTCCTGGCTACTGTTACTCTGCTGCTATTGCTGTCACTGCTGCTACTGTTACTCTGTCACTACTGCTGTCACTTTGTTGCTACTGGTTACTGTTGATATTGTTGCTATCACACTACTCTGCTACTGATACTTTTCTGCAGATACTAAGTCTTTCAGGTGTGGTTGAATTGACAACTCAACTCCTAATACTTGAGAATATTCTTTGGCTTGCCCTTGTGTCGAATCTATAAATTTGGGTTGAATACTCTCCCTTCAAAAACTGTTGCGATCCCCTATACTTGTGGATTATCAGCTACCGTCACACCCTCCAACGACAGGTAAGAGGATCAAATCCCAATTTTTTTAAATGGGGTCAAATCCGACTAATCTACAACAAAATGGTCAAAAACACTAAATTTGTCCAACTCCATCAGCCAGCTATCCCCGACAGCGTACACCGATCGGGTGGACCGTGAGGTTCCGCTCCGATAAACATCCAACCATGGCTCAGGGCAACCCAACGGCCGGATTGACGGATAGACTGACCACACCCCTGCGGCAAATGACCTTGACCATGAAAGCTCCTCGATCCCAAAATAATTGTCTCAAACCTAATACAACTTTGTATTAGAGCTAGTATAAAATTTAAACATTCATTTTAAGACGAAGGAAGTACGATACACATACACGTATCCGTCTAACAAACAACACACGAGTAAACCCCACCAAGCAACTAGCCATAGCAGAGTACACGAGTCGGGTGGACCGACAGGCTCCGCTCCGGTAAACAGACATTGTTTAACCGACGATGGAGATCGGATGACGCAGAGGAGCCCATGGCGCGAAGCGGACATGAAACACGCGTTGATGCCCTCAAAAGGTCGGTACTCTAACATTCTTTTGTAGGAGTAACTAACAGCTACTCCCTACGTTTCTAAATATAAGTTTTTTAAGAGATTCTACTAGGGACTACATACGAAGAAAAATTAATTAATATACACTCTAAAGTATGTCTATATACATTCGTATGTAGTCATAGTGGAATGTCTAATAGACTTATATTTCGGAATAGAGGGAGTACAAATTTAACAAACATTTTTCGGTTTTGTAGACGCGTCGTCCTCCACGTTGTAAAAAACCAAATCACGGCCGAGCCGGATTCAGTCAAGATCGAACTGACCGTGGGCTTAATCCAGAGGCACATGCAGAATCTTCCTAAATTCTGCTGGGCGGATAGCGATCGTTCGGTTATGATAGTGCTGCAGATCCACACAAGAAAATAATAATATGTATACATAAAATCTGGAGCGCAAGTGACTGGCATCGCGACATCTTTTGGATGGAAATGGAAAACTTTGAAAGCAAGGTAAGCTGAGACTTAAATTTGATCAATGTATGCAGTGAGAGAGTCAGGATTTGAATATGATCGGTGATAGGAGGGTGAAATGCATACATGTGGTCACTACTCGCTGACATGTGTTTGTTCTTGCTACCATTCATGTCGGCAGGTGATGAAATATAGCGGCGCCCGAACGAGGTTGGATGAACGAGGAGAGGGGAGGCGCCCGCCGGGGTAGTGCAACAACAGGGACTTGCGGAAGATAGAAGTTTGCTAGTGGTGCTTGTTTCAGTTGACTTGAATTTTTGCCCATGTGAGATGGATCATGGATCTGACGGGCACGGTATGCATGTTGGTTTAGGTGAAGGAATGTCTGTGCTTAAAAAATGATATTCAAAGAAAATAAAATGATCGTTTAGGTGTCACGTGGTGTCTATGTTAGTTATTTGTCAGAAAAAAAAAAGCATGGGTAGCATTTCGCAAACTAAACTTCAATTCTGGTTTATGCTAAATGTAGCTCCCTTTATTTCAGAAAAAAAGTAAAATCATGTCAGTTATTCCAAACAGTGACAATAGTAAAAAAATGATGCCAAAAGCTCCTACTGATGCCTTTTACTAAGTCCAGTAATCCTTCAGTACCGATGCATTAGGCATCTTAAATTGTGCACTGCGATCAAGATGAAGAGAAAATTGATCCACATATAGTAAATCTTTGTGTTAAAATTATACTCCCTCCGGTCCTTTTTAGTCTGCATATTAGCTTTGTCTGAAGTCAAAGTATCTCTACTTTGACCAAATTTATAGAAACATGTGTCAACATTCACAATGTCAAATTAATATTGTTAGATTCGTTACGAAAGGTAGTTTCATGATATGTATATTTGATATTGTAGATGTCGATATTTTTCAATATATATTTGGTCAAACTTTGTAAAGTTTGACTTGACCAAAATCCAATATGCGGAGTAAAAAGGACCGGAGGGAGTACTAAGTGTGCATCAATTAATTTGGACCGGGGGAGTAACAGAATGAGAAAGAGAGCAAATGAGGACTTGTCGTCTGGAGTATTTGGGCAAGCATGGAAGATTACTCCTCGTGATTAAGGTCGTCTCAAATGGTCCAAGACAGCGACACCACGAGACTATCATTTGGTGAATGGCGTGTTGATTTGTGTTCCTCTGGTGAGATCATCTATGCCAGGAAGAAAGAAGTTTGGAGTTTAGCAGCGTATTTGGACTAGAATATTTCCACAAACTTTCAGATTTCTTTCCGTTGCAAGGCACTGCTACAGTACCTAGCGAGAGGAGAAGGTCAGGCTGTTGGATGGAGCCGGCATAGGAGCAAGTGAAGGCAGATTCGGAGCAATAACAAGCACTCCCTCCGTTTCAAAACGTGTTCCTTAGATTGGTATGTATGTGTAACTTCATGCTTAAATTAAAATAAAGTTGAGACACTTATTTTAAGACGATAAAGTATTACTGAACGGCAAGCAACCGTAAGGCTGCCAGTAATGAAAGTATCATAGATAATACCGTGCATGTCAAGTAGATAATTTTGATGAGGCGACATAGAATTAAATGAAGAAAGAAAGGGTTAAGCATCATATTATGATACCGTATCATATAAAATGATGTGCTACTATGTGCCTTGCATAACAATAATTAAACTATCGTATGATACTAACACATGATACTATGCATTACAAATGTGGTATCATAAACTAGTGGCATATGCATGATACTAATATATGATAATATCCATTACAACTAAGCTAGTGTTTGCAGCAAGCTAGCTCGCCGGTGCGTGCGTGCCGCAAAACGACACTCCCTGTGAGCATTGGTGATTAGTTAGCGTAATCACACGCCACACGCTTGCTGCTTCGAACCATAGCGTCCTAGCTAAGCAACCTTATAATTTCAATTAAGTATGTCGTCGTTGGGCCGTCCAACGCGAAGATCGTAGACCGGACACGTCTAGGACTAGTACTACGGCTCTCCTCAGCAATGCATGGAAATTACCTCGGGCTAAGTGCGAATTTAAACACAGGCGCGTAGGTGTCCCTGTCGGCCGTTGTCCAATGCTGGGCTCATCTTTGTGGATTTCAATTTCATCATGCAGCAGGAGGTCGTTGGCTGCATGCATGGGCTTTGTCAAACTTCCATTGATCCTTTCTACCCTGGAGGGCCCTACGAGCGGACTCTTTTTCTCAGCTATTTATTTTTCCTCGTTTGCTATTTATTTGCTTTACACTCCGAGACTTAGCAGGGGCCACCACGGCGAGCAGCCGCCACGTCAAGCTATAGTTACGAATTTGCTATGTTCACTGGTGGCCGGGCGCACCTCTTTGGCGTGATTGTGCGCACTAAACTTGTGGTAGTACCTATTAACGTTTTTGAATGACAGTTTGGTTGGCTTATGCAGCAGATGAGCAACATGGCTTTTTAGTGATTAAAACAAGAACACATAGTGACCTGCAGTAGAGTAATGTTCATTCATAAAGCAGGGAAGCTTAGTAGTTTCATAGGAAGCAGAGCAAGAGTAGTAATTTCACATATGCTAAAGGTTCATATTTATAGAGAGGGTTAGTCTTACAAGGTGAATGCCCCATCATCGAAACACAACCAATGGTTGAGATCAAGGTTTAACAGTCTTCAAAAGGTGGGGGATCTCCAAAAGCAGAGTTCGTTTGATAGTTTTGGGATCGGTGGACAAGAGGTCCAAAGGTCAAAAGTCAAATATCCAGGAGCAAGAGCCTGAGAAGAGAATTCATATACAGCCACATGTTTTTATACACAAGCAAGCCATCAAGCCTCCCACTCTGAACAATGTTATAGAATAGAATGATACGAGTCCTTTCTACATTAACAAGTCTATCAAAAAAGATTTAAAAAGCGAAAACTTGCAGCAGTGCCTATATATATTGCTTTCTTGACATTTTTAACTTGCATCCATGTTGGTCACGTACCACTTCTCAAAATCTGGAGCAACTTTTCCTGTAGCTCCATACCATGCCTTCGAATACTGCAAAGGCATCAAATCTTAGACTAAATATAAGGTTGAGTGTGTAGCAGATAGGCCACCAAAAATATGACATAATTACTAAAAATCACGCACATGGATGCAAGCATGAACTGAACCCCAAGAAGAAGGAAAGGGAGGAGGGATGGGACATGGCGGTGAAAGCAACCTGAAGCATGCACTGGGTTGCCCCGTTGTGACCTCCCCGGTGGAGGCATGACCTGAGGTCCATGTCCTCTTCATCTTCCTCATCCCTATCCGCCACTACCGCCGCGCGAGGTCGTGGATGAATCCTAGATAGGGAACAAGGCCGCTCATGTACCTTGTGGAAGATGACGAGCTTGAACAAGGAGGAGGCCCAGACTCAGCAAGCACAGGAAGAGGGGCCAGGGAGGCCATCACTATCAACCAATCAACACCATGTGGGCAAAACAAATCAATGGAATGATCGTTCCCATCTTTTGCAAAGTGAAGCAAGGAAAACTTTGTAAAGCACTACATCAGGCCTTACTGCGACATCTAGGATACTATGAAACATCTGCATAAATCATGGTGCTTATACTATGTCTCCTCAAGTCCTTTGCTAACCAGTTAAATAATAATCTTGTGCTAAAAAGTATTGACTTTTTATGTACCCAAAATGGCAGAAAAGGGTTCACAACACATCACGCCTAGTTGTCTGATTGTATTATAAAACATTGTAGAAGTGTGTTGTTACGAAGAAGTAAATGGAATCACAAAAGCAAAAGCACAAGTGCTTGACAACTTCATATGTCCATGTGTAATTGCAAAGTTATCCCACTCCAATATATGAGACAAGACATCTAAAGAGATAATCACAAAACTTGCTTCTGAATTGAGCATTGTAGCCACGGTATTCAAAAGGAAAAAAATGACAATACAAAATGGTACATAAAGAGCTTCTTATCCAGTACAGCAAATCCCCTTAAAATAGCAAATGGCCTTGTATAGTTGTATTGCAAACTAACCTTTCTTATCTAGTACAAAAAATTCGTAGGAAAACAATATTTACCAAGTACGTACACCTAGACTACACTATCATAGCAGCATGAGCATCGGATGGATGATCCGAGTTATGAGAGCACAACAACATACATGTCCTCAAAATTACCATTCATAGTAATTATAAACCATTGAAGATAGCAAATTACCTCATGACATACTTGAGCAACGGGTATAAATCTCCTATAGTCAACCTGAAGGAGTAATTTAGGTGCAGTCATCACGACCTTCTCTTGTAATTATAAACCACAAGAGTACTAATCAAAAGGGAGACGAAAGGCAATGTGTAAGATATAATTCCAAGATCACACAGCAAAAAAATGTTGTGTGATTAATTTAAGTAACTGATTACCATCACACATCTCTCCTTGTCTTCTTCGCCATCTCCATTAGCACATCCCATGCGATCGAACAAACCATTTAGCGGAGACACCTGCAGTGTGAAATAAAAAGGACAACTTCTGTAAAAGAAAACATTAGATTTCTGGAGGCACCTGAGAAGAGTAATAAGTATGCTTTTTTTCAACTGAAATTGACAAATATGTAGGCCAAAAGACTTTATGGAATCTCAAGTACTGAAATTATTGCCACGAACTGCAGACAAAAAATATCAAATATTGCACAATACATTATCAAAATACTGGCAAGTCAGTATGTCATATGTTAAATTGCATTAACATGGCATATTGACAAGTCATGTAGCTGTACTAATGGAGTCCCAACAACAACTCTTGTGCATTAATGTAAACGCTATATAAATTTCTTGAAGAACTTTCCCACCTACATATGAAAGTCATATCTTAACAGTTCAATTCTTCTAGAAGAGGATTGAAATCCTTATTCGTTCACATCTTTCCAATTGTTCTCCCGTGTTGTAAACTGAAGGTGTTGGGAGTCTTCATGTGCCAAATGTTTGTCAGGTTAAGAGAGGTTCAAATTTCAAACACAAGTAAGAAAGGAAAATGGGTTCAACAAAAATATATATAGGGCCTCTGTTCTTCCTTCAGCGTGCGTCCATCTCAACATCGATCTTCTTCACGCTGTGCCATTTCAAAAATATATATATTCTTCACGCTGTCGAAAACAAGGAAGAGAGTGGAAGCCGCTTGGCTAGAGAGCCAGTCGCTGTGATTCAGCCGTGCTAGATCCCATTGAAGTCACATCAAAGGATAAAGATCAAGAGAGGAAGGGAGGAAGGGTAGTGGAAGCAACGATACGAGTATACCTAGGAATGAGTGAGCTACTGCTTCCAGCCATCAAGCTCCTGCTGCTTCCTACCGGTGTCCTCGCCCATGTCTGCGTCCCGCGCGGCAAGGGGACCGATAGCGATGGTCTCCTAGATGGCTCGAAGGCGAGGACGGCAGCGACTGCGCCGTGGACTGCTCCGCCACCTAGTTCTTCTTCGCCCCTCGAGCGAAGGGTGAGTCGATGGCCTTGCGGACGGCTCTGCCTCCTCGTCCATATTTCTGTCGCCCGTGTTGGTGAGCTGCTTTTGCTGCCGGAAAATAGGAGTGAGTGGGAAGAGGCAAGAAGATGGGGTGGCGGCGGCCGGTGGGCAGTGTCGCAGGAGTTGGCGTGGGAGGTGGCGGCGCAAACCCTAGCAGTAGCTGGAGGACAAAAGAGGGGAAAGGCCGATGTCCGTCGAGAGGAAAAGAGAAGACGAGAGGGATGACCTCATCTCATGTGATATGGAAGAGGTTGCGTGCGTTTTCTACTTGGAAGGTACATCACACTGTGCGACAACACAAGCGAATGGCCAGAAGCTCCGTGCCATAGTAAATTTTTGACGTGGCATAGCCGAGCGAAGGCCCTGCCATTCGCTCTTGGAGAGTGTAATGTGTTGATCTACGTTGGAACTTGTTTTCATGGTTCTGTATGGATCTAAGGTAGGACCTTAGATAATGTAGTTGCGAATTAAACGTAACTCAGATGGCTTGCTTCTTTCTGAATTTGTTTCGAATTTTCCGACGATAACAAGAGCAGACGTTTTCGTCGATTACGCGGCATTTGTGATGACTTCGTCAATTCCATTATATGATGCGAGCAACGTATTTTGGAAGTGCTTATGAAAATAGGGTGCGTGTTTCGTGTGTTCATAGAAGCGAGTATGTGTATACGTGTAGATGGTCATCTGCGAATATACAATGTTCCAAAAACTATCACCAGTATGTAACAGACCACGTACGTCACGGCACTGACATACTACTACTCTTTATGCACATGAACAAATATATATATATATATATATGTATATAACCCCCTAATGTTTCAGGTAATTAACCCGCTCTCCGTTTTTAAGTCAGTCGAAACTTTTTTTTTGTTTTAACAAAAAAACCCTGACTTTTCAGTTAATTAATTCACATTTTATCTAAAACAAAAGTATTCATATCTTTTAAACCGTAACTCCGATTTTAACATGTTATATATGAAATTTGATTAAAAAAATATGTAGAATCTAAATAGGATATTATTTTTAGCTGTCGAATACTTCTTATATATTATTTTTGGTGCAAACTTAATCTGTAGTGCACAATTCTTTTTTTCTCTCTTTCCGACGACGATACGAATTGCAATAAACATCCATTAAATTAAAATCAAATTAAGAGGAAAGAAAACCATGGTTAACCACACATGCACATGGTTAACCATACATAAAGAAGAAACATTTTCTTGCATTTATGTATAATTTTTTTAAATCAAGCAATAATATGTGAACATAATGTGATCAACATCATTGGAGATTATATTTTGTTTCTTACGTGGCAACTCGCACGGGTCATATTGCTAGTCATACCAAATCAATCAGAATGTCACCCTTAATAAATGGCTACCACGCGAGCTGCGCATTGCATGACGTTCCCGGGCTTCTCCGCCTTGCTGTCCTGACGTCACTCATTGAGCTGGCAACGATCCGAATCGGACGGTACATGCGGCATCGCGCTGGATGCTTAGTCGGAGAACGTTCGCTCTCTAGATATTCCGCAATTAATTTGTTTCGCATGAAGAGAAATAGAAGATTTTTTGGAAATATCAAATTTAACAGGATCGATCCTGCTAGAGCGGCACTTTCTTTTTTATTATTATTATTTTCTAATTCGTGATGAAGGGAATAGGAGTATTTACTTCAATCTGAAAGTCTACCAAAAAGTCAGAAGTGAAATGCTACTCTAAATTTTAATTTTCGGAAGCCGGGCCTGCAGCCTGCTACAGATAATTTTCGGAAGGGTCACTGTGTTGATTAATTGCGTGTGCTCACTCCGATCCGTTTATATACTGCAAGTGGTTGAGACATAATAAAGCTTGGACGCGACTCGCCAGCACCCGTGGGCTCGTTTGCAAATCAGGGCAAACATCCAAAAAAGGTAAGAGGATGTTTGTTTACAGGAAATTTTTGATGTATGCGTTAAAAATAATTCTTTTAATTCCGTCTAAAGCAAACATGATAGAGGGATTAAAAGTGGGTATTTGGTATTAAAGAAAGAAGACAGTCTTTTTGGAACTTTTTTCAACATTGCCCCGGCTTTTAGCATGTTATTTAATAACCTCTAGTTCATTACTAGGGGTAACATGATCTTTTAACATGCCATTTAATAATCTTTAGTCCATGGTGAGTCCCTGAAATCAAACAGATAGGGACTAGAGACTTTTTAGTTGAAACTAAAAAAATACTACTCCCTTCGTTTCTAAATATAAGTCTTTAAAGAGGTTTCATTAGTGGACTATATACGGATGTATATAGACATACTTTAAAGTGTAGATTCATTCATTTTGCTTCGTATGTAGACTCCTAGTGAAATATCTTAAAAGACTTATATTTAGGAACGGAGGGAGTAGGATTTTTCAAACAAACAGGGCTAAGCCAACTTCCTCCTTGCCGGCTGTCATGGTAATGTATTCTAACCTTTTTAATGTTTATATCTTCCAATACATTCCATAACATCATCAAAACAAACGAAAATAGAATCTGCATAAAACAGAACAATATGTAGTAATCCGTAATGAACTTATATTTCTGTAACTCTAAAAATTCTAAAATATTAGGACGACTTAAGGAATTTGTACATCAATACTGTGTCAAAATTTCAGCTTTAAAAGACGTTCCAGTAAATTCAGAAAAATTCTATACTGGACGTCAAGATTTCTGTTTTTGCGCTGTATCAATCGTTGTGTCATTCCGAAAGCTTTCCCGGACACAAGCACTAATTTAAACATAAAAACGCAATCATTATAGAGGCAATAATCATGTTGTCACACAAAAACAAAAAAGTAGACCATCAGCCAGATTTGACGAGACGGTCTGCAGCAAGGGGCGGTGGCCAAGAACTAGATCCTGCGGAGCCACAAAGGACTTCCAGCATCCTAACAACGCCCACATAGCCGGAAGGGACAACCGTCTCCCGCGACGCCATTCACCAGCGAGATCCACCTCGCTATCTTCTTCCGGGGCCGCCACCCCGGCTTCCAGAGCTCCCTGCGACGGCGAGCGGAGCCTCACCGCCACCCCCATCGGAAGCCGCACAACAAGGTCCTCCTCGGGTGGCCGCGGGGAGAGGAGGGAGGGTATGATTTGGCGTAGCAAAACAATCACTCGATTCTAGCTGGCTATGTTCAGATGGTAGACTGCAGATCAAATAACGTCTCCAGTCTACACAATATATAGTACTCCCTTCGGTCTAGGATCCTCTTGTAAGTACTTTTTAGCACACTCGGTACACTGGTAAACGAGGAAGACTCCCCAGCACACACCTACGGCTTGGCCGGCAAAGCCGACGACGCGCGAGGCGAGGTACACCATCGGCCCGGCGGTGGATGGCTCGATGCACGCCATGAACGCGGCGACGCCCAAGACGAAGACGACCTCGAGCAGAGTCAGCCACCATAAGAATCTGCGCCTGCTCCGCAGCTCGGCGTACGCACCCCCGACCCCGTTGCCGCCGGCGGCGTCCTCCGATTCTTGATGCCTTGATTGTTGATCTGCGGATTTGTGATCTTGCATTCTTCATTCTTCGGCTTTGGCTTTGGTTCTAAAGAATTAGGCGTTGCATCCCCTCTAGTTTCTTTTCTAACTGCACATCCAGCCGCATAATTAGCCACAATTCTACCAACGAATGCGCCCACGAACATCCATTTAGTTTCTTTCTATCAATAAATCAACGTATTCTTCTTTTCAATACCAAAATGAGCATCCACCTTCCTACACACATGACCTTCTCAATAAGCTATCCAAATTGAACCGAATAGGTTGACAAAGCCGAATGAAAACAAGAACATACCCGTCGTTTCACGCTTCGTTGTCCGTGCTTGTTCAATGACGGACACGTGTGTCTGGACGGAACGGGACGGATATCTTCCACGCTAGTTCAATGCCCGGACGTCCGTATGCCGTCGTTAAGAAGGCTCAACGGCCGAGAAACCCACTCCGGCATCCCGCATTAACTCTTGGCCTCACCAAAATTCGCTATTTAAGGGCAGCCATATCCGGCTATCTCCACATCATAACATATCCGCTCTACATCCTTCTCCTTTCTTTCACATCCTACATGACCGCCGACAGGGAAGCATTGTGGGAGAGTCTGCCTCCGGTGGTGAAGCACGGGGTGGCTGCCCTTGCCGCCGCCTGGCAGAGCCATCGTGCCAGGCGGATGGAGGTCGGCTTGCCTGCCAGCTCGTCCGAGGTCTCCGACGACGAGAACGGCACGACGATGGAGACGGGCTCCGATGACACTGCCCCGGCTCCCATGCCTCCTGTGAACTCCGGCTACACCATGGAGCAGGTGCAGACGCGCTACAACACCGTCATGGCGGAGGGGCAACATGCGTCGACGTGTGCGTCGATGTTAGAGCAGGCGCTGGAGCAACACCGGCTAGCGTTGGTTTAGATCGACGCGAGAACGCGAGCGAGGAGGCCCTGGCGGTCATGGACGCGATGAACCCAAACTTTGTCGCGGAATAATGTGTCATCTGCGATGCCATCCACGCTTAAGCCGCCGCTTGCCGGGGAGCAACCGCCAGCTACGCCTTCTCTACGCTGCCAATGAACCATCAGACAGCACAGTGGGACGACGATAGCCAAGGCGCCATCATTTCCCTCGTGGACCTTACGTTCACGGCGACGTAAAAGGGCGCAGACTCCTCTGAGGATGGATAGGGCATGGGAGGCGGCAAGGCAAGGTGTCCCATGTTGGTCGGTCCGTCTCCCACGTTCTACTCTTCCTCGTAGGAGACTGCACCTTTACTTCATCGGCCTTATCGACGGTGCTCATGGAGATGACCGACGGAGGACAACACGGGCTTGGACGCCGGGCGCCACCACCATAGGATAGGTTTAGGAAGGGTCTTTTTTTTTATTGTTCTAGATGTTTGAAAAGTAATGGAATCCTTCATGTTTGAATAAATCCGGACGCGGTTGCATGAATTTCATCTGGTTTATTAAAAAGAATTTGAAATATATGCAATTAGCGTTGGATGTCGTCTTTCCGCATATGTATCCAGGACCGATTCACCCAATCTACGGACGAATGTAGAAGGAAATTTATGGGTTGTTGTTAAAGATGCCCTAATCGTCTATCCGAGATGGGGAACATGCCATGATTAAATTTATGGGCGGAACATTATCTCACGGACAGGGCTTGTTTATTTTTTCTGTTATTAAACCCGATGGCTAGGGTCACGGAGGCTCCCCTGTTCCTTTATTTCAAGTTTATTTTTCTTCTATTGACTTCTATTTCCTCTGTATCACAATATTTGTTATTGGAGAGAACTAGACAAATATTATGGAACAGAGGGAGTAGCAATGAAGCAGGCATACTATTTAACACAACATCGGAGAATAGAGAATTTTGAGAAGCAAAATAGTACGTATATATCTATCACCTTCCACACCACACAATGCATGATCGAATCAATTTCAAGAGAATATAGTATAATTTACATGAACGTGTCTATGATCCTTTGTTCCTCTGAAGCGAACAGGTCCCATTGATGAACTAGGAAGAGTCCCCAGCACACGGAGACGGCCAAGCCGGCATACCCGATGACACGCGAGGCGAGGTACACCGCCGGTCCGGGGACGTAGACCTGGAAGTAGGCGATGAGGACGGAGGAGGCGACGAGGATCACGGCGTGGAGCAGATGCCCCCACCATAGCTTTCTGCACCGGCTCCGCTGCTCGGCGCGCGCGGCGGCAAGCGGGTTCTCCAGATCACCACCCATCACGTACCGATCTGTGGGAGGATTTTTGTGGCGATCGGTTTTTAATTTTGTGACTAGCTAGGGCATATACTTATATAGGAGTATATGTTAACCCTTTTCCGTTTTCTTGTACGTGTAGGTCTCTGAAACCGCCTAGTGAACGTAATGTCACGTCCGTACGATATAGGATCGAGGGTGGCAGCTGATCACTCCCACGGCAGTATATATAAATAACAGCTGCATGCAACATGTTCGATTTGCTTTGGAACCCTAAAACTCAAGTACTGCTACAAGTCGGCACGTACGTACGGATCAAAGTTTAATTTTTAGGGGAAGTACGTACGGCTCAAAGTTCGTCTAGCACTTGTTCAAAAAAAAAAAAGTTAGACTAGCACCATCACTATTTTGGTAAAAACAAAAACGTGGTGATGTTTACGCTCTTGCTGGATTACTGATTACTAATTTTATTTTGATCAATGGATCCTCCCTAATTAAATTATATACTCCCCCCGTTACAGAATATATAAGGTACACATGTCTTTTCAGATTTAAGTTTAGCCATAAACTTAACCAGTGAAAGGTGGGTTATGTGTCACAGAAATTATAACATTTAATTCATATTCAGAATAAGTTTTAAATTGTATATTTTTTACTCCCTCCGTTCCTAAATATAAGTCTTTTTAAAGTTTTTACTAGAAAACTGCATACGGATGTATATAGACATAGATTAAGGTATAGATTAACTTATTTTGTTTCGTATGTAATATCTTAATGAAATCTTTAAAAAGGCTTATATTTAGGAACGAAGGGAGTAGTAAAATGATTTATGTATTTATTGGTCCCATTATCGATCAAAGTTAAATCTCAAAAAACCATATATTTTGGAATGGACGAAGTATTACACAACGGTCGTCCCTTTTAACGGTTTAAATTTACAAGGTCACGCAAGAGAGGAAATCCAGCCACAAGGAGGCACCTACCTTATCTCTTGCTTCTTCAAACCGATGGTCGCAAGGAGTAAGATCTTAGATCGCCCTATTAACACCTACAAGTTAGGGGACTGCTTCGCGTCCATCGGATAATAAATTTATTAGATCAGCCGTCTTGGCATCCTTCGGCTCCTGCCCAATATAGCGATCTGATCTACTAACCAAGGACCTTTGCAACAACTAGCTTGTTGCGCTCAAGGGCTTTGCAACAAGGATCTTGTTGCAAAGGACTAATGAGACAACAGTTGACCAAGACACACATCCTATGTTGGAGCATAGCTGCTCTGTCGCCATCGCCCGAGCGCCTTGACCATGGACTGACTTCGCTTGCTGGAGTTGCCGCATCTCCTCCACCACAACATCATGAGGAGTTGCCACCTCTGCTCCAGCAAGGACCTCTCATGTCGGTCGCTTCTCTGGTGTTTTCTGCAACTGGGGCTATGTTTCTGAAACATGCCTCGTGTTACAATGTCTGGCCTCTCACGCTCTAAACTTGAGCGGTCCTCCAGAGTTTTATGCAGACGGGACTATGTTTTTGAAACAAGATCCCTGTTGTAGAGAAAAAAACTTTGACACGAAATTGTTTTTTTGTTTCTGAAACATGATATTTGTTGCAAAAACTTTATGAAACAAGACCCATGTTGCGGGAAAAAAACTTCACCATCGAAACTTTTTTTGAAACAAGACCGTTGTTGCACGAACCTTTTGAAACAAGACCCTTGTTGTAAAAAAAATAACTACATAAGAACTGTGATAGCGTGAGCGACCGGTCCAGATTAATCCAACGGCTACATAGGCGGCAGATGCTACGCATGCATAAGCCGCCTAAAGGGTAGCTTTTCCCTCCCTCTATATCTAAGCCGTATAAAACCAACGGTCACTACAGGAATCAAGCACTTTGCCGTCAGGCTGTATAGACGGCAAAGGTAGAATTATCAATGGCAAAGATTTTGCCGTCAGCCCCGGACGGGAAAGCATGTCGGCATACACTAATTCGGCAAAGGGTTATTTTTCCATGAGCATTTGGTCAGTCAGACGACAAAGAAATTTGCCGCCGGTCAACCTCTTTTGCCGTCAACAAGAACTACCACACGGCAAAAAAAAATGTACTTAACAAAACGACGTGACTAACGAACGGCGTCAGTTCTTTTGCCGTCAGCAAGAACTACCAGACGAAAAAACTATACTAGATCTTTGCCATCATCCTCAATGCCCAAGACGACAAAGCATTTTATAATTATTTAAAAAAAGTCGACCCGGCAATGTACATATCAAAAAAACGTAGGCAAAAACCTCAAACATAAATTTGTTTGAACTGCCTATTTTTCTAAGAGAAAAGGCACAAAAGGACCTTGAAACCAGTGGCGTGGCCACAAAGTGGACAGGTGGTCCAGGGACCGTCCTGTAATTCAGCCCATTACCTTACTATATATGTCAATTAACAAGAAAATATTAGCAAGACTACAACGTCTAAGGCTCAAGCCCAATATACAATCGCTAGGCTTCAATCCGATCGCTAGACTTTCTTGTTTACTTCGTATTCTGTATGCTCCCAGCCTCGCACGATGACTTGTCGGGTCGCTAGCTGTCGCGGATCAGCGAACCCTAGCGAGGCAAGCAGATGGAGGTAGCACAAGCCGCCGCCGGTGATGCACGGACGGCTGTCGAACGGTAGCGGAGGATTGACGAAGGAGTGGTAAAGAGCCTGGTAGCTTGCGCGGGAGCTCACCGACCCCTAGACCGAGGTAGGAATGCAGGAGTACATTGAGTGAGATGTTTTCCCTAAAGTAAGTGAAGATGATGTAATTGATACTTTCATGGCACTGAGAAGGCATTATCCCGACAATAAGGTCTGTTATTTTCTTATGGAAATTTAGAAATGCAACCTAGAATTTTCATATTCTTTGTAAGACCTTAGACAAAGTTCCTTTGTAGCTCGTCCTACACGGAGCACCTTATTCTCACCCTCCAACATTTGCTTTGAGATCTATGCTCTTCATCTAAATTACTACCAGAAAATGTCTCTTCTTTGTTTCTCTCAAACAAAATAATATATGAACTTTAAACTTTGCAGATCAAACAAACTTTCTAACAAGAATATGTGACAAAACTTTCAGATTTTTTGGTTTGACATAAATATACAAAAAGGAGTTTTTTTGATTAAAAATATTACTTTAAGCATTTAAAATGCACAAAAAACTCAAAAGTTTTTCCCACATTCTTGTTAGAAAGTTTTGTTGTCCTGCAAAATTTGAAGTTTATATATTGTTTCGTTTGAGAGAAACAAAAAAAAGAGCCTGCAAGGATCTTGATGCTGAAATGAACGGCTTAGATAAGGGGTATCATGGAGGTCGAGCTACAGGAAACCACACTCAAGACCTTATTGATGTGTGTTTTGATAATAATAAAAAAATGATTTACTCGTATGCTTTGTTTATGGTGCAATTGTTTTTCTATCAATTGGACCACCCTGACATAAAATTCTAACTACGCCACTACTTGAAACTGTAGTCAACTAGTGCATAAAAATTTACACAAGGACCCTGACATTAGCACTGTTGCTAGAGCAGTCCTCGTGTATTACATAATGCACCCTGAAACTAAAGATGAAAAAAGCAATACAGTCCCTGGTCTTCTTCTCCACTGCATCCTCGCGTTTCTCCTTAAAGTTCGGGCGTTGCACATGGCTGAGCGCGGAGGTCCGCCATTGTAGAAGACATAGGGTGGGCAGACCCGGAAGTTGGGGAGGCAGGGTGTTGACAGGACCCAGCGGCGGTGCTAATCCATTACAAATATAATTTTTTCGGTCTTTTCCGATTTTCTCTCCATTTTTTCTTCGGTTTTCTTTTCTCCTTCTCCATTTTATGTTTTCTTATACTCCCTCCGTTCCTAAATATAAGTCTTTTCAGAGTTTTCGTTGGATGATACATACGGATGTATATAGACATATTTTAGAGTATAGGTTCACTCATTTTGCTCCGTACGTAGTCTCCTAGTGAAACCTCTAAAAAGACTTATATTTAGGAACGGAGGGAGTATTTCTCTTTGTTTTTACTCTACATTTTCGTAAATGTCAAAAATATTTTTCATAACAAGTGATCAACATTTTTCGTATACACGTTCACCATTGTCCCAATGCTATTTAAACATTTTCTAAACACTTGTTCGACATTTTATAAGTTATTCAGCATTCTTTCAAATACTTGTTCGACATTTTTCAAATATTTTTTCAACGGTTTAATACTTATTCAATATTTTCATATACATGATCAACATTTCTCAAATATTCATTCAATGTTTTTGAAAAATTCATTCAAATTTTTTTTAAATACTCATTCAATATTTTGTATATTTATTCAACATTTTTTAAATAATCTTTCAACAGTTTTCAATAATATTTCAAAAATTTATTAAATACTTATTCAACAATTGAATAATTATTCAACATTATTTAAATACTTATTTAACATTTTTTAATATGTATTCAACATTTTTGAAATACATTTCAGCTTACTTAAACTATGCATTTGAAGAATGTTTTTTGCATAAATATTTAGAATATTTCAAACTATGAATTAAAGTAAAAAAGAAAACATTAAAAAGCACATTCCCGCGCATCTGGGCTGGCCCATCACTTCTGCCACTTTGCTCGAGTAAGGCGAGACATAAGACGGCGTTGAAATGCATATGCAGAGCCGAACGACTTTGGTTGTCAATTTGTTCCCCGGTTTTTGGAACCTTCTGCAAGGTTTTTTCGGAAAACCCTATTTAACGCGCGTTGTGTCAAATAGTCGGGGCTTCGCACACACCTAGCCATGGTTCGGGAGTTGGTCGGTTGTTTAACTGTTTCGAGGCCTTCGGTTTTAGGGAGCACCTAGATGTTCCTAGCTGATTATTTTCGGATTTGGCAAACATTTAGAAGGTTTCTGGAACTGCTTTTCTTTTTATTTTTTCTGTTTCTTTTTCTTTCTGCTTCTGTTTAAAAAGAGTTCTAGATTTTAAAATATTGTTCCAGATTTTCATAAAATGTTCGAGATTTCAAAAAATTGTTCTTGAAATTCGAGGAATGTTTTTACTTTTTTGAAATCAAATCTGGATTTTCAAAAAGTATTTTGTATTTTCATAAAATGCTACCCAAATTCTGAAACTCTTTCTGCTTTTTTGTAAAATGTTCTAAATTTACGAAAAATGTTCAGCATTTACAAAAATTGTTTTCCAAATTCTAGAAATATTTTTTATTCTTAGAAAAATGTTCTGGATTTTCATAAAATGTTGTTGATTTTTTAAAATGTTTTAATAAACTATTTCGAATTTTTCGAAATTTTTTTCTCGAGATTTAACAATATTCGTGTTTTATAAAACAATTCACGTTTATGAATTTGTTTAATATTTATCAAAATTGTTGTCATTTTCAAAATTTGTTCTTAAGGATAAAAAAAATACTCGTGCTTTTAGAAAATTGTTCACACTTTGATATTTGTGCCGAGTTTCTAAAATTGTTCTCAAGAATAAAAAAATGTTTATGCTTTAAAAAATTTCGCGGTCCCAACTTTGTTCCGGATTTTTCAAAAACAAAGTTGGTTTACAATTTGTTCTCAAGATTGAACAAATGTTCGTGCTTTAAAAAATTGTTTGCGCTTTCAAATTTGTTCTTTGATTTAAAAAGCATTCATGTTTTCATAAAATGATTGGGAAATTCAGCGTTTGTTCATTTTAATAAAAAAAGAGAAAACGGAACATGGGAAGAAAAACAAGGAAAAAAGGAAAAAAACAATAAGCATAAAAGGAAAAAAGAAACAGAAAAAAAAGTTATCCATTTTTTGTACACAAAAAAATCTGGCCCAGGTCAGTCGGGCGCCCTTCTGTGCGTGCGAGCGAACCCCTGCCGCAGCGAGTGGAAGGTAGGAGTTCCTGGGTTTTTCTTCTCTTATTGTTGTCTTTGCCTTCTTTTTAATTGTTTACTTAATTTCCATTTACGAAAATTTTCAACAATTTCTACTACTTTTGGAATGTACAGAAAATAGGTTTTATTAAAAGTGGTGAGGAATTTAAAAAATATATGTTTCGAATATAATTCACAAATATAGAAAATATTATGGAAATTTAAGTAAATATTTGATTTTTAAGGAAAAATTTCAAAATTAGAACAATATTATTATTTCCAAACTTTTTTCACCAAGCCGAATAAGGTTATTTTTTAAAAATAGTCAGGAATTTTCCAAAAATAATTATTCTTTTAAAAGGAATGTCTGAAATTTCAAAAGTTGCTTGCATTTTCGAAAACATTTCGTTTTTATAAGGAAAGTTGGAAATAAAATAGACTAAAAAGCAAGTTCTAAAGTTAAATGGTCTCTACAATATCAAGTTGCAATATGCAATAGTGCAATAAATGATTGTATGGTCCCTGTAGTTTCTAATACTTGATGATTTTGAAATCATGGACATTATTTTTTGAATTTTTGAGGTCATTTTTCAAAAACGTTACTTTTTTCTTGAATTGTGTGCAAGATTTAAATCATGAATGTTTGTCCAAAGTAAATTCATCATATGCACATCTTCAGAGGGAGTTTCTTCTATATCGGATAACCAAAATCATGGCACTTTCACATTCACACGTATTATTTGTACCCACTGAAACTTAACCAAATTTTCATTAATCATTAAATATAGAAAGATTGTAAGTGCATCTAGTTCCACCTTAGTGGTTTTGGAGTATTGGACAAATGAGTTCAGGAAATAATATGTTTGTAAGTATACATAAGAGAAAAGTCTCGGAAGATTTTGGTTTAGCCAAGAAAGATGACCCCAGAAAAATATGTGTACATTAAAGAAATTGGTGAGCCCTTTGAAGAATTTGAAGTGGAGAATTGAAAGATTGAAAATTTGTTTCCGTAGCTTCTTTTTTCTTTAATTTAGTCAACAGAGAAAACCGTATTGTTAACGGCGGTCTAGGGGAGCGTATTTCTAAAGTGATGCTCAAATCCATACCTACCTATTTCTTTGAGTGAAAACTATGGAAATATTTTGGAGTGTAGTCGAGTTCGTCAGCGATAGAGACGAAGTTTTTTTGATCACTCATGAAATAAGTATGACTGAAGAGTTAGACATTTTTCCAGTGGGATCCTCCTAGTATAATAGTTGGATAGGGAGCTTGTTCGTCACAGTTTCGAAGATCGATCCCCGCAGGTTTAGCTGGATAGGGAACTTATGCTAGTTGTTGGTTGTTCGTCGGAATTGAGGCAAGTGCATGAAGAACCTTTTGTATCGTGAATAGAGATTCATTGTTTTGCATGTTTAGAATAATTTGTTCTTCACATTTGGTCGGAACTTCTAATGACACATCGAATACGTGAAGTTTGAGCGGCAGTATTTGAATATGCAAGTTTTGCAATTGCATGGACCATTTTCCCCTATATTAAATGTCCAACATGTAAACCATCCACTCCCATGTGCCATATATCCAAGAAATTTTAAAAAAACTACTGATTATTGAAAATAATTTCCTTTTTTTAAATCAAACTATATTTTTGGTGATATAATATAGGACGGTGTTACGCGTCAGCCGGTGGATCATTTTCAAAGATCCGTCACCTCGCTAACTGATGGATTGAGCTACCGAGTGTCATCGTCTACCATTGGAACACAAGTCATGTTGCAAGAAATTTCTGCAACATAGAT